>NC_071292.1:19342500-19642500 GCF_943737925.1 Anopheles nili
TGAAGCATTTTACAACACAAAATGGCAAGCCATTCCAGGCGACCAGCAATCATATTCGGGTGTACCTGTACTACGGACCTTAGAGCGGAATGTCAAACGCAAACGCTTGACCGTTCCGACGTTGCATGACCAGAACGAACCACGGGAGGTCGTCCCTGCCTCCATCGTGATTCCTGCACGCTATGTTAGCATACAAAAAAAAAACGCATACTATTTGCTCGGCCGCATTCATGCGGTGTTGGTATTGGGAACCTTGTCGCCCATCAAAACGCGACCGCCTTGAAGGGTGGCTCCACGGTGTCGTTGCTGGGTGAGATTGAAATCGAACTCCTTATTAGCCAAATGCCGATGGAGGTTGTTACACATCTGATACGCTCCAATGTCTCCACGAAACCGAAGCGGCATCAAGCGCCATCTCTATCGATAAGAGCTTAATCAAAAAAAAAAAAGTTCCACTATCCTGAAGTGCTCGGTGTACGATTATGGCTTTCCACACCGCAGGAAGCACTCGGGTTGAAGCCATTGGGATAAATTTTATTTATCAAATCAAAACCATCACACGTTACGATCCTCGGACAGGATATTCAAATGCAAGGGAATCCGACGCCTTGTGCTTCTGCCACATGCAAACACGGAATGCCTAAAAAAACCAAGCTGGCTTTTGACTACGGGACACGAGAGAAGAAAGCATGGGAAAGGAAGGATGGTTGGTATTTTTTTTCTAGGTTATTCCCTCCCCCACAATGCGACAAAACATTTTGTGACGGCAAAAACTAATGATCGCGCGAGCGAAGAAACATAATGCAACGAGATGAAACGAGATAAAATGATGAGAACTATCCATTGTTACTAACTAATGCCGTTGCCTGTTCGTGCGGGATAAAGGGTGTTGAGATTCGTTGTGGTCGTTTTCGAAGTCGTAGCCCCTGCTAGCTGGAGTGTTTGTCGTGTCGTAAGTGCGCCGTCCGAACAGGACTCAAGAGCACGCGCACGTGTATTTAGGCGCGTGTGTGTGTTTTTTTAGAGGCATTGTGTCGTGTTTTGTTGGCGTTTTTGTTTCACTCTCGTATCGGTTTTAAGGTCGGTTATGGAATGGGAAAGAATTTGGATTACTGTATCGTTACTTGTGTCCGAAACAAAAACAAAAAAAAAACGTAAAGGAAACGCAAGGAAACACAATTCATAAACGAAAACTGAAGGAAAATCATAGCCAAAAACCATCACAATATTCGCGGAAAGTGGGACCAGCGGGACACCTCGGTGTGTGGCGTGAATCGGGACGGTACAACGGCACACTGAAGGTGGCAAAACTGTTCGCAAGGACACCATGGCTTGGCGCTTGCACACACAAAAAAACAGGGCACATCGAATACAGACAGCGTGTGTTGGAAGGTACGGAAGTAGTATGTACATCGAGAAAACAACTGCACACCTTGGCGGCAAGAAGCGGCTACATACACGAGAAGGAGAAGGTGTGTTAGCAAATTATTACAGCAGCGGGACACAGAAATGCCGGTTCGCGACATCGCGAACACGGGTGTGCAGTGCGCATAGTGGGTAACGGAATCGGTATTGTATTTGTAAATAATCGAAACCGAAACGAAAAAATCCATAACCGAAAAACGTAAACAAGTAAAATACGAATACGGAAAAAAGCCACGACATTAATTTGAACGGATAATTTTGAACGGAGTTTCACAGTTGAGTATTACGCTTAGCAGGACGTTTTTGGACGAACGGGAACGCGTGTGGCGTTCAGGCGATTTTCTTTGATGCGCTAAATCAAGCACGAATGATCGCATCCGCGTGGGATCGTTCCCGTTCGTCCCATCCCTGTACTACAATCCAAAAAAAAAACAACAATATCGACGCACTAGCTACATTCCACAACCAGATAGTGTACGGATACAGCCAACCGAAAAAAGGCAAATCAACCCGTAAACGGAACGCAGGAGAATGCTCAAAACGAAGGGAAAGAAAACGGAAACCATTAGCAAGTAAGGGTAAGTAAAGGAAACCGATAAACGTAAATAATAAAAACAAAACAAAAAAAGAACACACACATCGAAATCGGAATCGGAGTACAGATTCGACATCAACGGAAAACCACATACAAAACGAAAGAGATAAAGTAAATCTGTGTCATACCAGGTGTTGGGGGTGTGCTACCTCGTGATGGTTCCGCACCTGGTACTCCAGATGCTCCTAAATTACCGCTAGATGATGATCCCTTACTTGTATATAGCTTGGATGAGCGGGCCGCCGATGCCTGAAACGGGAAGTTCGAACGGGTGGGATTAGCGAGGACATCTTCGAAGGACTCCTATAACCCGCCGGTACCACACCAGTAGCTCACCTGCATTCGTATGTGTTCTAGCTTAACGGGACTGGGAATGAATCCCACTTCACAGCCTTCTTTAACCAGTCGCCCAATCCACCAATTATTGTCGTATTTCTCCTGCAAAAAAAACGATGAAAATATGTGCGGCGTGATAAGCGGATGAGCGGCAAAAGTATCGCCTTTCTACCATTCACTTACCTTGATATGAAGAAAATCTCCCACCTCGAACGATACTGCACTGCCGTGCACCGGCGAGTCGTCATCCAAACTGCCATCGTACGAAACATTCGTCCTCACAGCAAATGCAACAGGTTTACTCTACCCGGCAGAACGCGTGCAGGGAAGGGGGACGAATTAGCGCTCAACGTCCTGCCAGTCGCGGCTTTATTTCTTCTTCTTTTTTTTGACCTAATACTTACCCTCGCTTTTTCCAACTGACCCAGCGCCTGACGTTCCTTCTCTCGCCGAAGCGATTCCTTTTCCTCGTCTAGCGACAGATCGGACGATGGTTGAGAATAGTTGGAATCCGCTGAACCCTAAAGAACGAAAGCGACAGAGAGCATATCAATCCATTTGTGTGTGTGTGTGTGTGTGTGTGTGTGTGTGTGTGTGTGTGTGGGTGTGTGTGTGCACAGCCCTTAAAGGACCTAAGCGTCCATATTACTAATCGCTTCGCTACGCGCTACAGATAAATATAGGAGAACCGGGAAGGTCCGAAACCAAACTTGCCACGGCTAAACGTGGCAAAGGTGGGAGGCTATCTACACAGGACGCCGCAAGGACTACGTCGAGTCGTCATCGACGCCCGCACGGGCAGCAACGCATCCGCGCTCGCGCTATATGTACAGCGCAGAAAACGGCATACGTCAAAAGTGCGTGAAGCGGGTTGCCTACTTTAGGGCGCTTTTCTCTCTGCGTCGAAGGAAACCGAACCGAACCGGAGTACCGGATAGTTTGTCTCGGCGGCGCTGCTCGATGATGCTACTGTGTGTGGCGGCCTGCACCCGGGATGGTTTGTGCCGGTGTCCACCCGGTTTGTTTGCTGTTCGTGCTATTTTTAGCGCACCATGGTGACAACGTGGTGTGTAGGAAGACACGCTCGCTGCGGTCGAAGCCAAGCGCAGGCGGGACAGATCAAATCGCAGCCCACAATATGGATGGAGAAGAAGTATGCGCTGGGTGGAGCTGCTGGGCGGGTGCGATTATGATATTTGCCTTATTTACGGTCGAGGGCCTTACAGCTCCAGTGGCGACGGTTCGGCCCTCCCCGCCGAGTGGGAAGTAAATGAAGAGTACGCGGGACACGGTGTGTCGAACCCATCGGAACAGAAATAGACAAGGACTTGTTGCATCCCGGGCGTACTAGCAAAGAGCCGAGTGCCACGGCGCGGTAGGTTGATAAGCAAGAAGGAGTGTTCAACAAATTTGCTTAAGTGGCTTGCATGCGCGATATGGCGCGGTTTCTGTTTACGCTGAGGTTTTCCATGGCAGCGGAGCTAAAAATATCGCCGCACTAATTATGCGGTTGAAAAATATAGTTTTGGCGTATCATTGCGCTATAATTTGATCGAAATAGTCACATAAAAAACACACACACACTCACACACATAACCTAAATTTGTTCTATTTCCCCAAAGCCGGCCTCTGATGAATGCCTGTCACACAAAAAGATCCGGCTGCTCCGGAAAAGCAAACTACATCGCAGTAAGCGATTGCTTACACGCGGGGGGACAAACGGGCGCAAAAGTTGGACCAACACAAAGGAACTCCACGCAGTGCCTGCAGCGCGCTGTTGCTGCCACACCTGGTCAGCATGCCGAGCGGAAGGGAAAATGCAGCAAAAACACAATGCCTGCCCCCGTTGCACCTTTTGCTGCTGCAGATTTCCCAGCACAGAGTCGTCGTCGTCGTCGTCGGTGCTGCTGCTGCTGCTGCTGCGATGGTTGCCTTTTGCACGAGGAAAATCACTTACAGCAACTTCCTGCTCCCGGTGTTGTTCGCGTATGTGTTTGTCGTGCCTTTCGTGTGCCTGTGTTACTTGCTCCATTTCCCAGCCGAACAGCAGGCCATCAGAGCAGGCGACCAAAGCAAGTGCGCCTGGCCTCGGGAGTGGGGCTTTATTTGCATCCGCTACGGTACCAAAGACCGGGTGTGGCACTGCGGTGGTGCGGATCGTCTCACAATACCCTGTGCGGCTTGCCTGCATCGAGGCAGGCAGGGAACAGGGGTTCATAAATTTTAGAATATATTAAACGATGACAAAATTTATTGCAACATTTTACTGCAGAAATTTATTTCCAACCCCTACCCGTTGGGGCACCCTCGGTTTCACCTTCACCTAGAGGCTCGCGAGGAGGAGGAGGAGGAGGGATGGGATAATTTCCCGTACATATTATGTAGTTCGCTTCGTCCTTCGAGGGTCGAGTGGAAGCGCACGCGAGAGAGAGAGAGAGAGAGAGAGAGAGAGAGAGAAAGGACAACGGTAGTGGACGCGAGTGGATGAAAGCGCAGAGTGAAGAGAACAAGAAGGAGCAAGCAGTAAAGTGGAAGCAAAAAAAAAATCACTTGCACTACCCACCGGTGGTGGTGGTGGTGCATGGTGCAATCAGGCGCATTGCAATCGCGCTTCCCTTCCCCTCCTCCCCCCTTCCTCCTCCCCCATCTTCCTCACACCGTCACAAACAATTCCAGCTAGGTCAACAAGGAAAGTCCCGAAGGGATTGCGCTTTAGCGCCACTTCCGGAAGCGGATACACTCTGCCTCTGGCCGCTCGTCTCCGTGCTTCCGATGATGGTTATTACGACCCCCCAAAAAGAGGGGTTGTTGGAGGGAGGTTCACTGCCAACATGTGTTCTCCCTCCCCTCCCGTTTTATGCGCCTCGTTTTCGTGAGCTTGAAAGCGCAACGGCCAGTGTGAGTATGGGAACGAAAACAAACACACACATACATACACATACACACCGCACGTGCAGGTGCATGATGGAGCACCACGAAGGCCACCCGGTGGGTATGACAATCGCGCTCGGGAAATGGAAGGATAAAAATTTGGCGACAAAAGGAAACAACCCTAACAAACCGGGGTGGTATCGTTCCGGGTGGGCGACTTTTTTTTCTTCCTCCACCCTCAAAGTCGACGTCTCGGGGAGGCTTTCCGTGACGCTCCGTTCGCTGGCTGGCTTATCGGGATGATGGGCAAACAACGGCGGACGGCAACAATGCAGGGGAAAAAAGAAGAAGTAGAACGAATCCAAGCAAAAGACACCGAAAACGCCACCGGAACACAACATCCTCCGAAAAGGGGGGATATTTTCGGGTTGGCTGCTTGCTCCGTAATTGGATTTCCTGTGTTTTTCCGACCACCGACCACCGCGACATTGGGGTGGCGCTTTTCTTGAGCCACCTCGCTCCACCCCTTCACGGATTTCCCAAATAGAATGCACTTTCGGTGAAGCCGCAGTTCGGGTGCGCCATTTTTCCGGCCATCAGTTCCATTATTTGGGCATAATTCGAGACCAGCCCCTTTCCGAGGTCGCGAGGTTTGCTGCGGTTAATGGAGAAGATGGTTCAATTTATCATTCACCGCCCCATTCCTGGCCGCACCACTTTTTCCAGCCCAGCGGACAGCGGTTTGGGAAGAGAAAATGGTCACCTGGACCATAGCCGATTCCGGCGTGTGGTTTGGTTTTTCCGCGGCACTTGACGTGCTTGTCACAGGGTCACGAACAAAACGGAGACAAGGACCGGATATGACGATGGCAGTTCTATTTCTAGCCATTCGACCCCAGCCACACTCGGCGCTGGTAATTATCCGCGAGCCGACCAAAAACCAATCGAGGAATGGTGGGAAGGAGATCGAACACAAATCGAACTCCGTCTCGGAATCGGGCGGTCGAAGATTCTAAAATTGGGACCCCCACCTCCCGTCGTCGTCGTCGTCTTCCCTCCTCCGTGGCAATCGTATGATAATAAGGGTGGCAGGATAATGAGCCAGTTTGGGGCGGTGTCGAAAGAAATCGAACTGACGGCGCGCGCGATTGGCGGTGAATTTTTGGAACGAATTCGAAAATAACCTCCCGCCCCTACACGGTACTTGTTTTTCCGGTGAACTAACGTGTCTGTATATTCGTCGGGTTAACCGTTGGTGACCGTTTCCACGTTGGGGAGGACAGCCGTGGTTTAGACAGGCGAGTTTACTCCCTGTCAAAGTGTCAATGGGTTTTTGCGCGAAAAGCCAACTTTTGGCCTGGCCATGGAACAGTTTCACACGCGCGCGGCAGGTGACACATAGGCACACAAATCGACCTCAAAAATAGTCCTCCCCCCTCCCACAAAGGTAGATGAGTGTTACACGGTACATACACACACACACGTGGCAGGAACTATTCGAGTGGTGATGCATGGCGATAAATAACCGCCACGAAATTAACATTCTAATGAGAACCGCGCGAAATGTGAAGCGGCGTGGCGAAGCGCAAGTTCAAAGGTAGCTTCGTGCCGTAATTCAGCAATAATTGATACGATGGTGGCGTGCAAAAGTGATCCGTGAGGAGGCCAAGCTGCGCATAAACAGCGGAATGTTTAGACATTTTAAATGAGTATACATTTCGTCGAGCGTTGAGTTGGATTTCAGGCAAATCAAAAATAGCATTAATAAATTAGAAGAAGCACACACATTTCGTGTGGAATTTACAAGAATTTTGGGCACATCTCGGGTTGTGGTTCAACTTTCCATTTGACGTAATTCCTTAAGTGATGGAAGACATTATTTTTAATCGGCTGAACCCATAAAAAGGGAGATCATGGAGTTTGATGATCGATTTGGAATAGCTTAAGAAAAGTTGGTTTGTATTAAAAGACTCCACAGAACTGCATCAGATGCATCAGCTCTACCCAGCACTTGTCCTTGCCTTCGACGGAACCGTTGCAACTAACCTGCGTAAAGAGCTTATTGTAGCCGGCACTCTGAAACGACGTGTAGCCCAGCCCGAGGCCGATGCCACGCGACTCCCGATGCCCCCCGGACACGGAAGGGGCATCCGATGAGGCTCGCTGAACCATGGGCCGCTCAGGCCGCCAATCTTCTTCTAGACCGGATATTTTCGGTGCTATTCCGGTAGCGGTGCCGGCGGCTAGCGTGCTGCTCCAATCTGACCGGCGTCTGCGGGATTACGCGCGCGCGTCGTCCTGCGTCCGAGGCGTGAAAGCTCGCCCGTTTTTGGAGCTTTCAAAGCTGAATGCAGCGAACCGGGATCTCCTAGAGCATCCAACCAAACCCCAGCGGATGGGAATGGGAACCAGCGGATCTCCGTGAGCGGCACACACTTCCACTTGCGTTTTATTTGTGTCTGAGTTTGAGCGTAGTTTTTCTTTGTTTTTCTGCCTTCGACAACACCTCTGGGGCTCCGTCACAGCATCACAGATGGTTCGAGCGTTTCGAGGGTATTTTGGAGATTATGGAAGGCTTCCGGCACGTCACTGGCCCGGGAAGCTGCACTGCATTATTCACTTGCCACCAGCAACTTGCCGCTTCACGAGAAAAAAAACGGCCGTTTGCACGGTGCACTCTCGAGCGCGAGATTGACACTAGTGGGGCGTGCGAACGTGCGGCATGCTGCGACCCCGAAACCTTGACATAATTTTCCACCACCTATTTCTGGGTATTGCGAAACGAGAAATGAGCATTTGAGGAAACTCCCGACGTACACACATGCACACGCACACACAGTGAGGAAAACGAAGATGGCTTCAGTTTTGTTCAGTTCAGTGTTCCCCCAATGAATAGAAATCTCCCAAAAACGGATGGCAGAAATCAGGCCTTGTCTGCCCGTGTTCACGGAGGATAAACAATCCTGCCACTGTGCGAAGGGCAGCAGGTTCGCGGACACTTTACACCAACCGCCTGGCACGGGTCTGGCAGCTGTTCTGTTTCTGTGCTCTCGCGGTTGGCCTCGCGCTGCTGGCAGAAAGACGGACATCGGTTGCAAGTGACCGTACACACACGGGGCGAGTGAGTTCATTTCGGGAAGCACCGTTTTTTGAGCTGTGTTCTCTCCAACGCACCGGGAGGAATGTCGCGAGTGTGTGTGTGTGCGATTTTCACCATTTTCCCTCACGCGCGCTGTGTTCGGGTTTATTTTGCTGCCAGAAAGCGCATACACTGCCCGAGCGAGAGAGAGAAACACGCGGAGAGTGAGAGACAGCTTGCTTGTGAGATGAAGCGACTGATGAGACGAGCGAGCGTGAGTTGTGAGCATTATCAACCAAAACACAAAATGACATAAAGCTGTCACTGTGTTCCGCATTTTGCACACATCTCGTATGCCCACACACACGCGCGTGCGTTCACTCGTGTACGCATAGGCGTGTGAAGGATTTCGTGACGCGCGAGGAAAATCCTCACTAGCGGCCAGGTGGTGAGAAATAAATACCCGAGCGTTCGCTCACCAACATACGTCACGATGGGGTTGCCTACTGAATGCAAACGGTTTACTATGATGGGATTTCAATAGCCACAAACAAAAAACAAATGATAACAAATGTAGAAGACAAATGGGAAGCTATTTTATGTTTTGTTTTGTTGCGTTGTTGCATACAAACAAATAACATTAATACGACACTAATTGCAAACTGATGAGAAATGAACGACAAATGACACACTGGTCGTGATGGTAGAGCTGCCTTGGCTGGTAGCAGTATTGGTTAGCCAGATTTAGCCAGCCCCATCATGGCCTGCTGCTGCTGCTGCTGCTCTGTGTGTTGATTTCGATTCTCTCACCGCGTTCGCCATTCCGTTGCGAAAGATTCATTTTATTGCTTCAGACCAACGCTCTCTCGCTCTCTCACGCTCTCCTGCGGGTGTCCCGCTCACTCGCTTTTCCCTGCACGGGAAGAGTTTACTTTTCCCACTGTCATTCCCTCATCCGGAACAACCCAGTCCTCGGCAGTCCATTTTTCATCGGTTTTTATAAACAATCCGACTATTTTTGGAAATTTTTCGGGTAACCACCCCTAGACGCAAGCGGATACGCACTCGGTCGGAAAGATTGATTTCACGGGACGTTCGCATGGGGGAAAATGTGGAGCCATCGTTTTTTTTGTTTGTTTTTTTTTTCTGGGAGAGATGAAGCAACCTTCCTAAACCCTAGGTTTGCTCCTGCAGGCATGAGGGTTTTTTTAATGTTACCAGATGCAGAAAAGAAAAATATGTTTCTGTCGAAGGCACCACCACACCGGGGTTGCATCATTCATACGACGCACATACAGCAGGACGACACACCGTAATGTGATTGTAATGGAACTCTCCTCCCACCCTCCCCCTCCTCCCCTCCGGATGAAAGACATAGCAAACATCATGGCAAAACCCCAATGCTCGGAAAACGATTAGCAACAACGCAACCGTACGGATGGTTTACTGAGATCAAATTTCCACAACGTCGACTGCCAACAGGGCTGCTCTGTGCATCCTCTCGAAAGCACCCGTGGCATGGTCGAGTGTCCCGTGGCATGGTGAGGACCTCCATCATCGTTTTTCTTCTCCACACGCGCACGCACACACAAACACACATACACATGCACCACGAACACACAGCCACCCAGCGGTGACCTAGCTGCCGCCAAGGCGTGCTGGAGCACAACGACAGCCGTGTACTGGAGCGTGTATGACGAAGCGGGACCACCACTACAAACGGCTTGCGAAATTCACTGCTCAATTTCCTCGTGATTGGATTTTGATTTCCGCATTCGTGCGTACACGGAAAGCAGCACGGTTGGTGGCTGGCTGTTCTTTCCGAATTTTCACTACCGACGCCCAACCACTGCTTCCTTCCTTTTATCGTCGCACCAATGGACGACAGACAACCTTCCTGCATGCCTTCTTCCTGCCAAAGCGCACACACCGTTGTTTTGGGGCTGTTTGGTTCGCTTTGGGCGATTGATTTTCCATTTTCTTCCACCACGGAGACTCACACGAGTCACAGGGCCGTCCCGGGGAGCAGCCATCGGAATCCGTTGTGCCCTTGTGGGATTTTTATGTTTCGCTTGTTACCGCTCCACACACACGCACACGGAACACACACACACACACTCCATCGGCATACCACACGGCACGTCACGGGGCATGGGACAGGCGCGTTTCGGGTCTCCTGACGGGGAGGAGGATGATTTTGGAAAAAAAATCCTCACGAAAAGTACCCACACGTCGGAGGATGATGCTGCTGTTTCTTTTTGTTGTATTTGCCCTAAAACAACATTTTGCCACCGTTAACCACACACAAAATTATCCTTCCTGCGATGCAACAGCGAACCAGCGAAAATCCGCACCGAAAATCCACCACGTCGACGCGTTCGTGCAGGGTAGAGGCTGTGGTGGAATGGGCTCAGCCGCAATTCCGCAGCCCGAATTCAACTTCACACACAAACACGTACGGACGCACCGTGTGCGTGCGTGCAATTTTCCTTTTTCCCGAATTTCTCAGCACAACACCACACGGCGGGGAGATTGGGCCGATTTTTCACCGATTTTCCACGGGATTCTGCCTGCTGCGGAACGCACTTTTTCAACCGCTGGCTATAGCTGGCTGTTGGATTGAGCTTTATTTTTTCATTCTCCTCGTCATCGAGCGCTGTGGGCACTACGGCTGACTGGTTGCGGTTTTGCTCTCCACTGATCGCCTTCAACGCTCTCTCTCTCTCTCTCTCGCTCTCGGTTGGTCATCTCTCGCACTCTCACACTCTCCCAGAGATGGTGTGTACGTTTCTTTTGCACCAGTTTTCGGAGCTAGTGCGCGCTGGCAAACACACAGGCTGTCAGATTTGGCTGGCAGTTCACGTGCTCACAAGGGCCCACGGATGGGTGTTTTGAGTATGGCGCGTGAACCCGCTCTCACTCCCCGAGGTCGTGTTTATGCAGGCTCTTATCGCAGCACCAGGCGTCTCCACGGCCGATGGAGGCGCCTGGTGCGCGGTACCGGGTGAGAAAACATTCCCATCATTTTTACGCTCGCTCTCTCGCTAACAAGGCGCCTTCTCCTTTTGCCACACCACTCTCGGTCTTGCTCATACCCGATGGCATGCTGTTTCGTATCACTCGCCTGCTCTGATTGTTTTGCCAAACGCTCGAGAGACACGGGCTAAGATGATGGCAATAAATACGTGCGCGGTCGGTGTGTACGACGCGCTGACAGCAGCTCGAGCGTGAAACCAAATGTGCTGTGAGAGAGAGGTTATTTATTTTATTTTCGAACCAACCACCTTTGACAATCGACCGGCACAGGGTGCCGACGTTAGCTCGTTGACGAAAGAACCGTTAAAAAGTTTAACAATATTTTTGAATGGGTTTAGGGAAAAGAACAGAAATACAATAATTTAAGGCTTTTCTTGTAAGATGCAAAGAAAACAAATTTTCTGTACATCATCCCAGCGTAAAACATCATCAAGATGCTCGAGCAAATGAGCCTTCTTAAACCTAGCCTACTTAACCCACATATTTGTGGCGGTGCAAAATCAAACCACCCTGTGCGCGTGGCGCAGGCAAGCACCGGTGAATCGCATGCGCGTATCGATCCAGAGACACAGCTACGGAACCGTGTGGAAACACGTCGGAAAAACTATCGCAGACGCATGAGCGCTGTGCCGTGTCGAGCACGATGAAACGGGTCTCGCGAGGGCGAACCATGAGCGCGTTACAGCTCGGATCACCAACACACAGCCATACCCACACACACACACACACACACACACACACACACACACACACACACACACACACACACACACACACACACACACACACTACGCTTCGCTCTCTGTTGGAGCAAAGGCAGTAGAAAACCTTCCCAGAGCTTTCTCGCGGATGAATTTCACCAAAATATCACGCGCGTGTTCACGCGAGTTCACGGAGAGCGACGAATCTTGCGAAGGTGAGGATTTGTTTTGCTGTTGCGTTTGTCGAGCGCCCATTTCTTCGTGGTGCGAGGGTGAAGCTAGGGCAGAGGAGCCTCAATCATGCCTTCTTCCGCTGTTGAGAAGGATTTTTGGAGAGCTTTGAAGTACGCACCCCACAAGCAAGCCATCCGAGCACTCGACGTCGGTGACGCTGTCGCGAAGACGAACCGCGCGCGGGAACATTTACAATTAACGATAAAAACGTGACACTACATGCACTGCATCCCGGAGGGCGCACTGACTGACGGGTCCGGGGCGGGCGACATATCTCTAAACCCCAAAAGGACATTAGGAAGCTCGTCTCATTAGGAGCGCGCCTCACTCGGGTGGTACCGAACGAAACCAAAACATTTAATTAACACACCCGGCTCGACGGAGCGCAACCGGGCCATGGGAAGGGGCAGGAAATTAGATGAATTTATCAAAATTTGCATGATAAGTGGCACAAAATTGTGGAAGGTGGGTACGCGCGTCCTCAATGAAGCGCGCCATTTGCCATTCGTCCTCGTACGCCAGCCGACAGGAACGGAACCGAACGGAAGAAGCCGTACGACGATCGTGTGCCCGTGCGGGAATCGTTTTATGGGCCGATTGCCTGTCCGGGTGTGCGGGGTTGCGGTCGGTTTGGCTCCTCTTGCGGGTGGATTCCTCTCACCACTTGCCCACAAACGAGCCTGGCTGGAGCAGCCCGAACCCAGGGCGTCCTGTGAGCAGCGCTTACTGTAGCGCCATAAATATGCTGCCGATATCATTTACAAATTATTTTTATGATTTCATTTTATCGATATTTGATGCGCTCGAACCGTTCCGTTCCCAGCTCGACCCAGGGTCGACTCATGTTCGTCGACCTCCGAGGTCCAGGGAAAGGCTTCGACCATGGGTGGGCGAGAAAGCGACGGCGACGACGACGAGCATTAGCAGCGATACGTCGTCATCGTCCTCGTCGTTGTCGTCTGTGGCTTTTCCTTGCCAACGAGAGACACCAACCACCCGGCTTACCAAGCACCCGAGCCAAGCGTAGGGTAGGGGCAAGGACCTGGGTTCCTTAGCCTTTCGGCTTTACTCTTCCGTTTACTGCAATGCCGATATCGCCCTGTGTGGGCCACGCGGTTCCTTCTTCCATCGCGTGCCCTCGCAACTGCCCCGATTCGGAAGGGATTTGTGGAGTAAAGCTGGGCTTTCCAATCGTCACCCTGACCCGTTGGAAATCACGGAGTCGCCTTGGGGTTGTGGTGGTGGTGTTCACACGAGCCGGGGACGCAAGTGGAAAACGGATGGGTTTTGCCAGCCGTGTGTCCGTGTGAGCGTGCATGTGTTCGTGTCCATCGAGCGCGTCCTCTTTCTGGGTTCGGGTTTAAGACAGAGCGTATTTGAGCGCGTTTCGTGGCGTGGGTCTCAAAGAAAAACCCTCGCACTGGCCACACAGGGCAAAGGAACGGAGCCTGTAAACGAGCTGGATTTAGTGTGCCCTTGCTTCTCCACACTCCGTTACGGAAAATTCCGATAATGAGCGGGAGATTTCGTTTTCGCAGCCTGGCTTGACGTTTGCGTTGCGCAATGTATGGGCAATGGGTGCGTAAATGGGCCACGGAATGGGCAAACAAGTGAAGGGAAAGAAGTGTGGATTTTCTGGTGCGGTTTCGCTCGTTAGTGTGGATGTACGCGCCCCATCGTTTCGAACTGCAATTTTAGCCTAATTTTAACGGTTGAGCAATTTTGGTCCCTACATTGACGTTTTCACATTAGTGGTGGCTGATGCCGAGCTAAAGCTATTCAAGAGCTATTTTATGTGCTTTATTACAACTGCAAGAGCAAAAAATTACATCGAAACATTCACATTCAGTTTCATGTGGTTAACTGATGGAGGCGCCTGGTGGTTGGTAGAATTAGTGCACATTTTTTTATGTCATCGTTAATCAAACCAATGGAATTCCGTTTTTTTTTATAAATAGTAACAATCTCTTACCAGTAGCCCTCACAAAAAACTATTACACAAAGCACACACACTAGGCTGCTATGTGTCTGATTCGAACAAATGGTTTAAAATCGAGACACGAACAAACAAACATTGAGTTTTTCACGCGACGATACTATCGAAAGCGCAGTGTCTCATAAGCATATCCGAGCCCATGCTACAACAGTTTTTGTCTATCCAGTTTCACAGATCCTGCCATAAAAGAAGAAACAGTCTCACCATAAATGCCACTAAATTCTACATCTTGTGCCCATCTGCTTTGTGTGGTTCGTGGCTGCTTGTCCTTCTGCCCGGAACCAACTACTGTTTTCTTCATTGGTTGGCATTTGAATTCAAATGCTAGCATTGTGTTCTACCAATGTGCACGAATGATGCAAGATTTGCAAGAGGAAAGCCTCATAAGCCTATTGTTTACCGCATAAGCTTGCCACCGGTGGTTCTATTTCAACTCGTGCAAGACACACCAACTCGCGGTTGAGTGAGCAGTGCAAGATCACGGCACAAAATGAAGCACTTTCCGTGCCCTATAGTGAGTGTGTTGCTTTTTTAAACGAGCTGCGAGAACTAATATTGCTGAAATAAATCCACTCCAGAGCACTCAACACTCATCTTTGCGAGGTTCATATGTCCGTCAGCGATCCGTATGGATGGTCATTAAAAGGTTTTTTTTTTTCGTGCGCTAAAATTCCCAACCTTCAACGGCCTCGCTCGGTCCATTATGGAGGGTGCTCACGAACCGGTTCGTGCTTTGACATGAAAAATTCTGCCCCCTGCCCGGTAAGGTCACACTTGTAAACACACTACCAGCGATTAATTTCCGTACGTTGGCGTATTTCTGCGTATTTTTCCCTCCAGCCGAGGCTATTTTAAACCCCCTTACGCGCGTGGCGATAGCCGATTAGTAAATCATAGCATGTCCGGTATATCACGCGATCCTGCCACCAAACGGTGTGTCGGTTTTCATTCTACACCTCGCGGCAATCGCGCTTTGCGTCCGATCACTCGTCGATGGGGGCTCATTATTTGGAGCGGCTTGTCCGGTTTCCGCAGCCTTTTCCCCACTGCCATTTTACTGCGTTTAACGACGTACCCACTCACTCTCCCTTCTAACCGGTGCGCTTTCAACTCATTTTCTGTCGGCAAAAAGGCCGCAAAAAAAATAGCAAAGAAAAACGATCCACATCAATCGGACGCGTTCTTTACACCGCCTCCATGAGGCACACACACGCACATTACGAACCGGCCATGTGGGTCGAGGGCCGGGAAAATGCTCAAAAGCAGCACCGTTTTGACTCCATTAAGCGGGCCCACATCTGGCCGGACCGGTTGGCAGCAACACAGGGCCAAGAAGAAGATAAACGATTCGAACCTCCCGTTCGATTCCATCTCGTCTTGCGTCGGACCCGGCCAATGTTTACGCCACCGAATTTCCCGCCAATGGGTCTATTTTTTGCTTCGCCAAGGCGGTCGTCGATCGCTGCTGCCCTGTAGCTGCGTGTGTGTGTGTGTGGGTGCTGTTGTCGCGTGCTGCTCTTTGACTAAGCCAAGGAGCCATTGTGTGTGCGTGAGTGTGTCTCTCACGGTCGTGCTTTTGAAATATATTTCCCACATCCTGCCCACGATTTGGCGACCTGCCCCTCTAACAAAGTCGTTGGCGCTATAAATATTAGACGGCGGTGACTTGATCACGTTTGGTCGTTCGATACATACGCTCACGGATTGGCTGGCCAGAGCTGTGACAAAAAGTGATGGTGAAAGTGGGAAAACGATACCCCACGCGATGAGATTGTTTAACGCCTACAGAATAACCCGATTGGGCACAGAGCGTCGGAATTCGTGAATCAAATCGTTCGTAGAGCACCATTGGCGTTGTGGACCTTTTGAATGTACAGCCAGCTTTTGTGTACTGCGGATCATTCTTTAGACAAGTTTGCTGCAGCAAACGCAAGTACTGTAACAACTCATTTATCATGCTGTGTGTTCGACCGCCGGATGAAGCATTTATTGCTCCGAGAACGCGAAACCATACGTCCCCCGTTCGCAATCTAATGGGGCTACCATTTACTTGGTATTGATATTTTGGCACGGGCGTCTTTTATGACCTCATTCCGGCGCATACATGCGCGACCGGGCGACGGCAGACGGCATGCAGTAAAAATGATGTCAACGACAATGGCGACGGGACGGCAATGCCACGATGTCGCTGCTGCCCGGACGCTGGTATGCAGATGCACGTTTTTCCCATTCCCGGGTGCCTGGTCCCATATTTGTGTCTTTTTAAAACAGCTTAAAAGCATCGGCAGACGAGATTGCTCCGGTTCTAGAGGACCGCATGACGGTAATGCCAACGCCAATGGTCAGATTTTCTCGTGGAATTGTGGAATGCGCAGTGAAATGCGATTACTTTGCAGTGGTTTTGATTAAATTAAGGAACCATTTGACGAAACCAATAGTTTTCTTTGTTGGGAAAAGATCACATCAGTTCATCAGATGTTTAAAAAAATCGACAACATATCATCAAATGGTTAGATACCTATACGGAGACTTTGAAAAACACTATTATGATAAAAACATAAAACTGACAACTGAACAAGGGAATGACCGTTAAAATGTACGACTGGAAGCATTGCTCAAATTAATTAAACATTTTTAAGAAACCATAAACCTTACATCAGCATAATTTATGGCCCAATTTAATGAGCAAGATATTCCAAACTCGGCACAGGCTCCAATCGGGCTGAAATTACAACGGAACGAGATTTGCATTTTCGAAGGACACTCGACACAGGCCAGTTGTAACGCTTCACAAGGGCTACTTTTTTTGGCACCGAATCGAGCTGCTTTAGCATTCCACATACGTTCTTCGCGCTGGATGCAGCAAGGAAATGGTTCTCGTTTCCCGTCTCCGGTGGCAGCTTCCTTTCAAAAGCAGCAAATAATAAAAACCCATCGAAGGTCAGCATCCGCATCTGCAGGACGAAACCGTGCCCGGTTGGTCAAACGTGACAAATTTAAGAAGCACCCCGTCGGGTGCCATTTCGACGGGATGGGAAAAGCTGGAACACACACACGCGCACGCTGGTGTTCTTCGACAAGTTGATGAATCCAATCCGTTTTCCCTCCAATGGGTGGGTAAACCCGATGACTCATCGCCGAGATTGAATAATGACAGCGCGCATATGCGTGCACCGAAGCCAGGGTCGGGTCAGGATCGATGTGTGGAATATGGCGTCGGTTTTCCACAATTTCAATGCTCCTTTTCTTCGTTCGATGATGCCCCGTATGAATGCATAGCTTTGGTAGCGTGAAATAAATTGAATAAAAAACAGGATGCTATGCAATCAAATCTCTACTGCTTTTTTCCCTCGTTTACGTCAATCATGTGGCGATGGTTTTGTAATGGAAGGCCGCAACTAAAGACCACAGATGATGTGAAGGATGTGTGTGAAAAAAAATATTATGCTCCGTTTGCCAAAATAAAAAAAAAACTCGCCACCATTTCAAGGACATACTCACTCAAACGCCTTCACCGAGCCGGTGGTACTGGCAATGCAACACACACACAGCCAGTTTTTTTCTTGCCACCGCCACCATTAGGAAATGGCGACACATTTTCACCAAGCCCCAATGGTGGCGATGGGAGAGTGGGTGCAGTTCGAAAGCATGAATGAATTTCGAACCATTCGACACCAACCCGCGCAGTGTCCTGCCTGGCTTACCGTGTTTGTACCCGATGGGATTCGACTTCCCACACGTTTCGAGTTTAGCGTGGCGAGGACAAAAATGGCAAACGGCAACACCCGTTGCGCCGGAACCGGGGCAACGTTCGCGCTTTGACCGGCCGAGTTTGGGCGCAAACGGAGGCAAAACCCGTGTGTCAATGGCGAGCAGGTTGACGGTCAGTGCCACCCTTCTCTCGGGTGTGTATCTGTGTTGGAGAGTACCGCACTGACGTATGCAAAAGAAAACGGGGAGGACTCGGTACTGGTTTTGCTTTTTTTTTGTTGGTATTTTCATTTTGCACAATTTTCGCGGCCACACGCTACCAACCGCGAGTCGAGCTGATTCATTGCTGTGTGCGGTTTCACGGCATTTTTTTGAGTTCATTTGCCGATCGTCGGTTTTCCCACCCTCCGAATGAGGGGTGCCGTGTTTCCCTTTGCTCCCTCGTTTTTACCCACCCACTCGATCGTACTTACCCGTCGCTTGCGCATGAAGGGCGGCTTGTAGGTGTTGTTATGGCGCCGGTGGTGATTTTTATGTCGCAGCATCGTGATCACCGTCTGCTACCGATCGGACGCACGGAAAGATGGTGGACGCACCCCCGCCCCTTGATCGGGCGACTCCGGAGCGCCCTTGAAAAAAAAAATAGGGGTGGCGAATGTAACACACTCGCGCGCGTCCAAACACCTTCTCGCGGACAGCGATGCGACACTCTTTCGCAGAAAATTCACAAATATTTTCCCACACACACACACCCCAAATGGGGGCGGGAGGAAGGGTTGCGGCGATCGTACCCCGCCTCGTCTCAAGCCTCGTGTGGCTGCGTATCCGCGCGTGTGTGTGCCGAAATTAATTGCCACAGAGCGAGTGCGAAAGTGCGATTGAGCGCGGGCCACGAAACGAAGCGAAAGGTGACGAAACTGGTCGCAAAAAAGTAAAAACGGAACCCTCGGGCCCGCTGGTGCGTATACACACAGACACCACACAGGTTGTGTATGGGGAAGCGCTTCGCTATCGCTTCATGCGCGACATAACTTCACGAGGACGACACACAACACACGCTGCACGGGACAATGGTGTATTTTTGTGCCATTTTAATTTGCACCATTTCGAAACGAGCGAGATGATTTCGTTCACTGGCACTTTCCGACACGCTGCTCGCCGCCTCGCGATGCTGGCTTCTTCTTTTGCTTCTTTATTAGCCCACCCGCGTTTGGGAAGGGTGGTTTTGATCGCGGGCGCTATATTATTACAACTGCAGTGGGATGAGTAATGGGGCGCCCCCTTTGTTTAAGCGCGAGGATCACATAACGACCGCACAAGTTGTGCCACAAAATCATCACAATATGCTGGTCGGTGGTCGGCACGAAAATAACCGGCAGCCGGCCCTTTCCTATCTCTCTTTCTCTTTCTCTCTCTCACTTCTTTCTTTCTCTCTTCACACTAACGAGCGCCACTTTCACCCGGACGCAAACACCTGATCGTACACGCGCCACTTCCGGTGTGATTTTCCATCAATGAAAACTCACGATCGAACTCACTTTCGGCCAAACAGCCTTCACCCCCTCACACCGCGACGACCGTGCAAAACGAGCAGGGTGGCCGGGGGAAAATCATAAATTTTCCGCGAAAAATGCGACCTTCACCGTGCGGCTGTCGGCCAGGCGTACGGTTCGAAACTCAGCCGAGCGGAAACGACACATCCATCACGGGACACTTTGAAACGGAATGTTTTCACGGTCGGGCACCTTCGCGTGAAAAAAAGGAAATGACCGCGGAACCGCGAGCCCCGGAGCCAGACGGAGGCTCCAAGCGGCTTTCAAGTGCAGCGATTTTCGATCGGGAAAAGCCCGGGACCAGCAGCACCGAGGACGACGTCGGACCGGGTGGACCAAACTGACCACCGCCACTGACCGGGGCTTGATCGGCTCGATCGCGTTCGCGGACCGTTGAAAGACCCAGACTGATGTTAAAAATAAAACTCTCGACCCGAACCCCCTTTCAGAAAGCCGACCGACGCGTCTTCGTGGCGAGAGGGGGAGTCGTGGCGTTGGGAGGGAGGGAATTCACGTTGTCCCTGCTGCCGGTATGGCGCGCGTTCTCTCGCTCGCACCGACTGTCTCGCTTGCGGATCGTCTTTCAAATTCCCGCGTGCCCCGTGCGATCGCGAACATGAAATGATCTCGCGGCGGCCTGGGACTTGAGATATGACGCCCCTGTCAACGGTGACCAGTGACTACCAGGTGGGACAGACGATGGAAGAGGAAACACCTGCAGCGGAGTGGGGTTGTCCATAAAAATGAGCTTCAATGAAGGTTACAGGTGCAACAGAACAACGTGGTGGAAGAAAATATGATTTTCATTGATGCTGTTGATATAGATGCTAGTTGTATAATTATTTGATCTTTTCCAAAAAATTTCAAAAAAACTTATTAGTTTGACAATAGTCATTCAGAATTATATCTAACGCCGTTATGATCATTTACCATGTAGAGGAATATTTTTGAAAAACAGATAAAGTATTAGATCTGTTCCATAATATTATTGAAAGAATTGTGGATTTTATCATAAAAATTACATTCTTTTGAGAATACATCAGACGCAGAAGATGTTTTAAATTATAAACGGATTTCAGAGCAGCGCCCTCTAGCGTAAAACTTTCATCTTGCCTGTGGTTTGCATTGCGTGCAATAGGTGGCGCTTTTGCGGCTTATTTGAAAACCCAGTTGAATCGTTACACGACGAACGAACCAGAAGAACTCGGAATCGTGACGATGAACGAATATTTTATACAGTTATTATACTCCCTTGGGTCCAAAAAACACGTTCACCGAACCAAAAGTATCGCGAACGAGTCAAACTAATAAGCAAATGCATCGCGTTCAGGTGGACGCTATTGGTGATGCTTCAATCTCGGTCAACTGGTCAACATTCAGATAAGATAAGAATATGATGATTTGCATAGTTGACTGTCCTACATGAAAACTACCCATACCCGGGGTACACAATGATTGATGAGATAACCTTAATGCTCCTTTGGCGGTGTGTTGCGAATTTATAAATTAGCAAATTGATCAGCGGAACGCAACATTTGACAAAAAAACGCAACCCCTAGATGAGCGACGTTCGAATGGAGACGTTTTTGCTTGACCTGTACTGATTTCACTGTTTGCAATGGTGATGGCTTCATACACGGACTTCGGCTAGGATCGATTGGCTACGATTTAACAAACACCACCGCAAAAAAGGAATATAAAAAACCCCCGAATCGCTCAAAATGGTTAAGTGAATTTTTTGGCAAAGAGGTGCCAATTTGACACATTTAATTAGCCGGCAATAACCGGTTGGAAGCGGAGCAAAGTGCAGCACGGCCTTTTGCCTCACTCTGCAGCGTCCGGATGGGTTTTAAGGAGCCGCTTGAGTGATTATGCTGCGGCATTTTTGCTTAATCACGTCTGGCTCTTGTCAGAAAGAGGAGCTTGGAATTGCGAATTTTGTTTGTCTCTTATTCGCATATCACGGAGCTAATTGCTGCTACGTGAGTCAAGTGAGCCATCAATCTTCGATTCGTTTTTTTCTATTATCATGCAATTTTCGGAAATGCAAATATAAATTGCAATTTAAGCTAATATCTATTGATTTGGTTGTTTGATCGGACTATCTATTCAGCTAAAATAAAATAAATAAATATGTCTTTTCAATTGAAGCTTAAGAAGACAGAAAAGCCTATACAATTCGTAAAACAAAGCTAGTTTAAAATACTATACACTATATAAGATCGAATTTCCTTGCTATGAGTTATCGCTATAAAAGCGAATTATGTACAGTACTATTTATTCGAAAACGTACAACCGTACTCTACCACATAGCTAGGGAACACTTTTCATCTATCTATAAATGGAGGAAAAAAATGATGGCAGGGCAAGAAAACCAGTTAAAAATCGCAACACAGCAGCAGAACGTTTGAAACAACGAACAAACAATGAAAAGTCGATTCTTGTTTTACCTTTGCTCCTCGCCCTTCAACAGTGGGCAGTGTTTAGCTGAAAGGTGCGCTTGGAAATACGACTGGTGCGTGTATGGGAAATGGGGGAATGAGCTTAGCTTCTCCGTTTGTACAGAAGAAAAGCTCGGTCAATGTCGCTCAAAGGAAAGATGTTAGTTCAAAGTGCAATATTATTGCATCCAACGATGCTGTTTCCGAGACTTACCTAAGAGGGAAGAGATGAAAGAGAAAGAAAAACGCTGATTAGTAAACAGTCATCTAGCACAGATCATGCCTATTTAAGCATGTTAATTATTTCTTCGCGCTATTGAACACAACATATTAATCTAAGTACGTAGTAACACTCCTAGTACTATAATAGAACGAAAACTTGTGTGATGTAGGAAGAAGAAGGCGGCAAAATATCAGCTTTTCTCCGCCCAACGTGGGGCTCGAACCCACGACCCTGAGATTAAGAGTCTCATGCTCTACCGACTGAGCTAGCCGGGCTTGGTGAGAGAAATACAAGAAAATAAAATTTCCTTACCCGATTTTCACCGCGCAGTTTAATTATCGCCCTTCAGTTATGCTTGTTTTTTATTCAACGCAATAAACTGAGATTCATTGCTTTGTTTTGTTTGTGCTCGCTGCTTACTGGCGAAACTAAAGAGCGCCGTAGCGTTCACAGGAAAAAGTGATTACCGACCGCTCGAACTAGCTCGAATGTTCCTTCCAAATACCCTTACCCAAACCGTGTCACGGGTCACCTTTATGTGCGTGCCGTCGTTCGGTTTTAAGTGCAATCCGTTCGTATTTTCTTTCCCGGAAAAAAGCGACCAAAACGAACAACAACGAATCCACACACCATTCAACACAATCGAGATGGCACATGTGAGGATGCGCGTTGGCCCTATATTTAGAGCGCATTTTGGAAGGAACGTACTTGCCACCGGCGAGCACGAGTGGGCGGCCATCTCGGAGACGATCGCGGGCGAAACAAAACAAAATGTGCCACATGCTCTAGCGCACGGTATGTGGTGGCGCACGAGAACGAGATCATCTTTCTCATAGTGGAAAGCATCCCTAGAGGTGGGTTATGCATCGAATTGTAAGGTGTCTAGTGAAAAATGACTACTATCATTTCAGCATTTAACTGTTTGCAAATATTAACTACATTACAGACACATTTTCCAATCATTCTCTTCATCATAACCCAATAGCCAATTGCAATGATGTGATTGAGTTTTTCCGACCGAAAACCAATACCTTTTCTGTCACGACACGTTAAGAACGGTAACGGAAAAATCAACAACGCACGGATGCAATAAGTGCATCCGAAGCGACATGCGTTTCTCCTTACATAAGAGCGTACTTAATTGAATGAGTAAGGCATCCCCCGAATCTAGAAGTCCCCCTTTTTTCCCCCAGACGCACCAGCGTTCTCCCCTTTCACTGAACGACGACGAGGCCACATTCCGCCGAATCACCATATGCCACCGGGTTTGAGCCGTTCGTTCACCGGAACCGGTGTGGGTTGTGCATTTCTTCGCTTTCCCGCCCGGTGTTCCGGTTCTGCCGGGAGGAGGTTTCCCGGGTCGGACTATTTTTGGGATTCACTCCGTGTACGCCGCCCTTTTGTGGTAGGAGCAGAGAAAAGAGGTGTTTCCCTTTACCACCGAACTCTGGCATCGAAAATCGTGATCACATTACGCGTACGAGATGCATTCGACGTACGGTGTGTGGCAGCGAGTGCACGTGAAGATAAGACGTGAGCGGCCTCGAAGCACCTTCATGGCGAGGCACGTGCTGTCATCGATCATAAAATTCTTCAGCGGCGAGCTCCAACGACGATGGAGACGGGAAAGATCCGCACGCTTGGGAAACGGATTTGTATGAGCTGAGTTCTCGAACGATACGATGAATCGTCACCAGCGAAGACAAACTCGGAATAATGGGCATCTAGCGGTGAGGGCACGAGAAGTTTCGCGCACGAGAGCGCCCACAAAAGAAACGAAATCAAACTGCAATTTCAAATGCAAATAGAGTAAACCCCCACAAACAGCGGGGTTAGGAGTCACAACAGCGCGAGTAGCAGCAAAACAAAAAGTAAGGAAACCCGCATCCATTTAAGCTGAGCTGCTGAAAATGTGCATAGAGGCGGGATTGAGTGGAAAAGCAGCCCAGTTATAAGACCACCAAGCATAATGGAGGCAAGACAAATGCGGCTCCGGGTGCACACGATGGAAGGGGTGTGCCGGAAAGACCCGAAAAATCAACTAACCTCGACCATTACGCGGCTAAATTCGCTAAAAAAGCAAAAAAGACTTGCGAATAAACACACTCAGCAAGTCGGGAATTGGTGCAAAAACTGGTCCCACAACAAGAAAAAAAATCGCAAGGCTCGAACGGAGGCCAGGGCGCTTGGTTTGGGGTCTTTGTTGGTTCGTCAAGTTTCGCGCGAACGGGAAACGAGCATGAATCATTAATCTCCTACCGCAGACAAGGCTCATAAAGATAATTAAGCAATTTCGGGCGCGTTGATCCTGCGATTTCAGGTTCCACTGTCGAAGGTGGTTTTGCGAGCTTCGGGACAGGAAATGTGCATCCACCGAACGCGACTGCATCAAAGTGTGCATTGCATATCGCAGTATCCGTTGGTTTCTTGCAGTTTCTGAAAGGCTTCGGATCCTTCGAGTGCCAGTACACGTGCGACCGGACGCAGAGCACTTCGTGCTGGTTTTATCTTGCGAAAGGTATTTTTGTTGGTCTCGTTATTTTTACACTCACCCCACATGTTTTCCGAGTCAGCAGGAAAACCCATTCCAACCCCTTGCTAAAAAGGTCTGCTCATTCCCCGGTTCTACACGCTCGCTACAGCAGTAAGCATAATAAATCGAGCTCGATCTGTCTCCCATCATAACGCGAAAGCAATGCTCACATGCCGCGTCGGTGTGGCCACCCTGTACGTTCGTTCCCGGAAGCACGCCAAACCCCGAAACGGAAAGGCTCAATTTTGGACACCGTGCTCCCCGGAACCGTGCGCGTTTAGCGCCACCCTTCTCGTCCAGCGGGAGGAATCTTCGTTCGAATCTTGGGCCGCATGAATAAATCACCGGAAAAATTAAAACAAACCACATCCCGCGCGACGAGCATCCGAGCTGAGGGGAGTGAGGATGGGTGGTGTTTATCCACTTTTCCGGATGAAAATGAATCCGCGCAATGACGACGGGACGTGCTGCCACAGTTCAGTTGTCCGTTGGAGCCAAGCACAAGTGGTGGGACGATGGTGGAGAAAATTGAGCACCGAGAGGATGTGGTGCGTGTGTTTTTCCTCGTCTCTCCCGTTACCGCATATTTGAGAATTTTTCACTCACTCTCCTGTCCGGATGGTCTTCAGTGCCGTTGGGGGGTTTCTTCCTTCGTGTTTCATGTTATTTTTCCATCCACCGACGCTTTTCTTTCTCGCGTCGTACACGCAGATGGAGCCGGTCATAAATTATGGTTATGAATTTTGAAAAATCCAGCACGTGCCCGATGATCGGTCGATCGCTCGAAAGGGAAGAGCAAACGCCACCGGAAAGTGGTACGTGAAATAAACAAAAACGAATTAAATTGACGCGCGCACACACTTGATGGGCCAGCCAGGAGGGACGATTGGTCGCGCAAACAGGCCAACAGGGGTCGAGAAAATTCCCACATTTTCGTGAAAGCGTTTTTCGTTCATTTTTTTTTGTGTGTGTTCTATTAGCCGTATTTTCGAAACCTAAGCAAAAACGCGTGATCGGAAAATGGAATGCAGTCTCGCAGGCATTCGATCGATGGTGGGAGATCGTAGAAAACTGCAAAAAGATAGAGGGTGGTGTAAATATTTTCCACCGATTTTCTTTTAAGAAAATGAAAGGTAATTCACGCCTACAGACACAATGCTAGATCGCAAGTGCCCGGCTAGCTCAGTCGGTAGAGCATGAGACTCTTAATCTCAGGGTCGTGGGTTCGAGCCCCACGTTGGGCGATTCATTAAGTGATTTTTTGTCGAACAACACTCGTTTTGTGTTGCACAAATACAAAATACAGACATTAATATAAAACACAAAAGGTAACGAATTGCTGAAAAACATCAAACAAAACATTTCGTCATTATCTCGGTTGGTGCAAATAAAATAATCAGAGAAAACTCTAAGCAAACAACAAAACACCTCTATAGCCCCAAATAAACCCTAACGAGTGTAAAGAAAATCTAAGTGAGCAAAAAAAAAACTACTAAAAACATAAAGCTCGCTCGCTAATCATCAGCTCGCCCAAGTGTTCGTATGTGTGCGTGTACTACTTGTATGTGTGTGCCGCAAAAGTGCGTGTGGTGTGACGATTCAATTTTTGTTTCATAAACCTCCAACAAATTGCAGCCGAATTTTGCCAGCTAAGAAGGTGCGCACCACATCGCTACGGGAACGAATTTTGCAGTTTAATAAATGTTTTTTTTCGTCTTCTTTCTATCCGGCCAATTTCTTTTCCACAACAATCAAAAAACAACTACGGCCCTCTGCCCAGAGCCAAAGGGAATTTCCGACTAATCGGAGCTACGGAAACGAGTGCTCGCGGGACGTGATGGTTGCGACTAAACTTTACCGGCATTCGGTTCACCCTGAGTACGAATTTGTCGTGGCGATTGGCGGAGCTATTGAAGCCTCCCATAGCATTGTTTGCGCGGTGTGTCTGTACGTGTGTATTGTGTCTGTATCGGGCGTAGGCATTGGGGCGGTTGGTGGTGTTGGCACACTATTGGTTTGTCACTAGAATTGGAGAAAAAAAAGTGAGAAAAAAAAACGTATACGAAGTAATAGCGCAAGAAGCAAAAAGAAACAAAAAATGTTATGTTTTGCCAACGGCAAAACTGCACCGAAGTAGGCCAGAGTTCTGGAACCAACGAAAAGAAAAAAACACGAACAAACAAACATGATTTTGCATAAAAGATCACATAACGATTGGTGCATTTGATGCATCAGATGAATGCGTTGTTGGTGCATTGAAAAACGACCATGAGATAACGCTCCAGTTCCGCGCCAAGAATCGCCTTGGCGTTAGTTTCCTCTCATTTTTTTTTTTTGTGTTTTCAACACAGCCTTCCCCGGCGACCATGGAAGCCCGAAATGAATGGTTTAATTTATTTTCCTGCACTTTTGCATTTCCCACCCACCAACACTCCCACTAGCCGAGACTGCAGCCCGCTCGTTCGAGCCGACCGGGAACTCGAATCCAACGCTTGTTGTAGCCTTAATTGCGAGCTCGCCGGCCGAAATAATAAAATGAATTATCAAACGGCCGTCACCACGACACGGGCTTCTCCTCGCCAGTCCCGGGGTCGGCAGACGAAATATTTTACACATTAATTGCATTCCCCATCCCCACCCGCAAACGGCTGCACTCGCCTCCGCGTAGCCTCCCAAAGGCGTTGCTGTTGGGGGGGGGGGGGGGGGGGGGGTGCGAAAACGGCGCGAAACTAATGGCTGCCATTACTTCTGTCCGAGTACACATTTCGTCGAACAAGGGTATTTTTTTCCCCACCGGAGGCCGGTGCAGGCTTCCTGTTCTTTTTTTGTCACTCTGTCTCTCTCGCTCGTTAGTCCTTCCCGCAACCAACCGGTGGGGGGGGGGATGCCTTTGGTGGGTCTAATTTAATTAGAACCATCTGTACGGTCGAAAAACGCCGGCGCAGACGATGGGATCCCGATGTCTCGTCGCTTGTTCTCTTCGCTCGCACGCATCATTACACTGGGAAGGATATTCCAGGGGCCAGAGGAGCACGTAGGAGGAGAGTAAGAGAGGGAAGCAGATTTTTTTTCTTCACCACTGCACACTTATTGCACCCTGACCATGAATCATAAAAAGGGCCCTCGCGCGTATGCAACTAGGATTAAACGGCCCGTCGCTGAAAATCGCTGGTACAGCTGCACTTTCCGTGGAGTAGTTCCAACCCTTCGCTAGTGGATTTTAATCAAATAATAACAGCAAGCCAAGCTAATTCCCCACTCAGACCGGAGGCGCAATGCACTTTACGGGGCCGCCAAACATTCGCGGTTCGATAAACGGGGCGCGTGCAAAATCTATCACACCGGCCCAATTCCGCCGCCGATGGCAATCGAGATCGGCCTCCTGGTGATCGGGGAGGATCATGATCAAATGCTGCAGTTTAGCGGATTGGGCGCGTGTGCAGCAACAGCAGCAGCATAAATTAAGCCTTCGCTGGTGCGCATCACCAGCCAACCAGCTGGTCGTCGATTAGACACGGAGGTTGGTTGCCGCGGGGCCTCGAGGGCCTCAGAGCGGCGATCGCGCTCGGTGGAAAATTGATCGCCAAATAGCTGCCACAAAAGCGATCTTCCGCCACACCGATCCACTTTCCGAAAGGGATCGCCCGCTTTTCGGTGCCGGTGTTCGCGACAGGCGGATTAGGCGGATGGCAATCCAACGCGGCACGTGGTGGTGCGCGCGCGCAAGCTCGAGACGCATCTAATCAAGCTTGAGCCCCCTGTTAGGGCCGGTTGAGGCTCGTGCCAGCCTTCGATACTGCGCCCCCCAGCTTGAGACCAACCAAACGGATCTGAAGCAACAGCAACAGCAGGAGCAGCAAAAAAAAAAGCAGCAGATATATGCCCACCAAACCTATAATGCCTATTGCCGCCGTCGATTTAGGCGCTCGATGCACGGGCCAGTAAACCTGGCATTAGAGCAGCGAATTAGAGAAGCGAGCTGCCCGGCAGCTGGTTGAATGCATAATTTGTGCGCCGCAGCCATTTTCGGAGGCGCTCTAGTTTTTGTTAGCGAGTGGCTCTGCCAATGCGATGGGTTCGGTGCTTTTTTTTCCCATTCTTGTTGCTTTCCGTTTCGTTATTGTTGCAGGACATGATTTCCTAGAAATTGGTCCCACATTGGCCCGAAGCCTCAGCGGCGTCTGGAGGCAGGCCGGTGTGGGTTGGAGTTCGTTATTTATTTATGCTGACCTCCCCGCTTGTTGGGTTGATCAAACATCTGCGCACGAGCACACGCGGGGATGCAATCTAGCCAGCGCGACCGATGGGTGCATCCGATTCGGCGATGGGAGATTTGAGGCGGTTTTTTTTTTTTGGAATATCGTTGAAAACTCTGCTAATTTGATGGCGTCAAATGCCGTTTCATGGGAAAATGGAGCTCTCAAAATGAAACGAGTTTATTAAAACGTTTCCTTTGGGCAGAAAGAAAAGGCTGTTGAAGGTGCAGAAAGATTACTAGCGAGCTGCTCATCATGCGAAGAAGGATTTGATATAAGTGCACGATGTCACTTTAGCGTATATCCTCTTCCACATGCCGTGCGGAATTCGCGGAATCTTCATGAAGTGGTTCTTCCGGAAATCGGAGAGCGTGAAATCGAAGAAGAAACAAATCTCGTTCACCCTTCCAGTGTGATTCTGCCAACAGGCGGGTGTTGTTTTTCGCATAGTGCGTAAAGGTGCGGTGGAACCTTCCGCGGGCAAATTGAAGCCCGACGAAACGTCAGCCCCAACGGGTCCGGAAGCGCATCACCGTCACCGTCGTCCTGAGGGTCGTCCATCATTACAGCTGCCGGTGTCGAGAGGACCCAAGCGAGCTTGCGATTCAAAAATAAAAAAGCAAGAAAATGTCAAGATCATCGAGAACGATCAGGCAAGCAAGTGAAGGATGGAAAAAAAAAACCACAACACACAGCGCAGTATCTCCCGCTGCGCATCGCAAAACCGGAGTGACATTCGTTCGACAGTACGAGCGAGATGTCTTAACTTCAGCAAAGCCGCAGCTCCAGCAAAAAGTAGCGATTTGGACGAGACCTCCGCAAAACAGCGAGTGAGTTGACGCGCGCGATCCCAGACACGAAACAGACAGCGGAGGATGGATATTGCAATAACGCCTTTTTTGGTGGGTCATTGCGACGAGACTCACACATGCACACGTGCACGCAAGAGACTGGCTAATTTCTAACGAAAATGCCGCCCGCCGGCCCTGAAACTCACCCTTCCGCCATTATTTCAACCCCTCTGGCAACCCATTCGGTGGGGTCCTCGGAGGGTTTCTCCGTGCTTTCGATTTTAATTCCGTCCCCTACTTGCGGCGGAGTTCGCTTTCGTCGGCTGTTTCAAGGCCAATCATCGTTATGTTTATAAATTAACAAACGCTCGTACGCAAATCTCGGGGTGGGTGGGTGTGCAAGTGCACCAGTCCCCACGGAGAAGAGCGGAGAGCCTTTTCCCTTTTGTCGCCATCGCCACCCTCTTTTCGCAAACACATCTACGGTGTGTTTTATTCCCACTCTGGCCGCCGGCTGCTTGGCGTTGGAGCACAAAAGGCGGCTTGTGAATGATTTCTCGGCGCGCAATTGTTGAACCATAACCGCCCGTCGGATCGGTACCGCGCAACCACCGAAATGCACAACTTTTGGGAGCCATTTTTGATGGGCGACGGGTTGTGCTGGTGGCCGGAAAAAGGGCTTGCCTACGCGCCCTTCTACAATGTGTCACAGGAAGACGAACCGCCCTGCTGAAAGGGAGTTTGCGTGGCCGATGGTAGACAGCAAACATTGGCGCAAAAAACCCTCGCCCGTGGCTTCGATATGTTGCCGTGTTTTCGTTCCACCCTGTGCTCGGTGTGGTGCGAAAATTAGTTTCCATTGCGAGGAAAACAATGCGCGAATTTTTAAAACGTGCGTTTGTTCATTTTGTTTGCCATAATGTCTCGCTTGGAAAGCGAAATTAAATGCATGCTAGAACTCAAAACTTAAACCGACCAATAAGAACCCACCCCCATTTGCGCTTTCAACGAACCACCCCCCTTGCCGCGTTCGGGGGGGGGGGGGGTGCGTTAGATGGATCGTTTTCATGCCTGTTTAGGCCAACCGTTTATCGCTCTCTCTCTCTCTCGCACTCCCGGTTTCTCTTACGAGCCGACAGGGCATGTCCGCAAAACCCATTCCATGACCGGGAGGGGATGATGGGAAACGCGGGCACGATATCACACGGTGTGGTTTAGTTTGCGTGCCGGGGTGAGTTTAATTTTTCTGTTTACCATAACGAACGCCCGAACAAAAGCCCGACAAATGGGCGCTCGGACGCGCGCACGCGAAATTCAAACGCATTCGAACAAATCGCGCAACCCGTTTTTGCGTGAGGGGCGAAAACCGCGAGGTGGGGATCGAAAACAGCACCCCCCTATCATCCCCAGGGTGATCCACTTGCTTTGCCACCCCACACGCGCGGGAAACTCGGGGTGGGTGATGTTTAACATTTCCGTGCCCCGAAACGGGGGTGATTGTTTATTAAACATCGCTCATTGTGCTGGCCATTAATTGCGTTCGGAATCGCACGAAACAAGGGGGGAAACGTACGTCAGAGGGTAGGGTGGAGGCGTGGCACGCCAGAGGGTGGTGAAAGAAGGCAAATATGAATATTATTAAGAGCGAAATAATCAATTACGGGTACGTAACCGCGATGGGAGGTCCGTTCTGGGGGTTATTTATTTCGAATTTCGAAGCCCATTCTCGAGGCCAAAAAGGACCCCATCCTTTCGTTGACACACTTTCGGTGGTTGTGCGAATTTCTCAACCCAACCAAACGAGAGTTCTCGATCTCTATTCCTCTACTAATGCCGACTCGCTCATTTCCGAAACATCAATTTGACGATGGCCTTGGGTGGATTGGAACAGAGAAGAATCGAAAAACTGTAAAATTTTACGCCCTTCCCTACCCCGAGCAAGGACCTCCCTGACGGCGTCTTATCCTCCATCCTTGCGTGTGTGTGTGTGTGTGTGCTCTTTCCTTTCCACGGCACATTCCACACCACGCCACAGCTCTCGCTTCCGAGAAGACGCTCAAGGACAAGACGTCGGCAGGCTGCAACCGCGACCGCTTTCGTCGGCTGTCGTTCGGTTTCCGTTTTTCGCTTTATGCACTCCACTACTGCCCACCCTGCCGTAGCCCTTTTGGGGGGCCAGCGCGGAAACCAGCACCTTGGGGAGGAATTTGCCAGCGAGAACCCTACACTTAGATTGCATTTATCATCACGAGACTCGCGGGTTTCACCTCGTGCGCTGGCAGGTTTTGCCCGTGCTACCGGGATGCGCCAGGTATTTTGACGCACTTAGCGGCACCACCGTCGATGGAATCAAGGACGAATCAGTGCACCGAGGGGGAATCTGACCGGGTGGTTGGGGTTGAGGAAATGCGTCGCAAACATGACGCCGGCGAGACCGAAAAATCATGTAATAAAAGTAAGGCTAGGCAAACAAAAAAAAACGGCGAAAAAGAGGCGCGGAAAATCACCACGAATACAGATGCGGTGCGAGCGAGCGCAAGAAACGCAGCTAATAACGGCCATTAGGGCCGGCTAATATGATTAATAAAATCGAATTCTCCTCCAAAGCTCGCCGCGAAGTCGACAGAGAAGCATCGGCGCAAAATTACCCGCGCACAAACAGCTCGCGCCGGCGTTCAATCGAACCGCCACCGAAAAATCGAACATTCGGAAAACCGATAAATTGGGTGAAAATTACAGCCCGGCTCCGCGTGCTGCGTCGGGTTGTTTGTTTACTTTCGGAATGGGGGATTATTTATTTTTGTTTTGTTCGGGTAGTATTACGATGCCATTAAACTTTTATTTTCACCTGCGCGCGTGCGGGCGCCCTGTTTTGATGTGCGCCGAAAATCGACGGCTTCGATCGATCGGATGGGCGTACAATTATTAGCGCAGCAGTTTTCGAAGCCGAAAATCAGTTCAGCGTTTAATGCAACAGACTCTAATTATCGTCATTTGCAGCGCGCAACCGATTAGCGCGTGCGGGCTTCAAGCGTTATAATTCTGATTGCCATTTACCATCGAAGGATAATGAAGCCACCCGAACGTTGGCATTTTTACGGCTCCCGCGAAGCATCTTAATCATTCCTCGTTTGCTGATGGATTGTCGCAAATCGGCACTCGAATTATCGGCGAGCTGCTTCGCTCGCTAATTCCTTCTCTCCGTTTCTATTTTACCAGCAAATGACCAAAATGTTCCTCTTCATCGGTAGCCAACACTAGGAGACCGATTTTTCCAAACCAAGCACACCAGATGCTCCTCGTTCTACGAGTAGTTACGCTTTTCCATCGTACCCATCGTCTGGAAGGGGGAATGGCGTTGCCATTGGCAACGAACCGTCGTTCGTCATGAGCTAGGTGTACACGGCACCATACCTACCTATTAAAACCCATCGTTGTCGAAATGGCGTTTGAAAACCCCCGTCCGCAGCCCGGTTGGCTGGCTCTAATTATTATATCAAAAGTTTCACTTCAACTACTTAAAACGCGTTTCGCAAAGCGGGAGAAAAGCAAAAACGCAACACGGGAACGCTAAAAGAACACCGAACGCCGGTTTGATATGCCGTGCCGTACCCGCCGCCGTAGACGGGACGCATAATTTCACTCCAATTTAGAGCCCGGCACCCTTTGCTGCGTTTGACTAATTTAGGACCCGCCGGCAGGAGGGGGACCCGGCGATGGGCCGGGGGCGATGGGCGGGAGGGCGGTGGGAAATCCATCAAAAACTCAACGGCCGTAGCGATGGACGGCCATTCGGACAGCATGGCGCATCCTTAACGGCGGTGGCGACGGACTGGGGATAGCAGATAAGGATCCGTTCGGGTGTTGTTGCGATTGCACCGCGTTCCCTCTGCTTGAATCGAGAGATAGAAAGGGTATGCGTGTGCGTGTGTGTGTGTGTGCGAGAGTGTGTGGGAAAAGGATGTACCAGGCAGCACCAATAACGAAAAAAAAAAAACAACCGACACACAATCACCCCAAAGATCCTTTCCGTGCCGGAAATTACCGTTCCGATGGGACATCGCCGGCACCGGTGGGAGAATGGTGCGGGCTTTCGGAAATCCTTCGCTCAAAAACCCTCCTCCCCTGGTCTCCCACACCTATTAGACGATGGTGCGTTCGAAGGACATTCGAGACTCCCCCCCCCCCCCCCCCCATCGAACCCGAACAAACTAACGGGGCTGCCATGGGACGTAAGGGCGAGATGGCGAAATTGTTCGCTTGTCTGGACCGGGGCGCGTCGAAAGGGCGCAGGAAAATGGAAATTAGGCAGATGTGGGAGGGGGTGAGAAAAAGGGCAGCCCGGGGAGGGTCCGGGCAGTGGCAGTACGAAGGAGAATTGCGTTTCGCACATCAAATGTACCGTTCGTTACTTGCGTGATCCGTCTGGCAAAAGGGCCTGTTTGTTTCCTCGATTCGGTTTCGGTGTCGGTGTGTCGGTCACGACATGCGGAACGTGTTTGCTTTCCCTCCTTGCGGGTAGGCTGGTAGGGGAAAGGAAGAGAGGAAGAAGGGAGGGAGAGAGAGCGTTCCTTCGTGGGACAGACAAACAATCGCTCATTATCCTTTCGAGCGCCCTCTAGCAGGGAAGAACTCCGCCACCGTGCCGAGGATTAGACGTCGATGTCCGTCCGGATTCGGTGTTGATATTAAATTTTATGAGTTTAAATTAGCATGAAAGCAACCAACACACACACACACACACGAAGGCATATTCTAGCCACGAAAGATTAAATGCGAGGGGAATTTAGATTTTTATTTTATTCTCCCCCCAGATGCAATTAATTCGTCCAGCGAAAATCCACTCCGTCATTTGCGTTATAATTGCTACAATAAATCATCAATCACGCGCGTCGTATCGCTCTCACACACATTCGATTTTCGATTCCCATGGGGGCCACATGAAACCCTTCTCCCTCCCCCCTCACCACCCTCAAAGGCTTCAATTTTCCCTAGACCCAAACCGAAACGAGTGAGCGAGCGACCGAGGCGAGGTGTTTGAGGTCTTTGAAGCAATCAAATCGGCGGCGACCCACCGCCACGAGGCCGGATGGATGTTTGAGTTCGCGCGCGTTTGCTCGACGACTTGATCCATTTCACGGCCAACCAATGGCCGGATTGTTTGAGTCAATTTGGGGGGCGATGCATAATAATAAAAAAAAAACGAGCATGAACACCGCCCCAAGAAACCCGCGCGTAGACAACACGAAGCAGAAGCAACGCCGCAGCAAACGCCCGCCCGTCGGTAAAGCGCGCTAGGCAACGCGGTTAAGTACATTTTAATTGCGCACCTTTCCGGCGTCAATACCGCGAACTGGCGCGATGGCGATCAGGGCATCCCCAACCCTCATAGGGTAGGGAAGAAGGAGACTGCTGCTGGCGCCGAAGGATCGGAGGTACGGCAATAAGCGTCGTCTGGCGTCGGGAACAAATAAATGTATAAATGTAACGTGCTTCGCGGCCTAAATAAGCCGATTGCAGTTCTCGGCTAATTCGTGTGCAAGCTGCAGGCTCCAAGCTAAGCTTCAGGGAAGGCGATTTGTGTGCGATTTGGAGGGTTTGTGTCGATCAATTATAGAGGGCACCGGTCGTTTTGAGGAGAGAGGGAATAAACGCTAATTTACTGCACCTTCAGCGAAGGATGGTGCGATTCGGCGGTGCACGTCGATCACTGACGTTAATACACATTTTGTTTTTGTGTCTCGCTTTCGATGGACGCGGTCGGAGCCCCACCGTTAATGCTCGCTCTAGGCTTGGCGGGATCATTCATAAATTAAAACCATATTCAATTTCGCAGGGAGAGCTTTGTGCACTCGGTGTTCGTGATCGACACACGAGAAGGATGCCGACCGAAGGTGATTGACGGATCAGATTGGAGACGGAAGAAAAAGGATCGGCCGGCGCAGGGAGCGCATAATTGTGTGGCTAAATCAAACAAGGAAATGAACGATCACGAACGATCCGATCGTAGGATTTGTAACATATTTTTGCACAAGTGACTCACACGCAGAACGGCCAGCACATTACAATGCAACCTCAGCGAGTGGGAATGAAGAGATGAAAAAAAAAGGCTCCCATTATTGACGAAAACTGCATCCCACCTCCCAAAACGGAAAGATCGTTAAGCTTGTGGTTCGAGAGCACGCACAACGGCACTTTTTGTGAGGAGCAAAAAATAGCAATAGCTCAAACGACAACAAAAAAAAACAACACACGGCTCAACTTCAGCCGAAAATCGCCCATATCGCTTGCCGCGTCCTGCCTAAGCGCATCCACCATACCGTCTCCGTGCATTTGGGACCCATCCTGGCTCCAAGATGGGGTGAAACACGGCACGATGGGTTTTATGAGCGCCGCAAAATTATACCTTCCCATTAGCCGTTCTACTACCGGTGTGTTTCGCCGCGATTGTGTGTGTGCGAAATGTTTCAAGGTTTTTCGGGGCCGCTTATTATTATTATATGCATTAAATTATCTTTTACACTCCTCCCGAAGCTAACTCGGGGAAGGGGGAGGAGGAGAGAGAGAGTATGAGTGAGAGAAAGAGAGAGAGCGAGAGAGAGAGAAAGAGGGAACCGAGATTGCGATTTCGTTTCGAAGGCCGACGCCGCCAGGCGCAACAAAATTGGTACATTCTTGTGCCTTTTTGGCCCTCCGGGGACGAGACGTCGAGAAGAAGTGCAGTGTGGGGGTTGATTTTGGGCACCGATTTTGGGCTTCTGGTCCTTTCTGAGGGGGGGGATCTGATTTTTTTCTCGCTAACTTTAAGGCCTTCACAGTACGAAGGATTATGACCGAACCCGGTAATGGATGTGAACACACACACACGCACACACTTGATCCTCTTCTTTCTGGAGCGCGTTTGCATATTTCAAACTTCGCTTGATCCTTACCTCTTTTTCTTCGATTCGTGCTCTCTCTCTCCCTCTCTCTCTGTCGCTCTTATTATACAATCTACAGCATGTGTGTTTGGGAGCTGCAAGTTGCACGGTGTCTCACGAAACAAAACACGACAATTGGGCCATCAAACGTCCGGCGCGCGAAGGGCCTTGGGACTGCAATTTTCTCCCCGAACAGGGCCAGGGCTCTGGGCCAAACGGTTTTCTCGTCGCTTGCCCTCACATGTCCTTCCTTTTCAACCCCACCTTAGTCCAGGCCCAACGTTATTGTTCGCCCAGCGGAAAATCTAACGGGACTTTCGGTGTTTCTGGGCGGCTTCGACGCCATGTTGCTAGCGCGGCGAGGATCGCCTCTCGGAACCGATCCTCCGGTGGTCCCGTGACGGTGGACGCCAGGCAGATGAGCCTCACCCGGATGGTTCGAGCGGATTCGAGCGAAAATACCGAGTGAAGAGCAAAAACAAAACAAAAAACAAAAAGTAAACCAAGAGCACATACACCAGCGGCCGGACTGATGGGACAGAACGGAAGGGTCTGCCGAAAAGGGTTTCCGAAATTCTCGGTACCCCCCGGCGAATGGAGAGCGAACAGTTTGCACGCGGCCACGGTCCCGGCTCCCCATTTCGGCGCGTATCGATGGATTAATGTTTCCGCCCTTTCGAAATTATAGCATTCGTGCAGTGAATCTTAATGAGAATCGCTTGGCAGTTTTCTAGTTGCTTTATGTTAGTTGTGTTTTTTTTGCGTGTTGGTTCAAGCCCCGTTTTACTTCCTCGTTATGGCCCACGTTGGAGTTTAGCACATGCTGCATCCTTTCTCCAGGGCGATCGGCCGGACGAGCGGGCAAAACCCGGAAGAAGGATCCATCATGCAGAAAGGAGCACACCGGGTAACTCTACGATCCAATAACGGCGATATAATCAATGGGTTTGCAAGACGTTCGGTACCGTTGTAAAAATTTGGAAAGATAAATGAATCTCACAGGAACAAAATTCGTCTCTTAAAACTGTTCAACCTCCACAAAGCTGTTCGAGTATTTGCCTTCATACAGAAACAAGTAAATGACCCAACTGCTTGAGACATGTTACGAAGCTTTTGGGTTGTGATTAATGGATGCACTGAGCAGGTGAGTACGCGTTCATGACATCACCATCTTAGACTGACATCACCAGCTTACGTCATAGCATCGAATGTTTGCAATTCACATTACACACGAAGTAAAAGTGTCCATTTCCAGCATTATAGGAAATTCGTAGCAATTCTGAAAAACCAGCAAAATATTCATTGCATATCCGACCGCAAAACAGCGAGTATCACCACGGATGACTCCCCAAAATAGCACGAAATCTACATCTCGCCATGTCCGTCTTGGGGACGCGTGCATCGAGAAAATCGAAAGTACACGCCGGACGCAATGCTACAAAAAAATGCTCAATCTCGGTAGGACGACAGTGGGAACGAGCGAGAGGAAAGTGAAGCGAACAAAACAAAAAAACGACACAACCGTAGAACCGGAATCGTGGGCAGTAAATTCTTTCGGCAACCAAGATTTCATTCCCATGCCATCGGAGGTGCGGACTGCATGACCGGAGCGTGTATGTGTGCCGATGTGCACCGGAGGTTGGTGTGAACAGACTTGAACGAGCCGGCCAAAACCAGTAACCACCCTGAAAGGGAGCCATCCCCAAAAACCCACCTAAACGGGGGTAGTAACAGCAGCAGGAGCAGCAGAAACAGCATCCGCAATCGTCGATGTCGTGTTCTCGCTTTCATCGTCGTCTAAGGTTTCTTCCGCCCTGATACGCATGCGTATGTGTCTGTGCATCGTTGGCCGTCCGTTTCGGGGGTCCAATTTATGTACATTCTTGCATTAAATTGCCACGATCGGCAGACAGTGAATGCGAGAGAAAGAGCGAAAGAGAGCGAATCCGGTGCAAATGGAAGCGATAAAACTCGCTCGATTAATGATGCACGGAATACTGCAAGTGTCGCCTTTCTTGAAACTATTAATTTTACTGCCGTTTGATTCACGTTTTAGCTGGGTCGCGCGCTTTAAACTGCGCCACATATCGGCTCCATTAACCATGATTTCGGTTTGGCGTTACCTTTAATTTGGTACATTTTTCTCTTCTTCTTCTTCCGCTTCTCTTAATCCGTCTGTGTGTACGAAACGTGGGATGCAACATTTATTTGTTTTCGTTTTATACGCCACACAGCAAGCAAGAAATAAAAAAAAAGGGAGCGCAGTTTGGAGCCACGGAAACATCCCAAATGCATTTGCCAGTGCTCGATTGCAACAGTGTACCCGAGGAGTGTTGCTCCTTTGACAACGAGCCCAGCGTTGCCAATGGTTACGGGCGACGGTAATTGTGTGCATTATTCACTCGCGCTCCAAGCCCGCGTTTGATAAATTAATGCTTCATTTATTTTTGTGCCTTCCGCAGAAAGAAAAAAAAAAGCGGCCCCACTCCACGAACGGGTTCCATCGCGGCCGGCGAGGGTGAGATGATGTTGTACCCATGCACGGAGGAGGGCTTTATGTGCTTAATTTTTAATACACCCTTTCCTGTCGGACACCCAACCACCACCATCTTGTCCCACGCTACGCCGGCCTCGACATGCTCCGGCTCCGGGAGACGCCGAGAAGACGACATGCGAAAATCACATTTTCAGACGCTGCTGCAGTGAATATCAATTGTGGTGACCTTGAATATTTTCGATTTCGTTTCGCGCTGCACGGCTTTCGCAGACTGCGCGCTTCGTTTCGCGCGCCATGCCACGTAACTGTCCCGTTCCGTGCGTTCGTCTTCGGGCGTGCGAGCGAGAGATAAAGAAAGACACCCTCTTCGCAGGCAGTGGGGGGCTGTAGGGGGTTGCTACGAGAGGGGGAGGTACGCATTAAATAAAAATATAATACGGAACCGGCCGAAAGGCAGCCAAAGGCCCCCGCGTCCTGCATACACACGACGCTCGGCAACTAATGCAAACGCGCATCGCGAAATTGCGCGAACTTGAAACCTTGCTCCCATCCTTGACCGGGACCGGAAAAGGGAAAGGGATACCGGGGGGGTTTGGCTGGGGACGCCCTACGCCACCACCGACCGCCGGAGGAGTTTGGAGAAAGAGGAAGCGAAAATATACATTCCTCTCCTCGTGTGCGCGTCGTCGACGGCGGGAGTTTTGAGTGGCGATTTTTTTTTTATCTGGGAATGAAACGATCTCGTCCCACTCGTTTTTGGGGTGAAGAAAAATAAAAACAAGCGCATAACTGAAGCGCGCGAAAGGCATCCTTTCGGAGCGGGAAAACAAGGAACGGGGCTGACGATGGAAGGGAGATAAAAAAAAGAAGCAACAATAAAACCGGGCGTAAAACAAGGATAATCGATTTTATCTGATGAAATAATTTCACTGACATCCAGACGGGCGCTCAAGGTCAAGGGAGAGAAAAACTGAGCCCCATGAGTCACGCGTGCTGGAATGGGAAAAATGTGTAACGCCTTTTGGTGGCGCTGGTGTGAAGGAAGGCTGTTACTGTTTCGGTATCAGATATAAACCTCATAATTATGTGAGGGTTTAACAGATGGGTGTAATGAGTTATGATCGTTTAATAAAGTGTCTTGAACTATACAAAAAAGATGCATTCTCTAAGTGTTTTTGTCATAATTAGATAAAGAAAACGACTGAAAAACGCTCTGAAAACATTGTGGTTGAGTTTTAATTTAATCGTCACATTAAATTCACGATTGACCCACTGATGTCTGCTGCCAAAACATGCCGCATCGATTCGAAAGAGTCTCCAACAACCACAACCATTTGAGTTTCAATTAACGTGATCGATTTGCCTTCCGGGGTCGTAATCAATTTTCATCCGAAAATAGGTCACGTTTGAGGATGGAATCAATTTTCCGGATCCGTTTCCGTTCCATCGCGAATTTCTTCATTTTTTTCCACTAAATACACTAAAGCGTCCCAAAGCAAGGCATTTATTTTCTACCAAAACGAACAGCTCAGGAGTTCTAAACAAAACATGATACACAAACGCTTCATTTAAGAGGGAAGCATCGAGTGATGATTAAATTCAGCTCTCTCCACCGGACATTGCCAGCCGACGGAAAACCGCTTCTCCATCCGCGACAGACCTAGACAGACACTTCAAAAGAGAGGACGCTGAATAGAACGCCACAAAATCATTCTAATGGAAGCAAGCGGGTGGGGGAATTGAAAAAAGAAATGAAATTGAAAAAAAAATGCCCCCGATCAAACGCATCTATGCAGCGTGGCCACGTGAAGCGCATTCAAATCAAAGCAAACGCAAACCGGAAGATAGTCTTAAAAGCAAGTGATTTATCTTAGTGGCACCGGAGCGACGTGGCTGGAAACAGGCAGCGTACATGCACACACACACACATAGTCGTCCCGATTCCCGGGGGCGAACTCAGCGTACACTCGAGAAGGAAGTGGGAAATTATCTTCCACCAGCTTCCTTTCGTTCGAGTGCGCCTTCTTGACGCGCGATGCACCAGAGAACACGCGGTTGGAGTGGAACATTTTGCGCCCACTGGCAACCGGTTTGCTGATGACTCGAGAAGATGCAACCCCATCGAGAGGATGCCTCCTTTTTTGGCATACAAGCGAGCCATCGTCTTCGTTGGGCTGTGCATTTGTTTGCTCTTTTTTGCATTATATTAAGCTTGGCCTTTTGGAGGCATGTTTTTCGGCCGGTGCCAAACCAGCTTCGCTCGCGGGCCAACACACTGACATACTGACTGACAGTCGGGGGCTCAGGTCTCGGTCTCGCAGATGATCGCATTTGGCCCGCATTTTCTGCACCGAGTGCATCTTCTCCAGCCGAATCCAGCCAGGAAAGTGCATTCTCTCCCGTTTCGCGTTCGCCGACGCAGAGACGATGATGGATCGCCCCGGAATGTGATGGTGATTTCCCGGGCGCGGCTCGCGTCGTTTCGCGTTTCCTTTTTGCATAAATTTAGCATCGCCCGCTCGGGAATTACGTAACACGGGCGCGCACACGAACGAGAAGCATGAATGGTTGGCTCGCTGCTGAAAGGTGCTGATTTATGCCCGCAAACAGCGGCTGATTAGCGTGTGCATGAAGGTACGCAAGGTTGCAAAAGTGGTCGGCGCGCTCAAATAAATGATCGAATAAATATTGTTGTACTTTTTGCGATGACCGTTGCTGACAAGTTTGTCGGCGGCAAGTGAAAGTGACCGTTTACCGAGCTCACTGCTGAGGGTGACAACTCCACCACCTGTCGAGAGAGTCACGGCGGCCATCGCGTATGTATCCTGACATTGTGGGTTTACAGATGAAGCGAAAAAAAAAGCAACGCGAACGAACCGTTTAACAACAAATAATACTAATTATTTATTGCCTCGCCCGCGCAAGATCACACCAGACCAGCTGGTAACTAGGCATGGGGGAAGATGTTTTCACGCCGAAAATGAATACCACCCAACCTTCGCTAGGTGACGACGGTGACCTCAAAGGAACGCGCACCCTGACAAGGCAACATGGTTCGCAATTTCAAGCGCGACGTGCCGATTGAACTGGCCACTGGGCGGTAGATTGCTCCTTCCCATTCCCGCGATGGCCGTTCCGCAATGACATCGGAATTTTCGACACCGATGGCAGGTGATCCACTTGAAGTCTTGAAGGGTGGCGGACCGTGAGTTGCGTGTACTTCATTATCTTGGCGAATAATTTACCCGTCAAAGCGCGCTGCTGCCACCCGGCCCTGGCAAGTGATGCTTCATGGGTGTTTTTTTTTAAATCTCACGACAATATGTGCGCGCGAAATTGCGCTTAGTTCATTTCGACCGGTCTCATGATGCTGTGGGTGGATAACCCTTCAATGCAGAGCAAAGGAGTAAATTGTAGAGGCGATGGTTAATATTAATTCAACTGCGTAATAAACGACAAGAATTCAGTCATAGCAGTTTATTATAAATGTACGTAATAAAAAATAAGTAATATTGCAAATGCACGGATTGCATCAATAAAATGATGTATTTGTTTAGGAAGTAAACGAAACGATGTTCCTTTAGACCCCTAACGATGTGTGACCAACGCTTTATTCAACGAACTATACAGCGTCTTTATTTGATAAGCAATGAATTTGATCGTGAAAATAATGTCATGTTATCGAAACTTCATAACATTCCCATAACATTCCCAGCGATCATGCTTGTTTCAGCCAAATGGTCAGCCTCTCTATTGTGAAAGTGGTTAGCCCACCATGTAGAGGTTAACGTGTATGTCACATTGCTCTCATCGGCTAATTTTTACTTTCTCGTTAAGTGTTCACTTCCAACCCCCAGCACTGCCGGTTAAGCATCGATTGCAAGAATGTCTTGCTTTGATCGATGGCACCGGTTAATCCCTCTCGCGCACGCACTCACACCCCACAAAAAAAAACCCCAGAAGCTGCTGCGAAGGACCGAACAGACGTTCACGAGCTCACCACACGAACGCGCCTCGGTACGGATGTTTTCGAAGAAGGAAATTATTTTTACTTCTCCATTTTTTCGGATCCCCGTTTTTCCACCGTTTTGCCTCTCATTCATGTCTCCCCGCGGCGTTTCCATTACAATAAACTATGGTTCGCCCCGGTAACCACGGCTGGGCGATCTTACGCCAGCATATAGCTGTTTTTCCGTGCGCGCGTGCCTTTGCGTCCGTGTGTGTGCATGTGTGTGTGTGTGTGGACCTCTCGCACGCTCTAAGAAGGATTTATTCCTGCACAGCGCACACACTTAATGCTGTCTAGATTTTTCCATTCGATTTGTGTTTTTTTTTACTTCTCCCCAATTTCGACTGCCCCCTCCTCACGGCCTCCCGCCACCGCCTGTCTAATTCGTCGCCAAACAATCCAACTCCTCGGCCAGACCGGGCGGAATCAGGGCCTGTCTGTGAGCATGGCGTTTGCTGGGGCCGCTCTACCCCAAGTGCCGGGTGAGTGTTGCTCGAGAGTGTGTTTTGCTACTTAAGAAAACATAAACATTCGTCGAATGGAAACGCCCGGCCAGCGAGGGATGTGGGGGGCCCTTCCCGGGAGCCCCTCCATTCCCCCCCCCCCCCCCAAAACCTCGTCGATTCCTGATGCACACGGAATACAATTAATTATTTTTAATATCCACGTTGCGTTAATTTTAGATTTTTCATGTGACAGAAATTTGTTCCCACTTGCGCCACTGCCACCACCGATGGCCGGTTTGGCGCGTGTTGCCGTGTTGCGTACCAGCGATGTACCACCGTGTCCACCCATCTAACCCATCCCGTCCCTCACGTCTGCTGCTACGATTCAGCTGGCCGGCGTTGATGATATTTTGAATTTTCTATCCCCCGTTTGCGCTCCCAGCGCCACCCGGAGTCCCCGGAGGCCACGCTATATACGCGCCAATAAAAGTGAAACGAAATGATTTCGGGAAGCGAGCATTACAAGTGTACGGCTCCATCCGTGGCCACGGTTTGCGTCGCCGGCGGCCTTTTATTAACTTGCGTATTATGTGTGTTTTCTCCCTCCAACGTGCCTCTTTTCAAGAGCTTAGCGCGCTGAGTGAAATAGGGAACGCCACCGAAACCGTGTAATAAATTTTATTAATTACTCCCACGCGAATAAGTAAATCCAGTGCGTCAGTGGTTTATTTTCTGCGTTCCTGCTGCACGGGCCGGTGGTGAGGCAGCGATTTTATGCTCCGTACAAGCCGCTCGCGAGTGAAAATGCTGCCCCTGTCTGAATCACGCCCTGGGGAGGGGTTTTTACGTTTTACTTTTTTCGTTTCGCTTCGAAACCACCGCCTAAAATTGCACTCCACACCGGCACGACGGGCAGCACGCAGAAGGTGCACCCGATGGTGATGAAAACCATGAATGGTGCTTGCATCGCATGCCGTTGGTCGTTCGTACGTTCGCGGTTTGCTGCCGGTTCTTCCGTTCTTTCGCCGAAGCGAAGGAAAACCGACGAGATGCATCTGCCCCGCGTGCGATGCACGCGGATGCATCAGCCACCAGCCGCGGGCAGTGCAGCACACGTGCGAAAGACGGCACATGAATGGCGCAGAGAGAGAGAGAGAGAGCGAGAGAATAAAGGATGCTGGAATTTCCCGAAATTCTCCAACCACTAGATCATCGCGCGGAAATACCGTAACCGGAAATAATTATGTGCCGCAGCAGCAGCAGCAGCAGCAGGGCTATCAGGGTGCACCATGCTGCTTTTGGGTCAGCTTTATGCTAAGCCAGCTTCGGGCGCGAGGACGTGATTCACCGGTTAAGAATGAGCCGAGTGAATGGAGAAAAACCCGAGCATAGCAATTGTGGGCTCTTAAAATGGCACGCTTTAAGGACGATTCACAAGTAGCGCACTGACGGAAAAGAATTGGGGGAAAATGCAATGATTCATTACTCGTTACTCACAACAACGCATCATCGGGCTTGGAAGGAAGGAGCTTCAATGGCATTTTTGAGCCTCACAAAAATGCCACAAAAATGATCACCGGATGATTATTTTTAAAATTTAACCAATATTCGACACAGCCTGGTTCGCGTGGTTCACCCACCACGATGGCTTCCTGCTCACGGTTGTGTGTTGGGCGCGGGAAACGATTTATGTGACGATTATTATGGGAATAATTCTTCGCCCAAACGGGGGTCTACCAGCCGATTTCACGGTACCGTTGAAAAGCGTGCAAGATGAACCGGTGAAGGAATGTAATAAATAATTTTAATGAACGTTCTTACGTAACCCACCAAACCAAATCACATGCACACGCAATCCACCGTCGGTAAAGCCGGAAAATCGTCCACCCTCCACGGCTGGCTGAAGGATGGATAGAGGGTTTTAAATTTCGATTCGTTCCGTGCTCGAAACCCCAGCCGTATTCGCTCCGGTCCGTACCTTATTTTCCGACGGCGACAAAAACTGGGTCCCTGATTTTTCCCTCTGGGGGGCACTTTCCCATCGGATTTGCCGGTTGTCGAACGGTGTGTTTTGTTTTTGTTTTTCCTTCGAAACTCATAAGTTGTGGATTAACTCTTTCTTTGGGTGGTGAGGAAAACCCCGGGGTTTTCCCGCGACACACGCATTGAATTGGGTGAGAGTGTTTGTATTCTACGCGGAAGCGGATCTTATCTGTTTCAGAGAGTTGCCCCGGGAAGGATTAACGTACGGAACCGGCAATGAGCCAAGCGGTGGAAATAAAACCATGACGATCGGTAGAAATAATCCCGGTGTATATGTTTTTTTCTTCTTCATTGCGGGCAGTACGAAGGGGGGAGTTTTTCCTAATTTAAACATATGTCTCTCTACATCAAATGTGTGTCTTTGGAGGACAACTTTAAGTTTCTACTCAAGCTAACTAAAGAAACTTGAAGCATTGGAGTCTGTATAGTATATGTTGAGTTGAAGCATTATTTCCCCAATCCTAATGCTGATCTAACTCACCGGAAAAATCTAACGAAACAGGTATTTGCACCCAAAGCATTCGCCCTTCATCAAGTGGGCCGTCGAAATTGTTACATCTCCCCAACTCCGCCTACATAAGGGTCCCGATTCGAGGAAAAACACAAAAAAAATCCCACATGCACATCGAGCGCATGGAAAACAACACCTAGTCGAGCATACAAATTTCCCTTCCACACGAAATCCAACAACCGACGCGCACGCTTACGGTCGTATTCGTGTTTGCGCCAGAAGGCCAAAAATAATAGAAAAACAAGTAGAAAACAACCAAGCCCCAAACCTCGCAGCCCCAAATTGATGGGACCATGCGCGTCGGAAAAAATTGTCACTTGCACGCGTGCCCATTGCCATCGGAAAAGCGGCGGATCGTGATCTACCCTGTACGTGTGCGCTCTGCTCGCATTTGGTGACACCGCACCAAAAACCACCATATCCAGCGATCTCCTGGGCGATCTCTTACCGTTGGGCCGGGCTGGGAGGATCGCCGTAAACTCACAACAAACAAAACTCGGGCGGCTTGTCCAAAAATAAAATGCAATAAAAGTGTATTTTCCCGCCCGTGCGTGCACTCGGCGGGACGGCACCTAATTCCTGCCCTGGCACTCGTTTATGATCCTGCAATCGCACCCTGACCGGGGAGGAGATGTGTAGGTGCCAGTTTCAATATCATCTGAAAATACTGGCCCTCGGTGTCGTGCTTTGGTGTCGGTTGATGAAATCATCTTCTCCAATCCCGCCCCAAATTAGCCCTCCACTTATTTCGCTTTTGCAGAAGACCAATCCTCAACGAATCGGCCGACGAGATCGGAGCCTGGACACCGAATGCAAGTGTGACGGTTTGGAGGGTGGATTGCCCGAAAACGTAACAGCCCCACTTCAAAGTGGTTTGCCCTTATTCCGAGAAAACTTATACCCCCTCACGCTGCCTTAAAAACAGCATGTTTCGTTTAATTATACTCTCTTTCTAACCCACGCCCCGCTGAAAACGCTAGCGAGCAGCAAAAAAAAAAGAAGGAAACTAGGACCAGGAGAGTGAGCAACCGAAACGGCTGATCGATAAAACGAGCCGAGGACAAATGGAAGCGGTGAAGAGGAACGAAACCAACGATGGAAACGCTTTCGTTAACGAAATTAGCCACTCTTCCACAGGAAGGGCAAGTGAGAGAGAATAAAACTATGATGAAATAAAAATGGACGCATGGCGAAAGGGTTTTGCAAAAACAAAGATAGAAAGCAAGAAAACTAAGGGGGAAAATAAGCACGATCAAATGACGCGGTTGATAGGCGACTGGCAGAGTGAGTAAGAGGGAGAGAAAGATAAACGAACCCAACTACTTCCTGTCGCTTGCATGCATGATAGCCGCAGCCGTTCCTGGTGAAGCGAAGAGAGCCATCCGTTTGCGCACTATTTCGCACTAATTTGTAACCGGACAACCCCGGAAGGTTCGATGGCGTTCTCGAAGCATTGTTTGCCCACCCCAAACGGTGCACATGGCATGGCGAGCATAAGCATAAGTGGCGCACGTACGCGCACCTATCAACGCGTAAAGATGGCGGACGCGAAAAGGCCGCGCAAAAAAAAAAAAACAAAGCAAATTCCAGGGCCACGAGACTCTGTGAATTAACGATGCGAAGAAAACAACGACACGAAAAAACTGCACTCCTCTCCTGCACGCTATTGTTTGCTATCAATTTTTCACTCGCGTGCTTTCTCTCTCACTCGTGCCTAACAAGGCTTCGTTGATATGCTTCCTCGATCGCGCGCCTTTTTTTCTAATGGTACGATTGTGAAGCCGCTTCCAGGCACAAACAAATTCTTGCTCGTCGGCAATATGGCGCACGCAAAAGGCGAAAACGCGCGTTTGCCATTTCTCCATTTGCCCTACAACCACCGGTCGCAGCTTCTAAGCTCCAAAAACCCGTTCCAAACCCGCCAATGTTGCTGCTGCTGCCATCCAGATCATCGATCTTGCCCGATAATATGTGGGCCAAGCGAGTACGTGGAGTTTGTTGCGTGTGTGCTGCTTCTGTGGGCTTCCTTTTCCCGTTTACCGTTATTCTCCCTCGAGCACGAAAAAGCTTAGGATTATGTGTGAGCGCGCGTGTGTGTGTGTATTTGCGCCCTTCTTTTCGCATACTTTTGCGGTCTTTTCTTCTTCTTCTTACGGTTGGTTCCTTTCGGTTCCTGGGATTTTGTGGCAATTTTGGGGGCCTCCGTTTGGACTTGGGGAATGTTAGATTAGACGATTCGTTAAGGGCTTTCTTGGCCTTGAGCTGCGGAAGGATCGCGTGTGCATTGCCGTCGTTGTGGGGCCACCTTTCTTTCCGTGGGGTTTGCTAGTGTTGCTCGAAGGATGCTGCAGGAAGAAGGACCTAACAAATCCCGGCCCTTTGAAGCTGCTTTGTGTGAGAGAATTTTTATTCGCACTAATTACAACCCCCTGAAGCGTTTTACTTTGGGCGTTTGTGCTGCGTATGCTTGATTTTTGTTTAATTTGCAAAAATTATTTCCAGGGAAAGCCCCACATGAAAAGAAACGTGTGAATTGCCCGATGGCCGGAAATTCTTGAATGGCTCAGAAATTCCTAAGGCATCGAAATCGGCCCTTCGGCCAGGATTTGATCCAATGCACACTTCAACGATCATGTACCGAAGCGACGTACGCACAACAGGCACACACCTTTCCGCCTCGCGTGGTACGCGTACGAATCTCGTTCGGTTGGCTGCATTTTTCCGCCCGACAGCACGGTGTGGCGCTGCGCGCAGCACGCAGGGAAATTTTCACATTTGAACATCATTAGGTGGGCGTCGGCGCAGCGCTGGGAAAACGCACGTACCCTGCTTAGCACAACGCCAGGCGGGGGGAGAGAGGCCAAAGAAACCAAGCCCCCTCGGCTGGTTACACACATAAGTACGGGTTTTGCCCGCGCAAACCGTGAAGCGCGACAGAAACGAGGACAAACGAGAGTACCATCAGAGGAAGACGGGTGGTAACGGGTGTAGAGGGACAAACGAAGGGGATGGGGGGGGGGGGGAGGGGAAGAGCGGGAGGAACTCGTTCGGTTGGCTCCGAAAAGACAAAAAAACCCTCGGCACATCAATCTTGCGCTCAAATCTAGATTTAATGACAAAAACTAATTACACTTTTCGGTGTGCCTAGGCAATGTGAGCGGTGGCGGGGCTGCCCAGGGTAGCTGAGGAATGAGAAAAGGAGGGTGGCGGGGGGGGGGGGGAGTTTTCAGTGCTGCGCAACTTCGCAACGTAACAACCCCTCTGGTGCCGGGCGCGCAAACGCAATCGCGCTCTCTTGCGGGCGCGCGCACGGGCTATCTAATTTCGACTTTCTTTGTTGATGTTGATTTTGGTCGTCTCTGCGTCTCGGTTTCGTCTTTTGGCCGATCTTTGGGGGCCTACCACATGCACACTCACATACATTTTTCGGGGAGAATGCTAGGGGCCAGCCAGCGCGGGTTGGTTCGAAATTTGAACTATTTCTCAGGCGAATCGAATAGTGACCGCGCGAGATCGCGTGATCGATGTCTCAAAAGTACGCTCTTGAATCGAATGCGTCAAATTCCTGCCAAAACAAGGCTCACAATAAGTCAGGGGAAAATCATAAAAATGTGAGACACTCGGTGCCAAACTCGGTTCACTTTTTACTCAACCCCCCAACGACATGATCGCAAGCCGATAGTGGAAGCAAATCGCTGCCCCCCCACGGTCGACTGAGAGTGTGTTCTTTGTTTTTACTGACTTTCGTCCAGGCGACGGCAAGGTAATGATAGAAAGGCAACGCGGCCAACTGGGCGAAAATAAAGATAGAAACTAAATAGAAAAACCCCTCTCCGTACATACACAAACTCACACAGTCACACGGCGATACTTGCGCGCTGGATAATAACAGCCGCGAGGAAAAGTGATTAGCCACGAATATGATTATTATAATCATCATGCGTACACATCGGGCAAGCGCTCAGCGCACACGCGAGGGATTGGAGCGCAACGAGCCCTCGCCGTCTCCTCCCCCCACCCCCTGAAAGATTGGGGTTGGGTAGGCGGGGGTACTGGACGAATCATTCGTACGTCCCAAAGTCACGCTTTCCGGTTCCGCGCGAGTGTCAAGCGCGCCTTTCGCTTCGAAAAAAAAAAAACCGCGCGGTGCCCTTTTCCGCGGTAAGTCGCGGATCGGTGTGAGCGAGTTTTTTATTGCTGTTGTTTTCCCTCTTTTTTTCGCCTCATTTTCGGCTAGTTAGATGGTGCAGGTGTAGAGGGAGATGAGCAGACCCTAGGAGCTAGCTCGAGATTAGCCTTTACGTACTATGATTATTACAGCTCACTTCTTTCGAATGTTTGGCGTTTTCCGACGGTTTTGGGGAGTTTTATTTTCACCTTCACGCGGCCACGCAGTTACGGCATTCGAGCAGCAAGTGTGGGGAATTAGGCTTTGTTTTTTTTTTCGTTTTGCGTTTGTTCGCACCCCAGTACCTAGCCCTATCGATGATCGCGAAAGGGAGGAAGTTAACGATGTTGCGCCAAACGCCAACAACCAAAAAAAAACACACAACGCTGCGAACGCGGTGAGGCGACCGGTATAATGAGAAAATGTAATGACAGTCATTTTTCCCGCGTTTTGCCGAGATGTGGGCCGGCCAATTGCTAGATGGGTTTTGGATTTTTCCGGAGGAAAATGCCGTTAGCCGCAGTTAGATGGGGGATGTGGTGCGATGGGCTCTCATCGATATGGAGGGATGATTGAGAGCTGAATTGTCGTGGGGTTTTTTTTCCGCAACCATAAGCCGTCAGCTGTGACAAATACTTACTTTTGACGATATTAACGTTAGGGTAGGGGACGATTCCTGGAACGAAAAAAAGTAGAAAAAAAAAGCAAATTTAGACCTGTTAGCCTTTTCAAACTTTGAATCGCATTCGCACAAAGGTAAAATGCAGCTCAAACAAACAAGCGGTGCTTATATCTTTTAATTTAATTAAACAAACGGATGTAATTTAATTTTCAAATGCGATTGCCTGAGCGCAATCTACTAACCAAATATTGTTTTGCTTGCCATTTAGCAGAGGTTAATAGAAGCAACCGAACCGATTCCGGTCGCCACCCACGCAGATAGAGTGTTTGTTCTTTGCTCTCTCTCTCTCTCTCTCTCTTGTTCTTGGTTCTTGATTTCCGTTCTTGTCTTCGCCGCCTAGAATGGTGTTTCAAATTATTTCGAGTATATTTTTCCCTTTTTCACCACTTGCATCGTATTTACTTCCAGCACCCGCTCTTATTATGTGTGCTAATTATTCAGCCCCGCTAATTACCCATACAATGAACGCTCGGTTGATCGGAAGGCGGACGCGATTTGCCGCGTTTTATTCGCGGGGCAGCTTCTCACGCACCCCGAGCCAAAGTGGAGCAGCAATCCCTGCTCACGTAATTGTTTACTTTAGGAAAAATAAAGGAAGCCCTCCCGCATTACCCCGCACAGGAAGGAAGTACGCATTCGAACTCGACGAACAAAGAGAGACACGCTAGCTACGGATCCGGAGGGCTTTTAGACGGGGCGCGAATAAAGAGAATCGGATCGAGAAGTTTTCGAGGCTTACAGGCCTGCCTGTTGAGGCTCAAATTGTAATGGCATTACACACATTTCCACCCGGTCCGATGACGGTTTTCGAGGTTCCGAGCAACGCAACCGCTATTTAATGACTCTTCTAACTCGACTAATCGCGGGCATAATTTGACTGCCGACCGTTGTGTTAATTCCAACCAAAGGAAGGGTGGTGTTCACTTGCTCGCGCTTATTCTTCAGTTTCTCTGTATCATTAATTCAAACGCTAATTCGCCTCACCAAAAGTACCCGCTCATTCAAAGAGGATGCTCACGGGGGGTAACGCCTGACTTCCGTCTTATCTCGGGCCGGAATAAAATAGTTGTTAGAACGCCACACTATGTTTATGAAACGCATAAAACGTACCGAATAAGAAGCGTAATGAACCGACACCAAACAGGCATGGTAGAGTGGTGAAGACGAAAGGACAAACGCGGCGAGTGGAGGGCAAGCAACAACAAAAAATGCTCGTAAAAAAGCAACACGTTTTTAAACACACCGAAAACGACAACCGCCGCTCAAGTGCTGCGGACGGAGATACCAACCGAGGACCCAGAGAAGCCCGGCATGCCCGGTGGCCGGCAGTAAAATGCTCGAGCTGCATCGGGTGACATTTATGAGCATTTTTAAGAGACCCACGCCAGCTACGGCCGCCAGATGAATCCGTCCGCTAGGCGCACTGGGGCGCTAGGGAAAACGTGAAACACTCGGCTCGCGCGCCGAAACTCATGGCGACAAGCAATTAAGCGGCACGAGGTGTGAACGCTGATAGGCGACATCCTTTCGAGGGATCCGTGCATGTGTGCTTTACCGCGCATTTGTAGTCATTAAATGAAGCCCCAAAGCGGGCGGAAATTAACATGTTACATCAAATCACTCGATGGTGATTGCGTAAAAAAGCCCCAAAAAAAAGAAACATTATTAGAAATCTGTCGTATTAGTTTTCGCTTTTGGCGTTTAGCACTCATCTCGGATTGCTTGGAAAAAAAACGGGTGGGAAAAACAGGTTAATGCATAGCCCGAAACGTCATCAGCATTTTTTACCCATCCAGCCTACTTGGATATTCCATCGAGCTACATTGATTACGATTCCCCATGGCGGGGTCGAAAGCGGCGTTATTTCGAAATTGAACATGTTAAATGAATCGATCGAATCGGACCCCGGGTAAATGGGCAACCAGACACCGCGCGAGTAAAACGGGGTGGGCCTGGAAAGGCACAAAAAAATACACTGCTCGCAAACAAAAATCAAACGCCAACTTGTGCCCGCCTGAATTATGCATACGGATGAAGTTTCGGGATTTTCGAACAGCGCTCCGTTCCTCAAATCGTACCCTTTCTGTAATAACCAAACCCATCGCCGCTCGCAAGACGTTTGGAGCGTAAGGAGCAGAACCTTTAAACGCGAGGTACCTTCGCGAGGTGAGCATTATGGCTGGGGCGGGTTTTGTGAAGCCTTTACGAACAAACCGAAACCGTCCACCTTTTCGTGTATGGTATTTCAGAGCTCGCGCAAAAACACTGTCCTTCAATCAGTGGCGGGGTCGGTAAAAATTCAACCAATGAAAAGCAAAAAGAAAAGCACGTACATATATACACACGAGCCGATCGAATACAAACTCCTATCGAGAAAAGCCCGCGTCCGCTTAGAGGCGCTGGCGGAGGGAGAAAAAAAACAACATAACCTCCAACAATCGGTCGAAAACGAAAATGAAAAGGTTCAAAATGGAAAATTGAATTTAGATTGCTTCATATAGGGCCGCATGATATCGAAATCGCTCCATCGGCTCGCAACGGGCTGCAAATGGGCTCTTCGCCAGTGTTTTGCGCGGGGTTCGATTCCGTTTTATGTAGGGCATATTTTCCGTCCGGCCGCCCCTTCGGATAGGCCGGAAGGTTCACCGATTCCGTGGCCCAACACCGAAACCCAGAGAGCTTGGGGATGAAATCGCGGAACGGGCTTACCGAGACACTGGGGTTTGCGGTGGGACCTTTAAGGAATGCGCTTCTCATCGAAAACAGGATTCCGCGCGGTACAATGGCGCGAAATGAGTAGCCAAACCCAAGTGGGTAGTTGAAATAAAATTATGCGAATGCTTGCCGGTGAAACCACCGAAGCGACCCCCGGTTCTGGTCGTCACAACCGATTGGTGAATAATGGCGCTGATTTTCGGCGACTTGCGATACCACGAACGACGAGTGACTAATCAAGCTCCCTGCGTTGGAATGCAACGTTATTCCGGAACACTTTTTTTTTGCTATCTGAAATCGCGGCTCACAAAAGTTCATAGGACGTTTTGTTTCTATCGCGCCAAAGTGCGACCAGCCGCACCACAGTTTAGCATTTATGGCAAAATTTAATACTTTTGCTTAAAAATTCAAACAATAATACTTACGACAAAACGAATCACGAATTCAGGTTCATTCTCCATCGCCTTGACGGTGGTTTTATGCGCGATCCTCGAATTATTTGTTGCCGTGTGTGTGTTTGTGTGTTTTTTTTTTCACCCATTCTTTCGCTGCGTTTTCTGATTATTTTCTCAGCCAACGCAAACAACGACCATTTATTCCAGTTTTACGGCCGCGCACGATATCGCCCGGTTACCACCGGAACGGATGCAAAACATTTGATTTTCATTTCGGTCTCTTCTTGCCGGGTTTCGGTTGGCCTTCCCGCGCCGTATCGTATGACTTTATCTGTGCAGCAGTTTGAGCTCCATTAGCAGCAGCAGCAGCAGCAAAAAAAAATGGGCAACCCACGGAAGGAATAACGAGCCCAAAAACCGTCCCGCAAGCGCAAAGTACGCGTTAGAGTTGCAAAAAAAAAATATGCGCCCGGACACATACACAGCCTCCGTGTGCGAAAGGGACAAGATTCGGAGGCTCTAGCGCTCTAGTGCCCGTCCTCAACCACGACCAGGGACACGGAGTGCTAACATGCAGGAGAAGGAAAGAGAACTGCAAGAAAGGGAGAGAGAGAAAAATACACCACCCGGACGCGGCGACTCATAATTGATGATCGTGAAACTGGGAAGGTTCGAAGACATAAACCGGCGCGCAAACAGATCCCGAGCGATCCGTCCGAGTGCTGTCCACGGTTCACGAAAGGACACAACCGGAACGCCGGCAGCCGGTCATCGATGCAAACCGGACGGAAAAAGGTCCCATCATTCCAGCAAACGGCTAGCGGCAGCATCTCGGTAGGACCAGCGGGTTCCGTTGCTAGGCGACGACGAACGCGGTAAGCGAGCACCCAAAATTGCTCCTTAGAAGAAGGAGAAGAAGGGCCAAAAAAAAATCTCACTGACACACAAACACGTACGAAGGCACACACATGGCAGCCGGGAACCCGGGGAACGGTGGGTTGCACATTTGACGGCGCGAAAAAAGGGATGCTGTTAGGGTTTTGCGTCGAATAAATTGAACTAATTCTCGGAATCAAGAGGGCAGGCCGTGCGAATGGCACCACTTTTGCAAGCCACCCGGTTTATGAGGCTTAGGCAACGCAAGTACTGCGTTCTACCTGCCACGGGGAAGCTGGAATTTGGAAGCACTTTAACGCTGAAGGTGAAGGCATCAGAAAAGGCACCCAAAAAAAAAATACCGTGCAAGCTAATAAGCCCGTAACGAGAGAGGTTCTAGCGTTAAAATGAAGCACTACGTTTGCTCGGTGGTTCGCAAAGTCTCACCCCCAAACGGCGGAAGTGACGTAATCATTCCAGGCTCATCGAATCGAAGGTGGAGCCGAATTTTACCTCGACCGCACGCCAAAAACCTGGTAAGCTCTCGCCAGCCCAATTGCTGTGCTTACGATCATTATTTCAATTGTTCCACCGATCTCTAACTACATAATGCGCCTACACCTTACCTTTTCCCCAGGTGCTTCCCACCCGAGCAGGGTTCAAAGTTCTCACCTAACGCAGCCCACCCACCGATCGGAAAGCTGGCGCTAAATCCCGTCACGATGGCCACCACCCCATCAAGATCCCGTTTCCGTGCGCACCGGGTGGGTGAATAATTTCTCACCATAGGGAGTAGCCCACGTCTCCCACCCCGAAGGGCAAGAAGCCGTTGCTCGTTTTCCTTTCCAAAAAACAAAAAAAAACAATCCCCCACCCATGGGGAAAAGGAAACGAGGAACCGATATTCACAAACAGGGGCTCACTTGCAGCGCCAGCAGCAATTACGCGCACGGAAGGCGAACGAGCGCTCCGGGCATACCCAAACTGCACCGTTTATCGCGGGTTAAATGGTTTGATTAATCAAATTATTTTTCCGCTCCGTCAGGAACCGTTTCGGGGGAGGCAACGTTTGGATTCTCAATATTCACTTTTTTTTTTGTTTACATCGCCTGTCGTTGCCTTCCGTTGCGAAGTTCTGATTGAAACGATCATACCCGGGCGGATGCCAAAGGGCCCCGTGCGCGAGAGCGAAGGGAAAGAGAGAGAGAGAGAAAAACAAGGCCCCATCGACCATCATTCGACACGGACCTTGCGCAACCCTCGGGAGAAACTGGGAAGCGCAACGAGGCAGCCGGGATGTGAATCTCATCACCATAGGAATCGCCCCACAGCATGGGCATAAATTATGCTGATCAAACTCCACGAACAATCGGATCGGCAGCAATGAGATCGCGGCAATGAGCCACGGCAAGAGGTGGAGAAGAAGACAAAAAAAAGCAAGAATGAAAATCAATAAACGCCAAAAGACCCCCAGGACCCCGGAGGTAAGGAGGGCCGCCGAATTTTCTCCGCTGGGTGTTTATGGAGTAATTATTAAATTGTTTACAGAACAATACGCCGGAATCGATTTTTTGGGCAGGAAGTATTTTTTTTCTCTCGCTCCTCCTTTCGCTCTCTTTCTCGCCATTTCCCGCTGGGAGGCCCGAGTTCTCACAGGGGCAGCGTATAGGTGGGAAAAATCATACACACGCACCACGCACCACGTTTTTCCCGAAATTCAATTGCTCGGTGTGCGTTCGATTATCGTTTATTTTATGATTACACACCTCTCGCACCGGGCGGTTGTTAATTTGTTTACGTGTTTTTTTTTTGCCCGAGGAAGGCTGGGTTCCGTAAACCGTGGGGAGCAATATTTTTTTTTCCTTCGCACCCCGCTTATTTGCCCGCCCGCGGGTGCTCGATCATAATGAGATAAGCGTAAAGAGCAAAAAAAAACTGGGGCCGAACGTGTAAAGCGAACTAACAGCTAAACAACGCTTGCAATTCACGGATGAGAGCATAGAGGAAGGAATTGCACACTCTTTACCGCAGATGTTTCGATCGTTTCATTACCCATTCTGTTGTTTTCTTTTCATGTATGTTTTTTTTTTCTTTCGCAACTCCTTTTTGGTGTAAGATCTGTTTCAAGCTTCAGGGTTTTTCTTTCATTTCTCACTTTTTTTTTGCTCTCTATCTTTAATTTTCTAACCATTTTTTATATTTTGCTTGCTAGCATTACCTCCGGTACCCAGGCGCCAAGGAAGTTGGTTATGATTTTCCGCTGGATGCAATTTATTTTAATCGATTTTAATCTCACATCTGATTTGTTGAGCTGAGCTCGACTAGCGAAAACAAAACAAAAAAAAACCGATAGCCAATCAAACGCAATGGAAGAAATTGGCGAAATTGGCTCGTTTTCGTTGTTGTTCCGATTTATCCGGTTTTAGCAATGTTTAGCAATCCCATTTGTGTTCATTATGTTGGGCGATCGACGTATCCAAACCTACAGACTCCCCGGGAGCATGCGAATGGTTTGGTAGTGTTGAAGAAGCAAGCAAAATAGGCCCTTTACTGTGCGCGCTTAACGGCAATGAAGCGAATGAAATGGTGAAATAAACGCCTCACGCAGTGGAAAGTGCATCTTGCGGTGCACAATCGGTGTGCAATAAATTCCTCCTATGCGGGCAGGATTTTATCCCCGCGAGAAAAATGCTCGTGTCGGCATCACGTACACGATGAGGGGGATCTAGTGAGTGGATCACTGCCCGAGGATCGACATTTTATGGTTCGCACACTCGACAGCTGCCACGCCATGGAGGAACCTGCCTCGGCGTACGCGCGCGTTTAGGAACAACGATGAAAAATCTAATTTCAATGGTGAGCGGGAAATCGTCCCCTACTAATGCGAACGCGTGCACCGACAGCGCCAGAGGAGTACCATTTTCGGAGATTAAAAATAACTCACCCCCGACGAGCCGCCCTGATCGTTTCTCCGGCCAGCGGAACGGGACAGGTTTTGAAACTAAAAACCTGCCCATCGGTACACCCACCCAAGTGGATTTTCCCGTGCAATTGGTACGGGCAGGAACTGGCCGCAAACCCCGAACGTGACGCAGGTTTGGTGCTTGCCTCGAACGTGATACAGAACAAAGACAAATACGGCCGCTTAGGCCGCGCAGATGGCAAAGAAGGAAATGGTAAATTGAGATCGTACGTACCTATGCGGAATATGCATTCTTGCTTGTATGCTTTTAAGCTTGCAAATACCTCACAGCAAATGCCGATTGTTTGCTTGCGTGGTTCTCCATTAAACGAGCGAGTAAAAAGTGTTTTCCAGCGACCCAAACAAGCAAGGACAATGTTTACAGAAGTGCTCGGTCTGGTGGTGCTATTTCCCTGCCGCTCTGGGAAAATGTGTACCATCTCTCCATAATATCGACCATAATCGATACGAAAACATTGGCATCTTTCCTTGCAAAACAAAGCAAGGAACAAAAAGAAAATACCAGTCACCATCAGTGGTTTTGCCGGACGGCTGTTTGCAGGACGAAACACTTCGACCGGTGAATCTTTTCCCGTGTCCTTTTCGTCTTCATCGACGGTGGCCCTCTTTTGCAAGCGAACAAAAGTGCACTTGCCACTCAGCACCGTCATTAACCATCGATAAGCAGACAAAGACAGGGAAAGACTTTCTTTCATGCTCTTTCTGCGGCTTTTATTCTTCTTTCCTTTTTCTCTCTTTCAGGCGGATGCGCCAACAACGCCATCCTGTCGAAGGATGATTGAGGATCGTCTTCCTTTGGCTTCGGACAGCCGAAATGATTTATCTTCTTTCCGGTTGAATTCCTTCCCCCATTGCACCCCCGGATCGATGGTGTGTGCATTCTGATGTACTTGTGCCCACATTTTTTTTTGCGGCCAAGCGGCTCATTTTCACCCGCACACAAAAAAAACGAGAAAGAATAGTCCGTAGGTCCGAAAATGTTCGTTCTCGTTCTGGCTTTCTGGCGCATCTCGAGAGGCTTCTGTTGTGTCGTCGGCATTTGCTCGTAAATGCACTTCACAAGCATCTGCATGCCGGCACTGGTTGGCACTTGCAGCACAAGCGGCACACACCGTTATTTCGGTGCCGGCGTTTTAACGACCGCAATTCGTCACATGCGCTCCCACCGTCGCACCCGCAGCCCTGAGCCCTGAGGGTTTCATCTTTCCCGGCCCGTTTCGGCGATGTATTGCGCTCGACGTGGCAAGGGAGTCGTTAAAATTTTTGGGAGAAAAAAAAACTCATTAAAATCTGAGCCAAACTGAGCCAACCGGGCTCAGGAGAAGCTGTAGGGTTCACAAAATATACGCCTCTCGGTTGGGCATTACTTGGGACGAAAATACGAGTGCGAGATCGAGCGCGTGCTGACGATCGTAATGCGCGTTAAGCCGCCAGAACAACTGCAGCAATACATTACGATGGCACGGTAAGCCAACCGATGGTGCATCCTTGACGGGTGCCCTTGCTTGTTAGAACGTTTCCGTTTGAAGGGTGCATTTTTGAGAGCTATTATCGGCGCCCAAGCAAATCATTACTTCCGACCGGGATGGGGGCGCTTTCGCAACAAAGGACACCCACCCAACGGGGAACGATCGGCGAATCGCGCACATTTGGATGTTAATTTTTCATTCTCAAACAATTGAACAGAGGCGGACGAAAACAGACGAAACGAAAAAACAAAGCTCATCCTTTTTAGTATAATCTACACGATAATCGTTTTAACCCGAATGGTTTGTTGTGCTCTTTATGTCTCCTCCGTCACTGCTCCGCGCCAGGAGCTCGCATTATAAAAGCAAATGAGAAACGGCCACCGTCGCACCGGTCACAGCAAATGATGATAATCACGATACTGGAAGGCGCCCGCTTGCCTATCGGGGAAGGCATTTCCACCGAAAAGAAGGTGACCGATCTTCCGGCAAACAAAGGAGCGATTCTCTGCCCCAAAACCCTCGAGGAGGACGAACGCGAGCGCCATTTCGGTAGCTCGTACGGTGAGGTTTTTTTTCGGCGTTTTTGGTTGGCGAACATTTTCTCGGTGCACGTGCGCATCGAGCTGTGACCGGCGCGAGGGAGTGAGCTGAACCGGTGTCCAAGCGTCGACGGCTGTAATGACCGGCGATAAATTCACATTATTACACACAACCGAAAATGACATCGTAAAACATTTAGCATACCTATCCGGTGTGTCAGCTCCACCAGGGAAGGATGGGTACGGGTGGAAGGTAAGGGAAAAGCGGAAGGTACGATACCCACCTACAATTTTATAACAATCCCCGCTCCACCGATCTGATCGCGTAACGACAGCGAAGCGAGACACGCTCCACGACGGGACGGTTCGTCGCTTGTGCCCTGCTCAAGTCTTTCGTTGGTGCCGCGCGAGCCCTCTCACTTTGAGACCACGGCAAGCCCAATTAGTAACGCAGAGGGTAACGCGATCGGTGCGCGAACGTGGGAGGGCGCAAATTTGTCAAAGTATATTCAAAATTCTCCACTCCTGAGTCAACAGTCGCTTGAGCGAACGCAAGCGAAGAAAGACACTGACCCACTCAAGGGGAAGTCAATTTGATTCAATTATCCTAATTTGAATGCGTCGCTCACCTGCCTGGTAAACCCGATGAAAGGTTTTTCTTTCACGTTCCCGCGCCACGACCGCACCTCGCATTAATTTTCCACCCGGCGTGTGTGTGTGTGTGTGGGAGATGACTTTTTCGTCGTGCTCAGGAAAGCATCATAATTGCAGCCATTCGTTTTGTTTGGCTAGGTAAAAGGTAGCATTATACTTCAAACAAGAACGGGCACAAAAGACCATACACGTCGAGGCAAAATCGAGCCGCCGATTGTTTGGCTGACATGATTTTGACCGCACAGAAACGCACGTTTCATTTCACGTCCCATTTTCTTATCACACACCACCGACACAGGTTTCGCTTCCCGTAACAGCGATGTTTTGATGCGGCTAATCTCTCTATTGGGTTAATTTCTCATTCCAGCACAAAGGAAGTCAAGAAGCTGCACCCTTCGGAATGAACCATGGCCAATTTATTTTTTTTTCTTTTCCTTCTTGAAAGCCTGCCACAGAGCGCAGAGCAGTGGGGCTTTTTTCGTCGACATGCATATCATTTGCGCACTCGTATTTGAGCTTAAAGTTGAACGGACGAAACGCGATCGGTCGATATCGCGTAGGGGTGCAGCAACTAAGGGCAAAGGGAAGAAGAAAATGACTCCCAACTAGCCAACAGAGAGACAGAGAGCAAGAGAAAGGGCGAGAAACATAGAGAGACCGGAGAAGAAGGTAGCTTCAATTTATGACAGCTATTTTTATTTTTTGTTCCATTGCTCTCATCCGCCGAGTCCGGCGGTTCGGGGTTGATTCCACCCCTTACTCGCATCTACCAGGGTGCCTTTAGGCTGGGAGGGCCTCCTTTTGGCCTTCCTCTTACCGTGCGTGGTTTGATCTTGGCATTGCTCCGTTTCCTGCCACCACACGTCCCGAGTATGCCCTAAAAGCTAACGGGCGACCCGTTTATTTGGGAAAAGCACAGCGAACAATCCGACAGGCTGACCGGTAACTTCTTTTCCCGGGCGGTTCGTGTACCTGTCCCGGTCATCTCGAACCCACAGCCCAATCCACTACACGGGTGCCTGTCCTGTCAGCGCAGCCTAGAATGCGCAATCGGACCCAGGCGAGGCGAAATTGCCGACATGGGCGAAGGAATAGAAAACCTTCCTTGGTGTGGTGGGTGGGAGGGGAGAGAGATGCGGAGGGCCAAAAAGAGAGAGAACGGAAGACAAAGAGAGACAGAGAGAGAGAGAGGGAGGCCTATTCCCATAAAGCGAATGAATGAGATGCGATAGCTACGAAATAATAATCGTACCGATCGGTTCGCCCAGAATATTGGTCGAGAAATTTATTGGAACCAGTTTTATCCTTCCCACTTTCCCACCACTTCTCGCCCTTCTGATATCGGTTCGCATCCTCTGCACATGCTTTCGGGTCGATCGCATAGAGGCCCGTGTGTGTGTGTGTCTGCACGCGGGCACGTTTATACCGGCTAGGCATACGGCTATGCTTTCTTTCGGTCCGCAGCATAAAACCGATGTCCGGTGATGTTCCGTATGCTCAGTGCTCTGCCGACACCCTTAGGCACTCCCTCCCCCGTAGGGTGGGTTCTATTTTTTTTTGCTTTATTTATTATTTCTGTATTTTTTAATTACTGGTCTCTACGCTTCCTCCACGGTTCGAATTTTCATCATCCGGTGGTAAATGACACGTACACGAGAAAGGGAGGGCGCAATACACACACACGGTTGGGCGCGAATGGGTCGAAAATAGGCCCCCAGGCGGCTGATGTGACCATGGTAACGAACATGTAAAATTCCTTCACCTTATGCCACCTTACGCGCCGCGGGTTTCGAAGCCGGCCGAATTTGGTTGTTGTTTTGGATACCATTTTTTGGTCTCCATCTCATCTTCGGCGGCTAGTATGACCGCTTTCTGGATCCATGACCGTCAGCCCTCTCTTTCACGCCACACCGGGTCCTTAACCCGCTCTTCCTGCCCGGCTTTATGGCAGGGGCATACTTTCGGTCTAATTTGGGTTTATTATTTTCGATTATTTCTAATCGTTAGCGTTTCGTGCGATCGTACGACCCGGGACGGGACCAGAATCGAATGTGACAGAATCGCGGAGGAAACGCAGCAGAGAAGCGGGAAAAAAAGACGCTAGACGCATAAAAAGGCGGACAAATTCGGGCGCAGTTGGAGAAAGCAGAGCATCGACCAATCAAGCCGCGTTCAAGGGACCGACGTCCGGTGGTGTCTAATTTCGGAGGGTATTTGATTTTGACTTTTTTTTGTGTGTACCTTTGCCAGCGCGGTTGGTTTATTACGCGAGTGTCCAGCGAACGATCGAGCGATCGAGCCGGATAGGATGCACAGGAAGAAATAAAAATGGGAACGAAACGTGCGTTCGTCTGGTGTTAATACAATCAGAACGTACCCTGGGTCTAATGATGCCTAAATGGGTGAAAGTTTCAATAAATTATGCCATGGATCATGCACGATATCTTGCGATGAAATTACTTTAAGTGAAGTTTTTCGTTTTAGAGTTTATCACTATCCAAAAACTATTCGTTTCGTTTTGATCTGTTTTTTCAGCTTTGGGACAAAAATCGAATGATTTATAACGACGATCACCGCTCGTAGTTCACCTTGGCGAGTCACCAGAATGAAAGATCAATGTGACAAATGAAATATAATTGCGGATTCTAATTTCCGGCAATTTTCGAAACACCGGACATTCTCTCCCCAACGTGTGATAAATCAATTTCAATGGCCATGGATTTCAAGTGCAACGGCGATATATTTTGGTTCACTGTACGCTCTCCAAGCTTCTCACCATCGCGAAGACCGGAAAGAGCCCCAAAATGTCACTTGAAACTCAAACATTTGTGCCTCAAAAAGCCGAAGACAAAGAAGGCATCCAAACTGTTCCAAACCGAGTGCCACAGAACGAGAAAAGAACCCCACGAGAGGGAAACCAGCGGCAGTCCATATTCCCATCGAACAAAAAAAAACTGACCGCATCCCAATCGCGTCTGGTGTGGGCCCAGCTTAAGTGGCCACAGAAATGGATTACCATAATTACAGAGCGCACCTCGCTGTTCGCGTTAATAGAAATAATAATTTTACCCCCGACCCCGACGCCCTTCAACCCCCCCACGACACCTCGCGACGACGGTCGGTTGGTGGCGCGGTTCGGCGGCAGTGCTTTAGTTCATTTACAATAATTGAACATACTTTTAACCTCTTCGGGCCTCCGCACGAAGATCCGTTACCTTCTGCGATTCATCATAGCCCAGCCAGCGCGAGCGGGAAAATCTTCTCCACAACCGAATTGGCGGCCACTCAAGCCAACCAAAACTATGATGATGACTTGCCACATTTGTATCAATTACTCGGCTGCTACCGATACCGTTTTCTTTGCGCGGGAGTGCGGTGCCGAAGGGTGGTGATGGGGGGAGAATAACCCCTCCCGCCGAGGGTCATGAAAGCAAAGAGCATAATAGCATTATGCTGCCAGGTCGGGCGTAAGGTGGGAGAAGCCAGAAAAAAAGCACACTGGGAGAGCTTTTGCCAGCTGGTTTTTTTTTCACTTTTTTCTTCCCCAGCACAGCCACTTGGCAGGCTGATGAATTGCAAGCAGAAGCCTCTTTCTCGAGCGCTCTCTTTCAGATCCGTCATCTGTCCGATCCGGAGGGCTACCGAGCCGGGATCGTCGGGTGAAAAAAGGGCCACTTCACCGACCGAGCTTCCAAGCCCGGGTCTCTCCGATTATGACGATCATGACCGACAACTATTGCTCACGGCAGGCCGGCGACGGTGGCCCGGCTAATGACGGTGATCGCCACTTGTTCGCCTTTCTCGAGGGCTAGAAAAATGGCTGTCAATTTGTTTAGAAAACCGTTTTTGCCCCCGCATCGCAGGCCGGTGGCTTCCCCCCGGTTGGGCGCAACAACAATTGCTCTCGAGCCCGTGAGAGGCGCATAATTGGAGGCTATCATTGGAATGGAGTGCTTTTTAACTGGCTTCATTTACACCCGTACCGGTGCGGTGATCCTGGGCGGGTTTTGATCCCGACCTGAGGTGATCGCGCCGCGTGCCAAGTCATACGAGCGTTGGGTGCCGTTCCCTTTTTTTCGGAATCCGCGAAACGGATGCAGAACAGCCGGTCTCTGTCGGCTATGCCTCGGCACCTGGGTGAGGCGCGTGTATGAAAGTGAAACTAATCGAAATTCGGTTAATTGTGCGCGTACTTCGATGCCGGGGCGGGAAAGAAATCGAACCGTTCGGGTATTGAGATTGAAATTGAAAATTTAAATAAAGTCTAGCACACGCGCGGACGATGCGCAACGGCTAGCGAGGAGAGAGAGAGAGAAAGAGAGAGAGTGATCGCACTTCGTAATACTCGTGCGTACGTGAAAGCGTGAATAATTCGTTGTTTGTACAGTTCGCACTGATGAACATTTTGGCAATCACCCGTTGGGTAGTGGTGTAAGCCAGTACGTTTTTTTTATTGTAATAGCACATATTTCAAATCTAGCTAGTTTAAATAACGACCGTTTCAATAACGGCATAATAATTTTGTACAAATGTTTTTTTTTTTCTAAATCATTTACTTAATTTTCGGTCATTCAAAACTACATTATCATGAACGAAATGTTACAACCAACCGTTTTGCCAAGAGGCTTCATTACTTTCATCGGCTTCGAGCCCTAGACGCCGTGAAGCGAAATTGGGGCTCTCAAAACGATGTACGTGAAAATAGAGTTTTTCTTCGGAAATTAGATGCGCTTCAATTTTGATTAATACCATCCTCCGTTCGCCAACAGACGGCCAAGCCCCCGGTCGAGCGTTGAGTAACAAGCCAAACTGAGACGCGTGCAAGCGGGAAGTTTACTTTCAATTAAAAAATTCACCAACTAACGGCCCGTTGGGGAGCGGGCGAATTTTTGTGCACTTGTTACGAAAGAGTGAAAACCCTCACCCGGGGCCTCGCGGAAGGGATTACTTTCGTTCCGCCAAGCGCCAATCGATCGTACTTCGACCGCCTGCAAGCTCATGGAGACGAGCAAAAGAATGAGCGAGAGAGAGAGAGAGAGTGAGAAGGTGAAAAACCGGCCCGCAAAACATGATCGAGTTTTTGGAAAACGAAACCGAAACGCGTGACCATTTTGATGCAGTTATCTTCCTCGAGCGGGCAGTGATAGGAAGAGCCCATCGCACCGCTTCGGCACGTGCACGAACCAGAAAGATGAGGTGCTGGCATTTAAAAAGTAAAAGTAATTAATTTTCCACGCCCCAACACCTGCACCAAAAGGCGAAGAGGCCAAACAACGGGTGAACTCCTCCCCGATTTGCAGGTGTGGACGGGTATTGCAAATAATCCGGCTTGATTGACTCGAACGGGGTCGCGAATGTTCGCGAATTCCTATAAAAAAAGCACAGTTACGAGCTACGGTACGATACGCCTTAGGGGTCGCAAATTCCAAAGCCCATCTCATCGCGGGGTCAAATGCGATTTTTCATCCGATCGTGTGGCTCCCACCCCGGAGAAATGATAGATTGTTCGATTCGAAGTCTACACACGCGTGTAATTCGACCCATCGGTACACATCGGCGCAAACAGGATGCGGCGTACGTTCGATTCGGAAATTGGCTAGCTTTGCAAAAATTAAGCGAAACGAACGACGCCTTGCCATATACAACGCGCGCGCTAGCCAAAAGGTTGAGCTTCGCGCAATGATTGCGCCAGCGCATTGGCAAAAGCGACGCCCTTTTACATTCCCACCATCCGGATCAGCTTTCCGGTTCACGAGCCACAAGCAGATTTGTGGCCAAAGTTAAGGAGAAAGAGCCACAAAAAATCAATCAAACTCAACTGCCAAACACAAGTGCCCCCGACGAACTCTTTACCCTCTCCCGTGAAAACCTAGACCGAAGGGAATGAAAACGACACGCATCCCATTCCTGGGTTCGCTCCCAGCACCGTCCGCGCCCCGGCGTAATCGCTTTCGAGCATCGTTATCGAGCCATCGTCTGCCAAAGTCTTCAAAATAGTCATCAGTCATTCCGTGACGTGCCATCGGACCGGGCACGGGGAGGGGTTTTAAAGAGAAAGAGTGTTTTCCTAGCGTTTCGGGTTCGACATGAACCGTGCACTTGCTTTCGCTCACTTCCTTGGTGTCCTCGAGCGTGCTCTGCTGCTGGTCAGATAATGAAAGTTTTACCAGTAGGAGCGAGCGACCGAGAGTGAGATAGAAAAGGAACCAAAATGGTAAAGTTGGGTCCGAAATAAACCGAAAAACTACAACCCAAATCGACGTCTTTATGTACGCCCTAGTGATGGAGGATCGCGATATCGGATGGGTTATGTTGAGCTTCGAAAACCCAAAAGATCTACACGATGATATTTCGAAGCTATCCTGGGATAGAAAGGCAAACACTTCCACCAGGAGTACGACGACGTTACGATGTTATTCGATGCTGAATGAATGGTGGGACAAAATCAAATACGATCGCGTAAATTTAATGCTTCACGTACTTTCGAAACGATCCACACCATCCGAGGTGCATTGGTGGAAGATCAATCCGTTAGCAATAAATTGAACAAAGAGAAAAGCCAACTGACTTAAAAACTACTCCCTCGTGGCAGGGGGGGAGGGAAAGTGTACGCACTTAAATCAGTTTAATTTATCTCTACCCAGCATTCGGGCAGAGCCTCGAATTACTTCCAAAACTTCCCGCTCAGCATGCACGCAGAGAGCTCGACGGGTCTGTCACCGGTGCGGTTGCCGTAGGTAAGGAAATTAATTAGAAACCACACACACACACACACACACACACACAAAACTCCCTCCAACCCCAACCTAAGCGTTTGTGATCGAACATGGAAGACGCCACGGAGCGGGACGACATAAAATTCCCTCCGGTACGTTCGAAGTGAAACCCATCGGGCAGCTTTTTCTACCCCCAGTTCGTTTGAATTTTATTGCCCCCTCATGCAATCAATCGATCAAGTGCCCCAACTGGCAGCTGAGTTGAACGTACTTGACGAGGCGCGATCGGCATTATGTCACTACTGTCAGCGGAAATGAGTGAGCTTTCCACATTAGGCAGGTTTAGAGTTCGTTTCATTCCCACCCTTCTGATGTGTTGACTTTGGGGCTGATGTTCGATTTGGAAATACTCATTTAAATGAACACATGTGCCATACAAAAGGTGTTGAAGGTTTATTTGAGGGAAAAATTAATGCACAACCATCCCACGATCGTCCCTTTGCTTAGCTTTCCACACTCAGCACCTTTAACGTACACAAAAGACGTCACCTTCAAGGGCCGACCGACCTCAACGGCTATCGTTCAAGTTCATCGGAAGCCTCGAACCGACGGAGAGCTTTCAGCAAATCCCAACCAAAGGCGCCGTTATGCGACTGGCGCCTTCTGCACGCCCGCAAAAGGGTGATGATCTGCCATGATGCAGCAACTGCCGCAACTAAGAACTCCAGCCCCTCGGGGAGCTCGGTTAAAAGCAGCACACACGAGCGCCCCAACCTAAGTAGCTGGGTGGCTTTCGGGTGCGATTTAGATCGCCCCCATCCCTGGGGAGCGCAATGGATGCGTGCCTCCCACCTTTCCCGGACACTCAAGCCCGGACTCGGTCAGATCCACACTGCGGCCGGTGGTAATAACAATGATTAGAAATGAAATGGCAGAAGTTTGATAAAAAGAGGTAAAATGCGGCGTTGGTCATGGCGGCCCTATGATTACTGACACCATCACTCTCCGGGGTTGGGTTCATCGGATGGCCCGCTTTTCGTTGCGAGCCAAGAGCGAACAAGTGGTACGGGGGACTGAAATTGGAAAGGTGCTGAGTTGGGTGGAATTTCGCGCACCCATCGGGGCCCCAAATCCTGCGATAGCCGTGGCTCCGTTGCTCGGGGAGCGAGTTTTGGCTAGTCGACGCGTTAATTTCACACCCCGCTGGGATCGCACCCAAAGGGTCAACCACGGGCGGGCTGTGGCGTTCTGTTGCTTGCTCATAGAGGAGGATTTTTTTTTTGGGGTCATCAACGGCCCATGACAATAAGCGCGCAAATGAAGAATTATGGCACGGAACATTCGGGGTTTTTCGGAGCGAGATGTTGTTTTTTGCTGGGACCATCACCATCATCTTCAACGGGAGGATGGCATTTTATGGTCTATCGTTCGATTTCGGAGGGAGAACTTGCGGGGGGTTTTATTTTCATCACCCTCCTGATAATCCTTACCAAAAGTGGTACGGGTTGACCTTTAGTTTATCCACCCCCTTTTGAGGCTGGAATGGAAGGCAAAACAAAGCTTGTACAAAGCGAAATGTTTTCCACGCGCGCATACACGAGTGTTTGCATTATCGACGTTAAGAAATCAATTCAATTTTATTAATCATGCCGGTCTCGTGTACCAAAACCCTCATCTGTGATGATCTGATCCACACGCCTCCCTCTCCCCCCCCCACCTCCCCCTTCGCAACCCATCATTCGAACGCATTAGAAGACGATCGTTCGGGAGCAATCAAACGCCCGGATCGGAGATGCACAGAGACACGCAAATGGAGTTGAATTTCCAAATCTCATTGGGAGCCACTTTGGGTGCGCGATCGAGGAGAAGAAACCCTAAGGTGGGGAGGGAAAAATGCTCGCCAGGAGTGGTGTGTGTGTGTGTGAGTGTGTTTTATTATTATTTCACTCGCTCGATCCCGGCCCCTGGAATGGGACTGGTGGTCGGAGAATCCGTTCCTGGCACGAGTTGGCGGGCCGAAGGAAGCGATTGCATGAAAATCTGAGCGCTTGGTAAGCGTTTGATTGATGGACAAGATAAGTCCCGCGGGCCCCCGGACCCACTAAGGCCCCGTCGATAAAAGGAAGGAGGAGACTGGCCAGATCGCCAGACGGAAACACTGGCGCGCCGGTCAAACTAGCTACCCGACGTGCGGCGTAAAACGAGCAACGTCAGTACCGAGAGCAGCCGTACGCCGGGAAAGACCGCAAGCGAATCCCGGTGAGTGGCATTCTTGAGTAGTTGAACGGTTTTGGGGAGGGTTGTGAAACGCGCGAGTGGCTCGAGGGAAGCAAAAAAGGGCTGCCACTGGGGTCGACGCAGTGACGACCCCACACGATATGAAGCGTGATTGTGATCGAAGAAGGAGGCAAAAGGGGTGCAAGAAAGCGTACCTAATTTGGCGGACAGGCCTGTTGACTTACCGGTGCGGTGGAGGATACGCAAAAGGGGGGGGGGGGGGGGGGGGCAGTTTATTTATACATTTTAAGAGGGTTTATCCAGCTGCAAGTTATTAGGAAAAACTATTGGTTAGCTAATGCTGCAATCGCACCAGCTCGCATGCATCTGTTTTATTGCCGCAGAAGTAAGCGGTTTAGTAAATAAAACAAATTTTAATCACAAATCGTATTAGTACATATACTAGCTCTCGAAATCGATAATCGTATTAGTACATATACAATCATAGAGAATAGGAATAATTTGAAATATAAACAGGTTTTGATTAATTTTATTTCTTTTTTTATTTTCAATTTCCTTTACAATAATGTAGCTCTGTGGAGCGTGATTCAAATGTTAATTTCCTTATTGCACGACGGAACTCTAAAATAATGGTTTTTTTTTTTTCAATAAAAATCTATTTCCCTTCGATTATGCCAACGACATCCGTGTTGTTGGACATAATAAAAGCTCAAAGAGCAACATGTTTGTGTTGTCTAAACACTTCACAACGCTCGATCACCAAGCATCAACGCGACGTAATTAAACGACAGCAAACGCGGCCTTAACCGAAGCATTCCAAAACAAAAAAAAAAGGCGAAAACTAAACATACACTCATTCGCCAATCCGAGAAACATACGCAAAAAATCCCCAAACATCGCCACACCACCCAATTCCGCGACCAGTTCGCGCGTCGACCGACGCTCACATACAGCGACACGAAACACAGCAAATAAAATTCCGAAATTTGCATGAAAATCGCATGCTAATAAATCTGTTTCCACGGAGCTCCTTCTCCTTGTGGCTTCCCTGTCGGCATCCCCACCGGTGCGAAGAGAAAGAGCGCGGGGGCTAAAAAATCATTGCTCTCGCGATTGAACCGGGCGATATCTATTTGGGCGTCCGTGTGGCCTGCGGTAGCTGCGGGGCTGGTTTTAAGTTCGTCTGTGTAGCTCGCGCAGAAATTAACTAACGCCGGTATGCTGCCTGAACTGACCGGGGAAAGAAAAAAGGGCAACCAAAAACCACCGATCCTTAAGACGTCTAACACCCAAGGGCGAAAGAGATGGATGAGCGAGAAACACACACACTAAAAAGGAAGAAAACAGTTCATTAATCTGAGCTTTATTTTACCGATTGCCGTTTATGCGCTCGTGTCGGAGGGTAATTTCGCGTTTCGGAATAGTGTACTGCTGCAGCAGAGCGAGCATCGTGCGAGAAAGAGAGACGGCGAGGCTAAGGGAGAACAGTCGATATAAGCCTGCATCTTACGCAAGGCATTAGGGGTAGTTGGACCGTTAGATTTTAAGCTCGCACCAGCATTTCTGCCGCGTAATTATGACGACGCCTTCGCGCTGTCTGCTCTATTTAGCATACGCGTGGCTGGTAGAGTAAAATATTTGTCCATTCTTTCAAACCCTGGGCCACCCCATTCGCGTTAACAGTATCATTTCTCTAATCTGTACAAAAGGAGCCACCCCCCATTACAACCCCCACGACGGCTCATGGAAAGCGCCTCGGCGCGAGAACGGTGGAACAGATTCAAAAGTGCCATAAAAATTTACTACCCACTTCATCGGATGCTAACGGTTCATAACGAGTGTCGGTGGCTTTGCTTCATTTGTGGCCATTTTTTTTTCCGTCTCTCCCCCTTAGTTTTCCCACCCACCCACCGCCACGCAAAATCACGCTGGCTGGCCGATAACGAACGGGCGATTGAACAGCCACAATGCGACGACAATTAGCCCGCCAACCATAAGCCTGAGGCGGCTAACGAATGCGCGGCTGAAGCTTTTCGGGAAAATATTCCACCCCCCTTTGGTTTGGCGTTGGATCGCGAAAAATGCTCCAACGAAATGCTCCACCATCGCGGGAGTGGAAAAGATGGTGCGAGCGTGGAATTGAATCTAACTGCGACATTTTACACCATTTCGGTGCTGAAACGAGCGAACAACGGCAAGGGTAAGAAATGGCCCTCCTCGAGTCTAGGTTTTGCGAGGGCGAGCGAACATTTCCGTTTGAATTTTAATTGCACATAATCGAGAGCGGAGACATAAAACGAAACATTCACGCTTTGTAAGGTAATGGATTGAAACGCCATTATACAATGGCGTTTATTCATTCAATTCAATTCCAGCCTCATCACACGCACACACAAAGCTGCACCATACTATAGGTCCCAAAGTAAGGGGCTATTACTTTGGGCACCTTCAAATCCAAAGCCCAAACATCAATCAAAACGTACACTTTCGTCCAACAATCGTTCGTAAAGCTAACAAAAAAAAAAGTTCAATTACAAGCGACTGGTGGCGAACGGAGCCGCAGAAAAGGAAGCCGTAAGCTTGTAATCCTTCGCCCATCGCGGTGGCGTCATTCCCATGCTCAATCATATTTCACGCCAAACCTCATCGGTAGCCACCATTCGCATCCCGCTGCGTCCGGGGTTGGGTATGCTGGTGGCGGGAAAACAAATCCCCATCACGCAGGATCAATTAATAATAATATTGCCCCTCGACCGAGAGCGCACTCGCGACGTACCTTTCTTTCTTTCTCTCTCTCACACGTGCGCACTCGGTTCGATCGAATGGAGGATCGTTTTCGTTTGCGTCAAAAACGAAACAATTCTAATCCCTCGGTACCAGCGGCCAGCTCCCGCTGCCGCTGCGGGCAATCAACCGGGCGTGGATCATTATTCATTTTTTTAAGTAGTTCAATAGCACATTAACCGAAAAATCTACAATCTATTTAGAATGCCTCTCTCGCCCGTCCCGGCTGACTGGGCAAGTATGAAAACACACTTACGCGATCGAGAAACGATCGTGGGTACGACGATCGGTTGCCATGATGCGGAGAAAAGAGCGATAGAGAAACGGATCGTGAAAAATAAACGCACGTACCGCGGTGTGTACGGAGGACGCACAAGTGAGCGGACTTATTTCGTATGATTAATTGTTCCCGTGCGGCGTACGTGGCGTGTTCGCTGGATCGGGTTGCTTTTGAGGGGATTGTCTGCGTGTTTTTTTTTCTTCTCTTTAGGCCATTGTTTCCCTCTCTGTGGTCGGTGGTTGTAGTTGAACGGTCAGTTCGGAGCTTATTTGTCGCCCTCGTCTTTGTCTCGCTGTGGTACACAAACCTCCCGGAAAGGGCTGGCCTCTTAATTTTACTCCTTCATGGCTGCGAAGAGCGTCATGCATCACTTTCGACAAGCATGTGCCGATGGGTTTGGAGCGAGTTTTCCCAGCCTGTGGAAGTGTTTATACCTCAGAATTGGGGCATCTCAATTAAATTCGTATTACTCGTCCCGCGCGGAGGTCAATCATTCGCTTCGATCGCGCTGTACTCCGCAGGGTAGCGTTCTAGTTCGAATCGAGGCGATAGAAAGGTATCGAGCTGGCGAGAAATGAAGCCAACGTACGCGTCCAGCCCGCACACGATATTGTGTGTGACGAAATGGATGAACGAATAAAAAAGTAAACAACTAAAGCTGGCTCCGAAAATTGTGCCAACCCTTCCATGGGATGGTCAGCGAGAAAAGTTTGGAGCCTACGCCGGGGTTCATGCACATTAAATTTCAATTAATCATGGAGTAAAACCCAGTGAATGGTTTCGCTATACAAGCACCCCGTGGTTTCATTCCTTGCTTTCTTAAATTTGCTAATAGATATCGATAGGGAGTGTTGGATCACTCGCAGAGGGGTGTAGCGCGATGAGGAAAAAAAAAATGATCCAATTTAAAGTAGAGCATGCATTAAAATTTTTTTATTATCGTTTAAAACAAATCCATGATAAAACACGCATTGTATAACGTCCATCCAAAATACATCCCTCAGCAAAATGTCACCAATAATGGAACCATTTTCCATCCATTCCATCTTCCACTCGCATAGTCGATTGTTATGCCAATAGATCCCACTTTATCATGCATTTCCACCAACAACACCGGGCCAACAGAAGTCCTCACCCCAGGCCGGAGGTAATACGTCGGTAAAAGTGTTGAATTTAAGCAGTTTTGGAATTCCAATTAAGAAGCCAATGTGATCAATGAGGTGGAGAAAAGAGAAAAGCGATACTGAGGAGAGCCTCAGAGCTGCTCAGGGGTGGGAGAGAGCTCTCAAATCCTTCCCCATCCCAGGCCAGCTATCAACCCCTCCCCTCTCCCCTTCCGGGTCGGGGCGCAGATTTTCGGGTCGGATTTAAAATGCCATACTCATTAAAATACCCAATACCCACCGCGTTCGATAGTGGCAACACAAACTCGCTGGCAGGAATCGTTGACCATCGTCCATTGCCTTTAATGACAGTACGCGCGGAGTGATTTGGAAGGGGGAGATGGATTTGAAACGGAGAATAAAAATGTAATAGAAAGCGAGAGAGCAAGAAAGAGAGGGCACGATTGTGGATGGACAGTTGAAGTTTTTTTTGTTTTGTTCATTTTGGGGTGGGTTTTGTTTTCATCTTCGCTGCCCTCCTCCTCGATCGGGACGTGCGTTCGGTAATTTTATACAACCAGAAATAAAACACAAACGCAAACAACTTATCCCAGCATCCGGCAACGACATGCACGATTTTTTGTCTCCCCCCCGCTTGTGCTCACCCGCCGCCTGGACCAGTCCAAGTGCGCTGCGGGCTCGAGATGAGAGAGCCGTGGAATGGTGGAAAGGATTCCAACGGCGGTCAAGCGACGAACCCGCGCGAGCTGGGGAGCAACCGTAAAGAGAAAATCGAAGAAGATAAGTCTAATAAATAAATCGAATAAATTTATCTATTCCGTGTGGTTGCTTCTCCCATTTTCGGTGGTCCCGGACGCCCCCTCGCGTCGTCCCCCACGATGCCCCATTCAACCCGCGGCCCGCGTCCTGCACGATTGATCATTTACCCCACCCGGGAAGGCTCCAACGTTGCGGGCGTTTTTGGGAGCCAGCGCGACTGGAGGCCGGAAGGGTGAAAACTACCAGCGCACCACCATTAAACGCCCAAACGGAACACACGCGGGAGATGGTTGCTGTACCTGCAATAAACTTTACCACCGCTCGGAGCCTGTGTCTAGTGTTTCGCTATCGGGTTGTCGAGGAAAAAAAAACCGTCGAATGCCGTATTGGGTTGCCCGGTTGGTGGACCTAACTCTCGGGTCTTGTCTCCTTTCGAACGTTTTCTAATCTGACCCATGTCAGGCGGCGTTGGGTGACGATTTTTTGTAGCAAAACTCCGTAGCAAAACGATCGCAAATGAAGTTTGTTTAAGCACATCAAAAATCAATTGCAAACATACTCGTGATTCTGAAGGGTGAATATTTTCTTCTCACCCCCAAGATGAGCTTTTGACAGCTCAGTCAGAGGCTAACAACCGACGATGAGGACACGCTTCCTAGCTGTCTGTTAAAACAATTCTCCTTTACACGACTCTCAACACCAACCGCACGCACGGAGGCTCTGCCGATAGCCATTGGCAATGCGATGGTCAGCTTCCAATGACGCATTTGCGTACTACGTGCCGTGCCGTGCGCTTTCTCCGATCGAGCCAAAAACTAACCTAATCACGTTCAACCAACCTGCCCGGTCAAACCACCGGCAGCAGCACCCGTTTGGCATCGACACAAAAGTGTAGCGGCCAAATGAGGCGGCTTATCGGAGATCTTTTACGCGTTCGCTCGCGAGCTACCATTACGGTGGCACGCGGGAATGGTGTGGTTGGTCGCGAAGTGATCGGAAGGCTCGTGGTTTTTTTTATGCTGGAAGCGGGCACGGGCCTCGATCTTTGCCACCCCCAGCGGCCGATCGATCGGGAAATGTTGACCTTTACGATCGTATCTTGCGGTCGCACTCTATCTAGCGCGTTGTTTGTGATTCACGTTAGGTTTCCGGACAAGTTTAAGCGACTGACGAACTCTTTCCGCTGTTCGTTTGATTATGAACGAAAGAACTAATTTTGATGTATTGAGTGATTAGTATATTCTATGGAAAAGATGTCTGACGAATTGATGAGAAAGTTCTGTATGGTATTCGTTCTAGAAAAGATGAAGGTACCTGGAACTTGGCCCTCAAAATGCTCCTTTTCCATACTCATAAGCAATATTTAATTTTCATTATTGTAATATTCAATACATTCAACTTATGACAAAAAAAATTATTACATGCTAAATATTATACAGATATATTATGATTATATATATATTTTCCTCAGCAAAGCCTTTCATCGAAATGGTAACTTGCTTGCCATGAAAACCATGCAATCCAACTTACAAGGACACCTAACCCATTTGTCCTACTAGCGGAATGGTAGCAGATAACTACATTAACCACTATGCCGAATTGATGATAGCTTTACCACATTCCATCGCTTGCAGGTTTCCTATTAGTCTTTTCAGCACAACTAAAAAAACGTTAAATTAAAACCGTTTTCATCGCAGCCAATCTTGCCGATAGAAATCCTTCCTGCTGTCCTACAAATTCGTGTTTATTAACGCCAAGGAGGAGAGAATGTTATTTGGTGCAATAAAATCTTCATTCCACCATACTTTCCTTCTTTTTCTACCATTCAATCCTTTTCTTCTTCGTTCCAGGCGCTAGTTTGGTGTACATTTGTCCCCGCATGGACCACGCTCAGATTGGACCTCTATTTACGACATTCTTCACAGAGAGAATGCTTTCTCATTCTCATAAAGGGTTCGATTACACTTACCATCGAAAATATTTCCCTTTCCCAGCGGCCCGAACAGGCATTTACCACCGAGCAGAGGATGATCATGCGCGCGGTGAGTGAAACAATGACAGTGACAGGTATTTATGCTGCGGAGAAACCATCTACGGAAACGCCAGCGCATGACCATCGAAGAAAATCCAATCCCAACTCGTTTCTTCCCACGTGATCATCTCGTTCCCTGCCGCACTTTCAATCTCTCCCTTCCGACGCATTCCACCCGAGGAAAGTGCTCAAAATCGGGTGCAGGTTTATTAATGGCGTGTTGATAAAGGGGAAAAGAACCCGCCGAGGGACATTTCATCTTTCGTCGCTCGATCGCGCTTTCTCGTTCGTTCGTTATCGCCGCTTACATGTGAATAATATTTTCATGCTGGTTTTAATGCCTCCACCATGCCCGTGACACGCTGGTAGTGATATTCCTTAGCTTTTCTTTTCTCCTCTCCGTTGTTTAATTTCACGGGCGACTTTTCATATATCACTAGATCATGGCCCGAAGCGTACAGCACGCCCGTAGGTGTTCGCTTCCAGAACGCACCGAATCTAGCCGTATGTTAATGTTGCCTTTCTCAGCCAGCCAACGACACACGGCGGTGCAACGAACGATCCCAAACGTCATTGGCCACCGTCGAACATTTGGGACACTTTTTTTTGGTTCACCCATCTTCTTTCAACCCTTTGCCGGTCCACCACACGGGGGTGAATGTGTGTTTGCCGTCCCGCGCCCTGGAACCCAAAAAAAACCGATCGGACGTAAATTAAGAGCGGTAAATCATTAGTGATTTACTGGGGGAGGGCACATTAAACGCGTTCCGAAAGGTGGCTAGGCGCGTCGCGAAGGCAGTGTGGTGGGCGGCTCGTGTTTCTATTTCCCTGGACTGCAAATCCATGTCGATGACCTCGACGCCGCCCGTCCGATGTTGGGCTAGATGTTAATTGCTTCTGGGGAACCTTTTACCGGTTACCGAAACCGGGAGCGATTTATTTTCCACCCCGAACGGAGTCCGAAAGATTAGATCTATTTACTACTTCGTTTGGCATTGCTTGTGAATGAAAAAATAAAAATAAATACGGGGTTGATAGCGTCATCGAAAAAAAATAGTTTGAATTAATTTGAAACAATATGGTCATTGGTTCGATATTCTCGAGCGATGGAAATCAATTTTTTTTATTCAATTTACGCGCATTTGGTTTGCTAGAGATGATGAATGTCAACCGTAATAGGTACTTAAAATTCAATAAAAAAAACTCGGTTCTTTAAATATGAAAGCCATAAACAATTATTCATCTCGAAAAAAGCAATTCAAAGCATAAACATTAATTAAACAGTGTGCTGCGTGCTACATCCACCAATGCGTTTTATCAACCAAAATCACATTTTTCTCGAGCTTCGTCACTGGTGGCGATCATAAATGGCTTCCGCTCCTCCTCGCTCAGTACATTGATGATGAAATGCGATTGAATCGACGCACGCTAGCAGCAAGATACGAATCCTCTCATAGCGAACAACGCGCGCAATGGCTTTTTAATCCGTACGATAAATCCTTTTAACCCATCCCAGTCGACCCAGGCAGGATAAGCGTAGACGCAAAGTGGGAGAGAGTGAAAGAGAACACGAGATAGAGCGAAAGAGAGGGATCGAAAAAAGCACACTGTGTATGTAATAAAACGTTTCAAGCCGAAAATATAATCAACCCCGCCAGTTGCCAGCCACCCTACGACCCTCGGCAATTCGCCCGGCCAAGGAGGAGCACGGTAAAAACCGGTAATGAAGGAGAGTACCGAACTGACCGACCGCGGGCTGGAAAGGAACCGGGCACGGGTACAAAAAGCTTCAACACGAATCCGAAACACGAATCCTAGGAATGATGATTTTTGGCCCCCTCGGTATGCCCGGGGATGAATCAACGCATTAAAAACAGGGGAAATGGGACGCGGTGGTGATAAATATTTATTGCTTTTGATTTTCAAACTTGAGCGTTTGATTTGTCTCCTTTTTTAACGTTTTCTCTACTTATTCCCCCCCCCCCCCCCCCCCCCACCAGTGCGGTGGGAGGTAGGGTAATATTTTCTTCTTTTTCTGCCTCCTTTTCCTAGCCCGCGACGCCAAGTTCCGTCGCGATGCTCACCGAGATTTCGGCATTCTCACTTGTTTCAGACTCCATAAACTGTGATCCACAGATTCCCCTCCTGTGGGCCGCTGTGGAGCCTCGTGGGTCGCACAGACCGCGCATTAATTGCTCGAGCCTATCCAAGCGAGAAAACGACCCGGACACGCTTTAGTCGATTGCCCAAGTGGTGAGCCTTTCGGTGGAGCTTTATTTACGATGGATCAGACCCGCACCAGCGGCACCGGTGCCATCGGCTGAAAAATTCGGACGGACTCCGCCGATAGGACACTCGAGGCTAGGCGTACAAATATTTCACAGCAACCGAGCTGCCGGGCCGCGGCCATCGCGAAGATAAGTCATAAATCCTTCACACCACTCTCGCGGCATACCGCACCATGATAATGAAAAGCACGCGGAGGGCTAGAATGCCCGCCTTTTATTTACAACGCTCGTTGGTCGAAGAGGATTCAGTCCTCCAAATGGATCGATTACACAGCACTCTCGGGTGCTATAGAGCGGGAGGCGGGAGCGTTTTAATGTCTCCCGATATTGGTGTAAAGGGGGTGGCTCGAAATGGGAGTCGCACTAGGGATGTACCGTTGCTGAGGTGCATCAATAATGCACTCTCGCGGGGACAAGCCGCTGGGCACATATATTATGCGAGATTGCATCAGAGCATACCGTGTTAATGGGAGCTTAAATATTTCATCAAGAATAACGCTAGAGTGATGCTCGTTACGAAGGAAAATATCTTATCAAATTTCATACGATATATTGATTTAATTTCAGCAAAAGTTAACAAAATTCCACTCAATATGAATCAGTGCTTCTATCTTTTGCCCGTTAAAAGCAGGAAATGAAGCTCGACAATCATTCTCGCACTTACAAAAAGTCCAAGAGCAATATTGTGAAGAAACAATAAGGCATTCATTTCAATCTCCTACTTCGTGCCTGTCGTTGGCACGCATGTAGCAGATGTAACACGAAGTAATGCTGTAAGGAAAAACGGGTCCACCTTCATGCCTTACTTCCACATCCCGCTGGCACAATAGACGCGGGACGAAAAACGTCAGCATCCCAAGCCCGCGGGACGTCCGCCCGGGTTGTTATGACAACCGAAAGAACGAAGAAATGATGAATCAAATACGCACACAACGAACACAAAACGAACTCTAACAGAGAAGCTGTTAGTCGGGTCGGGTAATTTTTATTACTTTATGACACGTTGGATCGCGCAGTGTGATCAATTTTTATTGTAAAGATCGCTCCGTTCCACTGCGTCCGAGTAGCTCTGCCTGTGATATGACGGACTAGGCCTCCGACAGACGTCCGTTTGGTTCAATCCCCGGGTCCGGGGTTCTATTTCGAAGTTTGATCGACCTGAACCGGTGCGGCCGAAACCCCCGGCTCGCCCCTTCGGCATCCTGCACCAGGTCAACCACCGGCATTCCGAGACGCTCGGGACCGCTAGTGCTGAATTTGGGGTTTTTTAATGATGGTGCAGGAAGCGCCCGTTTCTCCTGCTCACACGCTACACCGAGCTAATTTATTTATAATTGAAATCTTCGCTCGGTGTCAATCAAACCGGGGAGGGGAAAAGCGGAAGAGAGAAGGAAAGGGCATACCTGCCAAACGGGGCTTCGGAAAACACTGGAATTTGTCAATAGGCAGGTGACGGGAGAGCAAATGGAGATTAAATGTCACCTGTGCAACGGCTAGTTGCCCTGCAGCGTAGCTGTTTAGCACCGTTAATGAGCTTCTCACGCTGGAAATGGTACCGATTGAGCTTCCCGGAAAGCGAGCTGGTGGGTAATGACGTGCAAAATCCGAGAAGACTAACTGAAGTCCATTAATTCAGTGAAGAAACCCCAATCGCTGCGCTAATAGTCACATTAAGGTGAAAATATAAATTAAACCAGATCATACTCGGGAGCAGCTTTTCAGCTCAAAAGCTCTCCCTTCCATTGGTCTCTCTATCTCGTTCTCTCTCCAGCACGTGGTCGGGGTGAATCCAAAACCACATACGTGAGGAGGTTGATTGCTTCACCTTCACCAAAGATGCCGGCTCGCTTTATTCGCTTCGTTCCCGGCGTTGGTTGTGATTGTTTTCAGATTTCCGAAACCGATTCCAGGAGAGCACTTCCCATCACCCCAAGGGATCCAAGGGGCAAGTGTCATGGATGATGGCCGTTCTAAAACAACTACCACGCCGCGAGTGTTCATCATGCCGACGCCGCCACCGGACAGGGACTCGTCGGCGAATCGGCACCGCGGCGACTGCATTTGCCCTTCGGACGCACCATTCGGTTGGAAGGATTCTGAAAGCTTTCCCGTGTCCCGAGCGAGTGCCTCCTCCGGCCCACCAACCGGTCGGTCGTACATCCGACCCATGGTTGGGACTCGTAATGACTTTCAAAACACATCCAGCCTCACCTATCGGTTTCTCTGCCCACGATCCGTGCTGCGGTGCGGCCGTTTAATCCAACGGGTAGCATCGGACCAAATTCTGGAAGATGGAAATTAATCCTTCCCCGTGCCATTGCCCGTTCGCGAGCATTATCTCACTCAATTTCGCAATTCTGACACTTCATCGCTCTTTGCGCGGTCAAATTGTTTCGAGCGCGTTCAATCTCAGCGCGTCCTTCGCGGGTCGGGACGTTCCCGAGGCTGAGTGCGTTGGTGCGAAATGGCATATGTGTGTGTGTGTGTGTGTGTGTGTGTGTGTGTGTGTGTGTGTTTGGTTGAAATTATAATTTACTTGTCATATTTTCATCCGTTCGGCTGCGTTCCGCTCATTCGCAGGCGGAGTGAAGAACGGCTTCCATACGAGCAACAAGCACAGTGCACGATCATTTGATCGTGACAGACAATTTAGAGCTTACCAGACATGAAAAAAGCAACAATGGCCGATAGAACTTCTTAAGTTGATTCTGTTTTTTTTTGCAGCACGGAGTGGATATTTGCGAGAAGATTGAAATTGTAGCATTTTAGCTTTGTCAAATGGCTATGTCGAGTTCTATTTACCAACATCACTTGTCTTGCATGTAAGCGATAATGCTGCATTTAAATTATTTCCCCCCTATCCAAACCTATGAAAGCCCTAAAAAAACGTGATTTAATCGCAGCGAAATAGTTTTGGGAAAGTTTCCAACTGCCATTTCCTGGTCACATTTTTGCAACGAGCAGAGACAAGCAAAAAATAAAAGAACTAACCCTCACCATCGCTGCACGTGATGCTCGTTCCTGGGAAGATCCCAACAAAAAACCTCTCGCTTCGACTACGAAACCATGCCCACTTCCGCACCGTTGGGAGGGATCCGCTATTTTGAGCGGTTTTTCTCCCACTTCCTCTACTTTTTCACCCTCTCCTTACCACACTGAAGCTTCTTCATTTGGTTTTGTTTCTGTATCTTTCATTTCAGCTCACTTGCTAGCAACCACGAGACGAAGCACCCAAAGCAGCACTGACCGATCGGATCATATTATTTACATCCGAAAAAATTTCCTCCATTATATGTCGTCCGAAATCGTCTTCGTGGCTTTTTTTGGGTTGTGCTTTGTGTTCTCCATAATTTTTGTTGTTGTTCCACGCCTGGTAAAAAAAAAAACTCATACCCCCTTCGAAAAGCTCGCTCGTGGGAAACAACAGCGCTGCGGTGCTTATGATCGCACTCTCTTCCCCGCGATCGCACCAGGCTGATTTGAATGTATCGCGAGAAAACATTGGGTAAGCGGAGGCACAAGAAGGTAGGGGACGACGGAGGAAAAAGCAAAGCTAGAAAAGCCCAACTAAACGCACCACCCAAAGAAGAATGCTTTGAAATGAGCAAAATACGAGGCTCACACAGCAACGACAACAAAACACCACTTCCATCCCGGGCATATTTTCTCCTCGCGATCTTCCTCCATCCCATCCATCCCCTCTTCGCCACCCTTTGTTCCACTACCCATTCGAAAGATGCTCCTCCGCACTGCACCCGAAAACGATGTGCGGAGACTAAAAACTATTAATTACCAGCACCGTCGTCATAAATTAATCCGCTTGAAATTACATCCCCGGGGGGACACGACGATCTAACCCCGCGCATCCCTTCCGCCACCTTCCGCGACGCACCCATGGTGCCGAGATTCAAGATAAGCTCGATAACAGTCCAGTAATGACCAATAATGTACGCATATGCGCAGCATCAGCAAGCTCCGTCCAGAAAGAGGCGACATTCGATGGGATCGCTCCGTAGGCGAGTAGGGTAGAAAATAAATGGGAAAAGCGTTAGCCACGGGTTCTCCAAACCCTCAAACCCGGGCAGGACGTGGGAAGGCAACGAGCGAGCGTTACTTCTTTCTCTCTATAAATTGGTCAATATCTAAACGAAACGAAGCGACCCGGATGGCTAGAGAGGAACGGCGACAATGGAACACACAACAAAAAAAAAGACACTGACAAAAATCAATGAACAGGTTCGGTTTCCCGCATTTCCACCCGATCCGGTCGCAGGGCCGAAATACCGTTCGATGCGCGCGGGTTGCGGTGTTTGTGTGCAAGCACACGGCCGCGAACGGCGAGCCACCCCGCGAGGGTTCAACCCCGAAAAGATGAGAAAAAATAAAATATTTTAAATTATTCAAATGATCACAGCCGAGATGACCGGCACAGCGACAATCTTCGAACGAGGGAAGGTTGTGTTTCGGTACCGATTCCAAATGCCTCTTCTCTAGCCGGAAAAAGACCTGGCGCGATCGGGGGCCCAGGGAGCCTCAAAGAGGGATGTCTAATCGGATGGGAGGGGAGAAGTAAGGAGGAAAATGCCGAAGCGATATAAATAAGGAACGTAACATACGGCTTGCGGTCGTGCGGAGAAAACTAGAAATAATCACACGCTTTTTACGCGCGGGATACACCTTTCGGGATTATCGGTTTTCGAAACGTAGCGAAACGGGTCGCGCGGTCTGACCGGAAGATGAAAATGAGCGGATAAAAAAGAAAAAGAAAAGGAACTAGAAAGAAGGCTGGGATAGCGAAGCACCTTTTGGTGCTTCCTTTTTTCAGCTAGAAACGTTTATGCGCAATATTTTATGATATTTGTATGCACGAATTAAAACTTTTAAATTTGCCAGCAAATTTGATAATGCATAGACACATAGTATCGAATGTTTATTGCGTATGGCATTGTATATGGCTATAAAGCATTCCAAATAGATAGAAAAAAATCGATAAAAAATACAATAATTATATGTGCAACATCCCCGACACAAATGATATATTATTTAACGCTGAATTATTCAAGCAGCTTTGTTTGAAATTCCTGCCGCTAGTGCCTAGCAACTAACCGGCCACTCAACTATTCCACTCACCAAAAACGTGTCGTATCGGGCTGGTTTATTTCGTTTTACTTCACTTCAGCCATTCGCCGCACATGTGCTTCCTGCAACCCTTTCGGCCACCGACCATCTTCGTTACATGTAGGCGAAATGAATAAGATAACCCCCCCCCTCTAACTGGTCTATGTTCCCCTCGATCGAATTGACCATCGAACGCGATAGTTCAACCCAGGCGAGCTGCAAATGGAGATGGCCGCCAGAGAAGATGGACGACATGCCGTTTGCGCGAAGTGAACCTCGCCTCCCCAGCACCGGTGGAGCTCAAATTCGGAAAGTGGTTCAGATTGTCCCCTGGGAGGGGGGAGGCGGTAGCGGTGGTGGCGACGCCCGAGGACGCCCCGATGGGGTTTGAACTTAACGTACGAAGGCAAAAAAAAAATGTCCTACACTCAACAAGGGATGTGTTGGAGGCATAGAGATTTTCGATACGGTCAAGCGACGAACCCCGATTCCAAACCGAGGGGCCCCGAGCCACATTCCCATCGCAACACACCGCGAGGACCGCGCGGACCGCGAGGAGATTAGACCGGTGCACTGAGGGAACTGGCGGCTAGCAGAGGGGAACTGAAACACCGAGTAAAGACTTTGAAATTGGTTAAATATGTAAATGCGAGGCAACAAATTTTATTTATTTTTGACATCATTTTCATCTCATACGCTGCACGCTTTTCGGGCACGGAAGGAGCGAGAGGCATTAGAGAAAGAGAGAGAGAGAGAGAGAGAGGGAGCCGAGTATGAGATTGGAACATTTATATGTATTTTTTTTTCTACTCTGTGTTCGCTTTTCGAAAGTTCACTTTTTATGTGCGCGCACATTAAGCCATGGGAAACTGTTTTCGACCACGACGGATTCGTGATCTATCTCCGTTGGTGGAGAAAAGCCCACATCCAGTTAAGTTTATCGACGCCAATAGTATCAAAAATACTGCAATAAAGTACCCCAAATCCATATCTAAAGCTCCCGTCCCGTGCATCGAGCGTTTGGTTAGCGAGAAAATCAAACGAGCTGTGATGTAACGCGCAAGATGTATCGCTGGCAGGGTTTTGGATTTCAAACCGAAAATGAATACGGTAAGTATGAGCGCGCCAACGAAAACGCTCAATTACATCATCCTTGAGCTTTTAACGGCTCTACACTTTACGCGGGCAAACATTTTGAAAGTGTTTGGTGTCTCTGCTCTAATTAAACGAATTAACCCGCCACGCCGCATAATGCTTCCAAGCTGAAGGTGCGGTCGAAAAATGGAGTAACGAAGCAGATTAATTATTTCCAAACGTAATCTCATTCGGGAGAGTGCACGCACATAAAGCGGCTATCATTCGAACCGCATTTATACTGGTGTGACTTAAAAGGCCACACAAACAACTGCGCTGGGCGCTGCATTCGAAACCCCAATATGAATAATCATCCGCGTTTGCTAATTCGATTGATTCGAGAGCACAGCACGCACGCCAGCACCGGGCGCCCTCAATCGGTGGCAAACAAATAGACTGAAAAAAAAGGCTCCCTCCCCTGTTATACGCTTCATTAATGCGAAACCCACCAATTTGCAGCGAACAAACGGCAATTTATTCAAAATACAACGCCATCACAACGACACCATTGCGGCAAACGGCCAGCCCCCGGCAGAGGCCGTCCATCTCGCGCGCCGTCACGTAATGACCGGAATTTTATTTATTTTCGGTAAATTGCGGCACGAACAACGCTCAAATCAAATGAAATCGATCTCCGTTCGATCGGTTCGGTGCCTCGTCGGTGGCGGGAGGGAAGAAATAAATTAAACGATGGAAAAATACACAATCAAAGGCACACGCGGCTCCGCTCCGTCTTATTATTACGTTTTAGATGATTTTTTTTCGTGCTTTATGCTCGACGCTATTAGAGCCCAAGTTGGCGCGCTAGCTATATGACTGTAAATGTGAGTGTATTTTTTCACACTTTGAATCGACACTACTAGTTATGACTACGGTTTTCTCAACTACCCCCATCGCCGAAAAACCTTGGCGAGTGGCGTGGTTGAGGTTTTACGCTGCTGCGTTCGCCTCTCGGACGTCTCAGTCCAGTAGTTCACCGTCGTGGCAAGATCTCCGGTATCTTTTTTTTGTCTGTTAGAGTTTCCATTGATACGCCGGAACGAGTCAGCGAGCGTTTCCATGGCAACCTGCCTACCGTACGCACGCAAACACAGCCTCGCGCGCGCGTCCCCAGGCGCCCTTTTCGGTCGCATAATTCCACATTGTGCCCAACCCATTCGGGTAATGCGTTGCATCAGCACCGCTGGTGGCATTGGCGCGTTAGCCTGCGTCATGTTTGTTTCAATTAGCGCGCCAACTGAACATCTACGCCACTCGGAAACTATTTCGAGGCGATCTGAAGGTAACTTTCAATTAAATACCATTCACGCCGCGCGGATCGGATGAGCTTTATTTGGAGGGTTTCGTAAATACGGATCACGGGTGGAGTTAGATGATGGATAAAGATAAATTAAAGGAAGAAACAGCAACGTCGCAGATGGTTTCAATGTTTGAGCTTTAAACATGTAGTCTTGACGGTACGATTGATAAGACTTCAAATATTCATCACTCGATCGGACATCACGAGACTTCCGAATCAATTTGCCAGCAAGAGACAAACCTCTTTATCGAACTTCCTTGAACAGGAACGTGCCGTCACCCCCAAGCGACAAACTGCGACGATCCCGTACAAGCATGATCTTTATCCACCGTCACCGGGCAAATGTTTCCAGCACCATTTACGCTGACTCATCCAACGAGTCATCGCGGCAAAGCGAACGCCGTGATCGTCTGTCAAATTTACGCCCCGATCAGCTTCCAATGCCCCCGAATCCAGGGTGGCCCCAAAAACACGAGCCACATCCCCGTGCCCTTTGGCCAAAGACGCCTACCGACGATGCTTGTGTCGCGCCCTGCCAGCCGTGCGAACTTTCACGCTCATTGAAAGCTGCCGTTGATGGTTGTAACGATTGTATCTTGATTTTCCACCCATTTTTCTCAGATCACGCCGCGCGTGTCGAACGGTCGCGCTCGCTTTTGTCCCCTTCGGTCGAGGGATCCAACGAGTTCCAGCGATTGCAAGGAAAAAAGGGAAGCTTACCTTCTTTCCACTTTCGTCTGAAACGTGCACTAAAAGGAGGCGCATATTTCGTTGCCATTTCATCGCCTAATTATGACGACGACGGAACCCTTGTCAAGCAGGAAGTAGTCGGTTGATTTAAATTGTAAAACTCGATGGTGTGTTGTTAAAAATTTTCGCTCAAAACAACAACATAGCTTTCGATGTAGTTTTGTTGTTAATAGACGAACAACTCGTCGTGCCTCGTGTGACTCAAGACCACTCAAGGACAGTAGGTGGTCGAATGCCGCTATGGTCATGCTTCCAAATACAAGCTTTATTATGCATTTGACCATCGATAACGCTGCTAATTTTGGAGTTCTCTCTACGCGACATGTTTATGTCCCTATTCATGCATAAAACGATGCATCGTTTGGATGTATCAATAGATTATTCCGATACAATCAGCGGGGCTATCTCCTCCTGCGCGCAGGTTGCCCGATCTTTTAGTATCACTCCCCAACGAAAATGGAATGGGGGCGAGAAGAGGCAAAAGAAGATAAAAACCAACACGCACACAAATAGTATGCTTACGAAACGCCTTATTGCACCCCAACTGTTGCCTAACGCAATCCCCCATACAATCCCACATGGGGACCTCCTCCTGACACAAAAAAAAATCGCATTTTCTCCCGCCTGGAACACTCGATGGCGGGCAGTCTGGCCAGATAGAAGAAGTGTACGTTTCTCCTTTTTACGCTTCCTTCCATTACTCGGGACGGACCCGGTGTGTTGCTACTCGGCGGGGAGTGGCAGTAAAATTGGAGAGCGAACCGCGGAACGCATACGTGGGGTAGGAGAGAAGACAACAACAAAAAAACATTAATACCGCCAGCTCAAATCACCTCACCGCCAGACGACGCCAGAGCGCTCAAAATGGAGCCTGCCTCTAATGACAATTGCGTCAGTAAAGCCCGCCTTCTCGCCCCGTATGCAATTAAATAAACCTTCCCTTCGAAAACGCGGGTTCGTCGCTTGCCCCACTCGGGCGGGCATTGATGTCTTTCTATTTGGAAAGCCGTGCGAGCATTTCGGCGGTAGTTGTGGCAGTTGTTGTTAGCGGGGTTTTTCCATCGATTCTTTGTCTCTCTCTTTCTCTTGTTTTCTCTCTGTCTCACACACCATGCAACCGTCTGGAAGCACCCGGGGCGTATTGTTGCGAGCCGCGCAAGTGGCGTTCGTCTGTTTCATTGTCCGTTTGCATCAACCGATGGCGCGTTACACACGCGATCGGTCTATGAGCGATGGAAATGGGCAGCAACTGTTTGTTTGTTCCTACGGAAGCATAGCACACACCCCGTTCGTTTGCTTCTCGAGAAAAAAAAAAACAACCAGCTGCTAGCGTCGTGGAGCTCGTTTGCTGGAGTGTGTGTTTCCATCGCCAATATTTGTATTTTTTTTTTTGAGTGTGCCCTCCTCTTCATTTCGCTTCACTCCTTACATTACGGGGTTGAAATTAAGCCTCTTCCCGCACGCCGCAGCAATTTGAATGCTCTGCGTTCGTGGCAGTGAAGGAAAAAAAAAAGAGACTCGCCAGCCAATTGGAAGCGGGCAGGTAAGCCGCGAAAAAGGGTGGGCACGGTACGGTACGAATGGAGTGCACACACACGGTAAATAATAATTTTCATATGCCCGGGCCTCCGCGTGCCTAGCCGGATTGGATTGGTTGAGCGCGCGAATGACAATGGCGACTGACGGTTCGCGTTTATGGCACCGAATCGAGCAAGTCGGCCCGCGTAATGGGTGTAGGAAGAAAAAGCGGAAGGCCAAGCCGGCGTATACCGTAGCGGTACGCCTCTAATCAACCTGCGCCGTGGAAGCGAAGATTTGAGCGACTGTGAGAGCAAGGTAGTTAAATTCGAATTAACGAAACATCGAAACCACTGACGCAAATCACACAGCCACATGCCATGCTGGTGCTGGGTGGCGTTTGATGTACAAATGTTACCCAACGCACAGGCTGAGAGTGAGGGTTGGTTTATGATTAGATTATTCACATAAAAAACGAACGCGAAGGAGTACGCGCATCCTCCGAAGGGCCACAAAATGGAGGACGCACGTGCCTGTACAATGTGTCGCAAAGAAGCGATCCAAGCGGTCAATAAAAAGGCAAACCAGCTAAAGGGTAATGCGTCGTGTTGGAGGTTTAATTTCAACATCCTTCGCACTAACCAGACCCCATGGGTTTTCATTCGATCGGCGGGTGGAGTGATCACACCGAGAAACCAAGAAAATAGGGAGGAAACCAACAACAAAAACGACTCGCCACAATACGATTAACCACCACCGCATGATCGAAACTTGTCCTATTTGCATAATACCCAAAATCGAGAGAAAAATTTACAGCACCAACGCAGGAGCGATGGCTGGTCGAAAAATAAAACCACGGTTCGCTTTTAATGAGCATCTTCTTCCCCGGTACTCATTCCGATCGGCTCTAACTGTCGGTTAACTGAGGGATGAAAGGGAACAAAAAAGTCCAACGCAAAAGCAACATTGCCCCGAACAACGCGCCCCAGCAGCATCGGTCATCGCGCGTGCGGGACAAATGCTGGCGAACCGGTTCGAATCGATCCGTTGAAACGGCTGTGAGTTATGATCATGCGCCCTCTCTCGGTTGCGCCTCGATCCCTGGCCCCACACGGTACCCGTTTACGCACGCAACCCGTCGTTATTGACTGCTAATCGACGCCACATTGAAGATGCTCAAGCGTTTTCAACCGGGGCTTTTCCGTGGCCTCCGTGGTAACAAATCGATCGAGTACGCCCCACGTCCGATCGCTCTGGTGTAGCTTAATCGAGCCGTCGATAGCTTCAGCTTCTTGGTGGGGCTTCAGTTTTTTATACACTTTTTTGATTGAGCAGCCCGCTGACGGATGATCGACATTTGAGCGGTCCGCAACCGTCGGTTGATCGATCGGCCGCGTTCACCGCGACTAATGGGCTGGCGCACATGTTGGACGCCACCGAACGCAGAAGATGCCTCAATTTGATCGGTGCAATGCCGTGAACCATGCTTCGGGCAGGTGTAGAAGTTTGAGGTTGTTTGTTTTCAGAGGTGATGATCGCGTGCTGTAATCGAACGTGGAGAGAGGTGTTTCATAAACGATCTTTTCTCGGGTTCAAAACATTGCGCACTGAAAGATCATTAATTTACGCGCATGATCCCGTGATCCGAGAGTGTTCGATGGAGATGAAAGTTTAGTCGATGATAGTGCGGGGCATCATGAAAAGGCTCGCGGATTTCGTTACCATCGTGTGAACATTGTGCCAAAAGTCACCGAAGGTCAGCTAATGGTTTTGTGTGTAGCCCCCTAATGATACTTTGCAGCAGTACTGGGTGAAAGAAAAGACGCAATCGAGTGTTCGGAAACCTTTGCAAATGTTGTATATTTGTTGCCGAAATGTAATGTTGCCCCCCTTTGCAGTCTGGCATAAAATCGGCTCACTTTTCGTACGCGGAAATTGATTGATTCCCGCCCGAAGGTCAGCACGAAACCGTTTAACCTCCACCGAAACCACGCTCGAGGTTCACCTTTCTGTGCCTCATTCGGCGAGCTAACGGTGTTCTGGTGGTTTGAATTTTCTTCCCCTTTTGGCTGGCTTCTTCTCATGCCTTCCCACCCTTCCGACCGATGATCGCGTCGATCGCGTGGTGTTGTGACGGACCGAATTGTGACGTAACAATGCAAAAACGGCTCCAAACACGACCGCCGCGTTGCGTTTGGCTCGCGTGATTCCTTCCTTCCTGTCGAGCTCCATTCGCTCGGTCGCGCGATTGCGACGAGAAGATGGAGAAGAACGATCGGACAACCTGCCACCGGTTTGGTCCATCAATCTCTGGCCCGGTTCGTGTCAAATCAAAGCCACCGAAATGCGATTAATCCGTCGCACGCTCGGTGGTGGTCGAAGGAAGGGAAAACTTTCGACTTATTCTCGACGGCCCGCCTTGATAGGAAGCGGCCGGTCAGCGAAGCGTGACAACAAACAGTGGTAGAGAGAAGAAAAAAATAAGAACACGGCCGCTTCAAAGACGGCACATTCGCATCCTGCTCGCGGCCAAACCCTGCTCGTCGGTGTGTCCAGCTCGGTCAGCGAAAGGAAAAGTGGAAAACGAAAAAAAAAACAACCAACCGGGCGAAGGTTTTGACACGGTTCGGTGTCCCCACCCCGCGAGAGGACAACGCAGGGAAGAAACACGACGGAATGTATCGATCACGAATGTGGGCCGGTTATTGACGCCTTTGCTCCCGCAACACCGGCGATGGTTGTTGACCCGAGGCATTTCGCGTGGCTTGGAAACTATTTCACACCTCAATGGGTCAGTGGGCCGCCACCCGAGCGACACTCTCGCGAGGTGCGTTGGTGGTTCGCGCAAGATGGAAAGCTTCCAGGTGCGTTGTGCGTTGCATTCCAACGCTTCCATCGTCATCGGCATTGTGAATCGGTGTGAGAAAATAACATTTGATACATTACGGGGGGCCATTTCGGGCATTAGGCTGATAAGGTGTTGCTCGAGTTTGCTTGCGTGTGTGCAATGTTGCAAACATGAAACACAACCCAGTACTGGCAATAAAAACCGACAATCAACGTCGGATTTGTGGCAGCCAGCAAATGTCACAGCTTTCGCACGGTTTCGCTCGCGAGCGCTTGCACGCGAACTGCTGGTGCTGGTGGTAAAAAAAAAACAAACCCGTAGACGGAAACATTAACAACATGCAAAACAAAACGCAAAATAACTACCCATAAGGTGTGTTGCATTTCCGGTGTTTTTGATGAAAGCTGGTGTTTTTTTTTTTGAATGGATACAAATTCAAGCATTTCAGCAGGTTGAAACGAACATATCTTAAACAGCGCATTACGTAAGATTCCAAACCGAAGCATTTGGAGTTTCTTCAGACCAATTGCATCCCATACCCGTGGATACCTCTCGACCGCATCACGAAACTATCCAAAACTAAACACAACTAAACAGCGATCTCACGTAATGTATGTGACATTTCGAAACGACGTAAAGCGAAACGGGGCAACCGCCAGGGGCGGCTGGGTACGGAAAGTAAACAAAAAAAAAACCAAATCAAATATTCAGAAAATAAATAATACCCTCCAAAATTTACATCTAAAACGTTCAGCTCGTACACCCTGTCCCTGCCACGTCCATCACCACTCACACGATGATCGAGGTTCGAGTGATTTCGTTAAAATCTTCGCACATCAGCAGGCTCGATCCTCATCAGCAATCGGATCCGATCCCCACGCCACCGCGAGTAAAGCACCGCACACCGTCGTGGCACAAATTTACCTCTAATTCACCGCACTGTCACGCCGTGAAGTGCTTTTCCAGCGTCTCGCTTCTTTCCAACCGGTCTCCAGCAACCTTTCCATGATTAGATCTCAATCGTTTGGGGTACGCGAGAGAGCAAGAGAGAGAGAAACACTACAACTCCATTTCGAAAAAGCAACGCAACGAACAAATACTAAATTCCTAATTCATACAATCGATATCGCGCGCCATTTTTTATGTCCTCCCCGGGCCTCATGAAGGAGGTGATGGTCGGAGGAATGCCGGAGGTAGAGAAACGGACATAAAATCGTCCAACCAAAATTGGGCCCACGACGATTTCAACCACACGGCGAGGCCGAGGACAATGTTAAAACCGAGGCGAAGGCCATGTTGAATATAATTACGCATCATGGCGACAAATGCTCAACATTTTCACCGAACCGATCGCGCATCTGTGTGGGGCGGACAGGTCTTTCCTGGGAGCGTGTGTGTATGTGCGTGAGTGTATGTGGCTGTCCTCCCCGTGTATTATTCATATCGTTCACTGCGGTTGCCCCACGAAAAGGCGATTTGCACATCCCACGAAAACCGATCGTCTTCATTATACACCCGCCCGTTCGTTCGTGTTTGTGACTCATTAGCAAATATTTCAATCTTCAGCTCGCTTCATCTTTCTCTACGCGCATGGCGCTTGCTAGGAGCACGATGGCGTAGATCTACACCCGGTGTCCGGGTCCGAGCGAGATTTCTGCCAAATTTAAGAAGGTATCTTTAAAATACCACAGAGCACAGGGCACACACAAAAAATCACTCCAACTATAATTTTCGCAAGACGAAATGAATAAATACTGCTTGGCAATAAATTGACCATTCGGTTGGCCGCGCGTGACGCTACGTAGGACTCGGTCGAAGGCCGCGGTATCACATAATGATATGCAAAACAGGCGACAATACGTAAAAACCGAAACCGAACCGCGGTGTCCAATTTTTAGCTAGCGTACAGCGGAATATCCGGGCAGCTGCGCAGGTGGCGATAAAATAACTATCGTAGGGGTTTGAACGAGGTTTAATTACCATTTCGGAGCGTTTTCTAAGGCGAAATTTGGCTCCCCAAAGCTTATCCGCACACCACGCACGAGGTTAAATGTTTCTATTTCGTTCGGGTTTTGAAATATCGCCATCCACTTGGCTAATGTTAAATATGTTTCAAAAGTGAACAAAAAAGACGCATGGACTTTTTGATAAGCCATAATAAACCAGCCCACACGCCAAACTACGCCTCGTGCCCGTACCGTGGGAAACAAATCGCAATAATATTGTCAACGGGCCATAAATTCACCAATGGAGCTTACGGCCCTCGGTCTTATTTCATTGCAACCGAATCGTGTCGTCTCGATATTGCGTGGAATTAATCAATTAAACTCAACGTTTAGTTTTGCATTTTACAAACACCCGAACGCACGGTTAAAGTCAAAAAGCGAAAAAAAGCGATTGCAAATAAATATCACTCATTCGGAACAATCACAGGTTGGGTTGGCGCTGTTTCCTGCTAGGGGACGTTCAGCCCCGAAGCAAACAGTCAGTACCCGTCGCCGTAAGCTGATCGAACTAAAAGCAAGCAAAAAAAAAAAGCAACACGCTTTGGGTTAAAAACGTTTAGTGGTAAAACCATAAAAAGCCAAATTCATCACTAGCCTCCCATAAATCATGGTCTCCGAGCCAATTGCGGTGTGCGTTTCGGTGGTTTAATAACATTCTCGAGCGTTGATTTAAAATTCAAGGTCCGCCTGCGTGGCACGGGGTAGCATTGAACGGCGAGATAGCGTCCATAAAGCGACTGTTTGTGAACAGTTCGGTGAGGATCAATTATACGCGAAGAAAATGAGTGAGCTAATGTGCTCAAGAAATCCGTTTCCGGTTCAGTTACGATTGAGGGTTGATTTTTTCTTTAATTTTAATGTGAGAATGGCAACACACGAACCGTTTGAACGACTTTGAAGCGCTGTTTTTGGGTGCCCTCTTGCATTCTGCCAAATTCCATGCATCCCATGGTTTCTCTCTCACACAACAGCTTCGAATGAAACTCTTCCACTGCTCGTATGTATAAAAAATCACGTTTCAAACACAAAATCACTTGAAACTCATTCGAAACTAACCACCATTAATGCACGATCGTCTACCAGCTGGACGCCCGTGCCTTTCTCTTTGCAAAACAGAAGCTCGTCTCGATCGTAGGATCCCGTCCCGGGGCCAGCGCATTCGAATGATCTTCGCGAGATAAAGGAAGCCCAAATTACCCCGAATTTTATTCATTAATAATCCAAACCACGACAACAACGCGACAATATCTCCGCTGGACGCGTGTGTGTGTGTGTAGAAAAGGGGTCGATGCGACGATGTTTCGCCGGGTAGGTAAAAGAAGAGGTATCGAAATTAGAAACGATCCCAATTATAATGCCAATGGGCCATGCATTGGGCATGCGAGGGGCTGAAATAAATCGACCTGTCTCCATCTTTTAATATCAGCACTTAAACACTCTACGCTCGAGCGAGCTCACGAGTCGCCAGCTTAGCGACTGGACACGCCAAACGGACTAGTGCTTCATCGCGGCGAGAAAGAGAGATTAAAGGAAGTCAGCGGCTCTCGCTTCGGTGGTCGACAACGAAAATCGAAAAACCCTTCCCCGATGTGTACCGGTATTCGAATTATACACGCCATTCAAATGACCTGCACGGAGCTGTTCGTCACCGCTAGAGAGAGCGAAAGAGACACAGAAAGAACGCTGGACGCCGGGGAGGCCTCTGTCGGGCACCCCAAAAACGATCACCTCCTCCTGCATCAATTGTTTGACTTTTGCCGCCCGTACATTAATTATCGCTTCCCCCAAAAATTCCCCCGGTGCGCTTCTTGCCGGCGTTAATTTTTCGACCCGAACCAAGCGACAGCACACTTCGAGATCATGCTCCACCGATTCGGTGGGTGATAATTACGAAACAATTGCCACGTGAGCTGCAAGGTGCTCGAGCGCCGAGTGTCCAAACATCAGGACCAGCTGGACAGCTGGAAAGCTTACCTGCAGCTGGAGCGTTTCCTCGAAGCCGTCCGGAAACTCGGTACAGTGGGTGTCCAAATTTTGGGATAGCGAAGACGTGAGATGGTGCCTCGCGTTCATCCCAACCACCATAGGAGAAGCCGGCAGCGGGGCAGGATGGCAGGGAAAGGCCACGAGTTCAGTTCCGTGTTCCGTGGTGGCTGTGGGGCTGGGATCGTTAAATCCGTCCAAGTTGCTACGGGGGCGCAAACCTGCTGCCTCGCCGTAGTACGCGGTGATGTAATGATGGTGATGATGTCGGGGCACCGACTTGTGTGCATCTAAACCTTACACGACCGTCTTCCGGTAGGGAGTCGACATCGACAAACGACCAGAAGACAGACAGAAACCCGGTACTCACAAGATACACTTTTTCACCTCACAATTATCACTGCTTTTTCAGCTAAAGATATTTTTTTCACTACTTTCTGATAACCACACGCACGCACACACTAGTTGCTACTCGCGCATTAACCACAGAGCAACGAAACAATAATCTACGAACAAAAAAACGCTAATCGATACACATGCGACCGTTGGATTTGATTTGAGATTGAAACTTTAAACCATTACACTTTCTTCCTTACGTTGATTTCTTCCTCGGAAGGGGTAGTTTAAAAACGCCCAAACTCACTGATCACTACACACTACGACGCGGTACACCAGCATTGGGCTGCGATAGAGAGCTTTCATTTAGATTTTTCACAATAAACTTCCCGAAAGCATCAACCGATGTCTGGCACGTTATTTTCACTACTATTTTCGAGATATTACACGCTGTTTTACTTCACACGAAAGTTCGTCGCTCGATCGCAACTTTTCGTATTTCTTTTCTTTTATTTCAAAAATGAAGTAAGTGTTTTATTTCGCTCGTATGATAGCTTCACTTGAACCGTCTTTATGGGGAAGTTTCTCTTCCACAATAGTTAGACGCTGACCTGAAAGAAAACAAAAAAAAACACACATTAAAGAGCCATTAAAACATCATAAAAATTCACCATTACATTATATTTCGTCAGCCTTCGTCAAATGAGGGAAAAAAGCCTACATCTTACAAGCACGTCCTTGGCTTTAAAACACAGAGCAGAAAAAAGATGTCACCAAACGCCCATATCAAGGAGCAAGCAATGGGGCAAGGATCAATTATCGACTAAACAGAGTTTTAAGCGGAAAGACAAAATGACTGCTCAAAGAAAACTTTGTCCCCCATTCTCAGCGGCCCACAAAAAAAATGGATGGGCTCCTTGCACGGAAAGGTGTTTGCAGCAGTTGTCAACGTAACGTCAAATGGAGGCCCCTTTTTGTCATCCTTTTTGCCGACAGAAAAGTTTAATTTGGACCGAGAGGAAGATGGAAATAGAACGGTTGCGAGAAAATGTATGACCCCCAAAAACTGAAAAAAAATAAACAATTTGTCGTAGCTTTGTACGAGAAGACAAGGAACACGTCGACACCCACACACATCAAAAGCGCATTTACACGCGGTTTTCCGATCGAGTTTCTCCACTTTTTTTTTCTACATTCATTTTCCTGCTTCATACGCCTTTCCCAGAACGGCCCAGAGGCGGCCTCGAGGTGAAAGAATTTTCACTCTCCCACGAAGCCCACAGCTGTCTTGTGACTCTCTTTCTCACCGCCATCGAATCGGTTGGCGGCCAATTTTCCTTCCTTCTTGCATGGGCCGGCCCATACTTGCTTACCCGTTTTTAGAATAATCGATAATACGTATTGCAGTATTTCATGCTAAGTATGCTGCCCCTCGGATCCGTGCCACACCGTGTGGCGTGCGTCTTACACCAGGCTGGCCAGCGAACCTTACAGTGACGAGGGCCTAGCGTTGAGACAATGAAAAACCTACCATGAAAAAACCCACACACTCACCTACACGGCTCCAGCGATCCCAATGGGACACGTCGCAAAACTAACTCGAAACGCGACACACCTGTTATAGGAGCGGACCGAAAAACGCCAACATCGATCATCCTTGCAGCCAGGCCATCCCACGCCGGGCATACGGCGTTAATAAGGAGCAAACGAGAGGGAGCAAGGAATAAACTCACACTCGCGCACATAATACGCGGTCAGCGCTGGTGGAGTACGTGATTACGTAATTGACGCTCAAGGCGCGTGCTAAAATACCGGTGTGTGCCGCAATTATTTTGCCACACCGCAACCGCTCGCACACCGCACATCCTGCCCCGGGCTCGCCTCCACCCTCGCCGGGGCCTCATCGCCCATTAAGGGGTGGGGAGCAGACACGATGAAAAGGATCACGCCCGGCTCAAGCGGCGTGAGACGAACGAGTTGCCACGGGGCAGGGAGAATGGAAAGAAAAAGCCAAAAAGGCCGTAATTAGGGCTCCATTAGGGGCGCGCGCACTCATCACGCTCGTAAAGCTCCCGCCGGGTGCGATGGAGGCGCCCCGTGGGATGAGAGGCACGCCGACGACAGTTTTCCCGATCGAAACCAGTGAGCGGTGAGTGATGAGCCCACCCAACCATCTCATAGTGAGATATGAGTTGGGTGAGTGAGTGAGCCAGTGAGAGTGAGAGCGAATGAGCTCACGCGGGATTTTTAGGTTAGGAAAAAAATATATATGTCATCATCGCCCCGTCGTGAGGGTGTGTTGCATTTTCCTTTGACATGCCTCTCTCGCTCTCTCACGCTTGCTCTCTCGCTCTCACGCTCGAACGTCGATGTGGCGATGCCAGTGGAACAAATCGCAAGGGTGCGGCTGATGTTCGATAGGTCAGGGAGAGCCGAAACCGGCAGCTCCGGTAGTGAATTTGTTGGAGAGCGAAAGTCAGCCCCCTCGCTAACGGGAAAACAGCCAGCCACCAGCCCACCCGTCTGGCTATGTGTGCGGTTGTGCGTGAACGCGTATGGGTAAATTAGACCTCCACGTCCTCCTTCCTTGCATTATCTGTTTATCAACCAATGGAAGGGGGAGCTAGCGAGCTACGGGTGAGTCTGGGAGGGCTCGCAAGGGCTATCAGGTCATCCCGTCGCCGACTGGTATCGATTATCGCGCCTGGGACGCACACAAACACCACCACATGGTCCGCGAAGTGTCAACCGAATCAAAACACAAAATATCAAACCAAAACGCAACCTTTCGCAACGCTCACCCCCTGATGATCAATAGCGTTTCAACCCGCTGGCCGCAAAGGAGCTGTTTCAAAGGAAATGTCTAGAAAAAAAACGACGAACGGAAGTGGAACTTTCGGTCATCTGTAGCACCCTTCAAAGCTCGTGCGGCCCAGTGGCGAGCATTAATAGGTGAAAATCGAATTACCGCGCGAAGGCATGCAACGAGTGCGAGTGGCTCTCACTCACTCTCTGTCTCTCTCTCTCACTCCCATAGCCGACGGACGCCTACCGGTGGCACGTGCCTGCAAAATGAGGCTGGCGAGTTGATTCAATTTCTGATCGCACGAATGGGATGGCAATTTAATTTGCTGTCCCCGGCGCCAGCGAGCGACCCAATGCGACCCGAAGGATACGTTGAAATCCGACAGCGGACGTATCACCTTCAAGGGTGATATGCTCTCTGATGGCCTACCGACCAAAGAAACCGGTGGCAAAGTTCAGCATGTCTTTGGGAAGGAGTAGTTAAAGTAAGGAGTGAAAAAAATATCGAACCAACGATCCCAGCAGCAGCACTCGAGGGGGTGGTTGTGTGGCCCGGTTTTCCCTAGACGATGTTATTTCGGTTCACAATCAACTGCGATTCTAACCCGGTTCGGTTCCTTTCAAGCCCTTCCATCACCGAACAGAGCGCACCCGATGCATCGAGGATTGATTCGTTCGATTCCTTTCCGTGTCAGTGATTTGTCCGTGAAACATCAAAGGACACCCGGCCGAAGGAGCACCCAGCTAGGAAGGACGACGGGGACGCAGAGAGCGAATCGATTCGTCGACGAGCCGCCTGAGAGCCGCCCGATTGCTCGCAGCTAGTTGCCATCGGTGGACGCCAGAGGGCACTGCCAACCGGGCACTGTTTTTCCGATTTCCCGTATGTTCACGCACACCACCACCGCACACGGTTTCGCACAAACACAGCCACGCTGTTCCGCGAATGGAGCTAACGTTTTGGAAGGCGCTGCTCGATACGAGCCCCGGAAAAATCCGACACACAATAAACAGCCGTTATTAAGCTGATGCTATGTTGAGGGATTAATTGACCAGCCTATTCTTAAACGCCTGCTGAGATGTGGCAAATAAAAACGGGCACCTCCAAAAAGGAAGGCACATCCAAGTAGGCTTCGATGGAACCCTTCGGATGACCTACACTGGAAGCATTCAAACCCCTCGACGTACCAACACACTCACAAACGCTGGTCATCGTTTAGGGCAGCTCGATTCCCGTGCGAGAAAATACTCAACAAGCAGTGCGGAAACGTAATCATGGTTCTTTTATATGTTCACTACGCACTCTGGACAGGCCCAGCGGTATTTGAAGAAATGTTTCATGAACGAACAGAGCGGCCTTTCAATCGATACGTAAGGGAAACGAATGGGAAAAAAGAACCACAAGTACTCTCTATCGTCCGATGGCGATTGGTTCCAGAACCTTGTTGACCCTATTTCCACCAGCCACCTTCATAGGGTACCTGTTTTCCTCGAGCGGACACACCAACACATCCAAAACAAGTTGGGGTTTGTCCCCTGCCTTACACCACCGTGGCGCTGGCCAATTCCGTCGGCCAAAAACCGGACAAACCAGGCTAACTCACCGCAAAACACACCGCGAATTTCCACCGTCCCTCGCCACGGGCCGGACCTCGATGATGGGTGCGGAGGGCTTTTCCGGGGATTTCGCTTTTCCCTTTCACGTGTTTGTTGTGCGCGCTTGCTGCGGAAAAAAACACACACACGGGACAATTCAAACCGACCGATTGGTGTTGCATTCGCCTGCTACGGAACGCATCTCACTTCAGCACGGGGATATAGAACGCGCGCGCGGGCAGAACTCCACATCAGCAGCCACTACTGCGCCTGGGACTCTCGCTGGGCATGACAATTCGCAGACCGAGGCGACGTTCCGGCGTGTTCATCCGGGTCCCGTGCGGGCTCGCTGTCAGTGGGCAATGGGTAGCCCACCAGGCGCCTCCTCGTGCAGCTTTAACAGGAGAGAGCGAGACAGTGAGAGAGAGAGAGAGAGAGAGAGAGAGTGAGGGAGAAAAAAACCCACCTGGTGACATAGTACAAGCTCAAAGCCTAGCATCAGAGCGATCGAAGGAGGCCAAAGGATGCTCGTGGGTGCCCGTGTGTTCATTCCGACATAAGCGCGAGCTGTCAAAAAAGCGTGCTCAAGACCGGGCACGGTAGCAGCTACAGCTGCTGTCAAAACCCCGGCCAAAATCGCGACCGGGCTGTGGCTTCATTCCGGCGCCATCCGGGCCGGGTCAGCGAATGTGCGGGGAGTTTCTCCCAATTCCACCGCGCACTGGAAGTGTTCCCTCGCGTCTGGCTGGAAGTTTGTTCCATCCCAAGCTCCACCGATGGACGTCGCATGGTTTCACGGATGGTGTACGAGTCGGCGCAGAAGCTTTCGTTGACCGTTGTTTCCAGTGGTACACCGTGATGACGGTACCGGGGCGAATGAACGGGAAAAAGGAAAACAATCGCTCCTTCCGGGCAGAAACACGTGCTACACACTTCGGCCGAGCCACCGAACGCGTTCGGGTTTGGTTCGTTCGAGGATGATATCATAAATTTTTTCCCTTTCGATGATAAATTCCGCTGAATTCCGGTTGGGGCGCTAGTGTGACGGAGTGATTTTTTTTTCAAACCGGAAACCGTTTAACGGTCGATTTGAAAGTGCGAAGATTTGCTATGAATCGAAGCGATTTTCGCTTGGATTTTACTGCATTTGTATTTTTATTTGAAACCTCAAAGAATGCACATGTTTTCTCATGAGATGAAAGACCAGGCTGCTCCATGGGACTCGGTTGGAGCAAACAATCTAAGCTGAGCGATATTTTTTAACCGATCCGACATATTTCAAAAGTTTTAATTTTAAGACTAAATTTTTTATCATGTATTTGTTTTAGAATGTGTTTTTAACAAAACCAAAAGTTGGAACTGGAACTAATATAACATAAATAGTAATATATGCGTTAAATAATGATGTTAAAATTTCGTTATAAGTAAATAAACTGTGTTGCTGCAAAATTCACTATAGAATCATCTTCACATGTAATTTTCAATTATCATTATTTAGAATGAATTATATTAAACAAAACAAAATACATATACTTGATGTATTTTTACAATCTAGCTAGTACACTAGTACTGATATAATTTTGTTTGGCATTTGCAATTGTTTTTAAATTTCCTTTGTCTTTTAACAATAACTGCTATCAGTCAAAATCCATGTTAGAAAATAATAAAAACATTCTAATATTATTTGATTGCGTCTTGTAATTTTGATTTAAGATAAAAAAAATGGTTAAAATCACATCCACCGCATACAAATTTGATCATTTAACCACGAAAATTTAACAGAAAAGAATCTTGGCATATATCAACAAACAGATCAAACAACAAACCCGTCTCTCTTAGCTCACATACATAAGAGCCCTTAACACTTTCTGTTTCAAATAGCCTCTAGAATAGCGAAAACATTTAAATTTTTAATAAATTCCTTCGCATTTGAGAACAAGATGTATCACAAACGTAGCACAGCAATAAGTAACCATAGCAACGAGGCTTGAAAGCTAAAACGTCACGAACCGTGTGTGAACCAGGACACTTTTAGATTTTCACAAATTCCAGCATATCCGACTGCTCGAAAAAAGCAACGGGAAAAAAATCTACCTGTGCCTACGAGCTCTAAGCGCCCAGTTTTCCACCCAGCGGAACAATGAACACGTGCCAGCATATTCTCACCCCCGTCGCAGGATATGCCGCACAAAACCCTTACTCAACTATCCCCCCGACGGACGTACGCCAGCACCGCTCCATCATAATGCCCCCGCTGTCGCTTTGATCACGCACGTGAGCAAAAGTGGAACTATTCTTACCTCCCATTTAGCGTCCCCATACACGCCCTTGCTGGGAATCTACGCGCGCGACAGCTTCCTTCACGCACATCAAGGAAGAAGGAAAAACGTGTTCGTTACGATCCGAGCCGGCCATAAATAAAACATCATCCACCCTGGCCAACGGATCGCGCCGAAACACACGCGGCAATGTCCTGCTCGGTGCTTCAGCGCCCGTTCAGCACCGCCCCATACGGTGCCACACATTTCGTACCTTTTCGGTGCGCTGATCCGCTCTGACGATCGTTTAGTCCATTCCCGGGCGAACAAACGGGCCCGGGGTTGATGGAAGTTTGATGTGCTCGCCATTCGTCCATCAACCGGTTCGGTGTGTGACCATCTCTCGCCCGCCCCAAACCCCTAGGAGGCTAATGACGGCTCGGTGGCACATGATCCGGCGGTACCGGCCGCAGCAGCAGGAGGTTGCCCCCGAGTTTGGTTGCGAAAATGGATCGAAACAGATGGCGAACGGAATGGCGAAAGTAGGTGGTGTGGGTGCGCAGCAAAGAGAACAAAAAAAAACAGAACAGCATAATGTAGAAGCGAAAATAAACAGCACAGGGAGAACGATTTCAACGATGGGATCAAGCCCGAAACGTCCGTTTGCACTATCGGGCGGGCGCGGCTAGTGTAAGCGCATAAAAATCCCCTTAGCCCACCAACACCGGAGGGTTGATCCGGTTCGGAATTTTAAATCTTCCCGGCAGCCCGAAATTCGTTCACCGAAGCAAACGGTCGCCGTGTGAGGAATGTTAAATGAGGTGAAATTTTTCAATCATATTGAAATGCAACAATATCTTTTTTCTTCCTTATTTGTGGAAAACCGAAACGGTTTTAAAATGTTGCCAGTCTTTTACCTAAGTAATTGAGTGCGATGAGACTCGATACCAATTCCAAAACGGACGATACTCGGAAAAAAACCCTTCTTTTAAGTTGACGTTCTCGATTTCTTCATCAACCACCGGACTCGAAACAATTAAGGAGCACGTTCATAAACGCAACAAAACATAATAAACTTCGCACCATCAATCGAAGCGATCAAATCAATCCCAAATCAATCGCTAAAACAAACGACCCTCGGAAAGAAACGAACCCGGGAGCGATTGAACGGCTGCCAGAAAATGAGCCAGTTGGCCAAGCCCGTAAGTCGTGTCCCATCAACACGGCACAGGGCGGCACATGTCAAGTTAATTTAGAAAATCAACCTTCACTCCGGAGGGCTTAACGGCGTGCTTGGGGGCGGTAGTAGCACAAATAGGAACTAGCTTCAAAAAAGAATGGGAAAAAAGCGAAAAGCGACACGAAAAAAAACTCTCATCCGAGCGCTAAGAAACTAAAACAATTTTCCACTTGCTACCCCAGCTGTAGCCGGTCACTTTCCACGGCAGCGTGTTCGGGGACCGTGTTTGTTTCTTTATCACTGAATTAAATCTCCCTTCCACACGCACACGTTCGCCCTCCTGCCCAAGTGGTGTAAAATTATTTCTTCAAACAGAAACCCACCCGGGAACGGCCACAGGCGGATTAGTTCCGAAGTGGCGACACTGAAGCCGGACACCGTCACGGGGTGGGAAAAACTATTCTCACACGCGTCGCAATCACGGTTCCGGTTTCCCAAAAAACCGGTCACATCCTGGCACGCAAGGATGTACGCGCTCGAGCGGCAACCTGACGACGGGGGTGACGTGACGGAAGGTTCACAGACGAAGAAAAATAAATGCGAAAAGAAGAAAATCTGCAGCAGGAGTCTACAAACGATGGTTCCCATTCGAGCTCGAATCAATCGACCAGCGGTGGGTGCGACTTTTTCTCATCCGTCGTTTGGCGCGTTATGGGTGTTTGCTTTGCGAACGCATCTCGTGTCAAATTCGCCCACTCGGGTGTGTGTGCGTGTGTGCTGCTTATTGCCGGCACGTTGGTCAAACTATCGTGCCGTTAGGCGAAGTGGAAAATCTTCTCGACCAACGCAGCTGAAAGAAAATTGCTTTTTTTCTTCTTCTCGCCAAAGCAAACATCACACCACAGCGCGATCGTTCTGACGCCGGGTCCTTCTTTGATCCGATCCTGCGCGTTTTTCAAGAAAAAAAGGGGCAACAAAAAAACAGGCCTCTCGCAATGAACGGATGGCTTTTGCGGGGTCACCAACGACCTACGCTCACCCGCTTAGAAGGAAACCATTCAATAAACCGGAAGAATATGTAACAACCCGTGAGCGAACGAACAAGCGCTGGTGAGTGGACGCACAGCTCCACGCTGATGGAGGGCAATTTGGCCATGCATCTGCGAAAAAACCAATCTGTGCGAGAACGAGCACCGTCGTTATGCGTGAGCCTTGGTTTTCCTTCACCAACTGTGTGTGAAATCACCCCGCGGTCCTCGGATGTGTTCACGAATTGAATCCCGCCGGCGAAGGGATTGAAGTGCCACTAGCCGAAGGACGGGAAAAAGGGACTAAAAAAACTCCTGCGCCGCGTGAAGATCGTGAAACGGAGCCATTTTGCTCGCAGCGCTTGGAAAGCGAAATGTATACACGTACCGGATGGAATTTTCCCTCGTCCCGAAGCCCATCGAGAGCAAGCGATTTTCCATCCTTTTAGAGGAGCGAGCGAAGGTGGGTGAGTAAGACGCGAAAATGTTTTCACGCGTTTACCAACCGGAGGCCCGGGTTCATCAATTCGTGGCTCGTCATTTAGGCACGTTCCGGTCAAACGAAATCGGTCGGCGTTTTTGGTTTGTTTTAAGGATTAAACCCCACCCACGCCACACCCCAAAAGGCTTTCTTACCCTTTCGTAGTCTTACGGCTTTCGAGTCTACAAGTCAAACGAGGTAAAGGCGGTGGTTAAAAACACAACGCAAATAATAATAAAGCGTGAGCTCGGAAAGCTCGGCCCGCAAGCACTTGGGAAAATATGACGACGCGATGGAGGTGGTGGTGTTGGCCACGATAAAATGCGATGTTTATTGAAATGGCTCACGCTGCGTTGTAGGAAAACCAGCGGTAGTGTGGGAAGTTGCTAACGCGAGAGCTAATGTTTTCTGCACGCTTTGCTGGAAAGGTTTTTGGCGCTTTCTCCGTTCGCGGTGCTGTTGTTTTGCTACTTTGAGCAAATCATAGTAGCCCGGTAGAAAAGAAAATCAGACGCCCGAGCCCGGCGGTGCACTCGCACCTAAAGGTCATTATGCAGCCGTAAGCTAAATCCTGGCGCGTTTAACGCTCCCTCTCTCAATGACGCGGCGTGATTTCAACGGGGCGCAAACGAGCACAACAACCCTCTCGGGCCCTTGGAGTGGTAAAGTAATACGAACGGACACTTTGCGGCGTTCACGAGACGGGCGTTTTTCTTCTGTTTTTTTTTTTGCGTTTTAATACGTTTTGGTGTTGCCTTCACTCCACCCCGACAGCTCGCGCGCGCGTTCTCGCTTCATAAAACTCAATCGAAAGCGAAAACAAAAGGAAAAACAACCTCATAACGCGAACCCATCCTTCCGAGCCGCGAGGAGGTTTGTTGGCGCGCCAAACAAAAAGCCAACCGCGCGCGTTCTTTCGTTCTCAAAAAACCCAACCCCGAAAGTAAAAAGGTACGCGAATGAGACGCCGTGTGGAAATCTTTTAGTCTACGGAGTCGTACGGAGAGAAGAAGCAAGCGAGCGCAAAAAAAAAATCGGTGAAGGAGTGAGGTGGCAGCAAATAAAACCACCCTCCGAGAGCAAGCAGCCGCCTCCCAGTGATAAAAAAAACCGGCCAAAATGAACGACCACAACGCGATTGAAGGACGGCAACAAGCAACACACCAGCAGCACCGATTCCTAAGCAATTCGAGGGAAACAGCTGGCGGGCGCGCAGGACTCGAACAACCTCGAAGTGATCGTCATATCGCGGAAAATCACCGCAACCACCGTCAGAGGTTTGCGAGCGAGCAAAAAAAAAACAACCCACCCCCACGCCCAAGTGGGGCGAGTTTTGAAAAGAAGGAAAATCCCGTCCAAAGTCGTGCCGCGGCACTTTATCGAAGATTTTTCCACAAATAACGACGAAGAGTCGGAGCGTTGCGGGGTGTTGCGAGAGTATGTCCATTCGCGTACATTCCGCGCCATCAGGCAGGAACGAGCGGGCCCCATCGAGAAAAGCGAGCGACTGAGGCAGAAATAAATTGGTCCGTTTAAGCGAGTTGACTTGCGTCTCGCCGCGAAACGGATGGGCGGAATGGGAGTGAAAAGTACCATTTTCCGTACCGTTTTTCCACCCCCAACCTCGCAGCACGGACGCACTAAACGCAAGCCCCCCGAGAGGGGGGCCAGGTTTCGGGGTTGAACGCTTTTCCATTTTTCTCTATAGTTTATTATTTTCTTGATGGGGTAACAGGTGTTTTGAAAATATTTTAGATATTCGAGTGTTCCCTTTAGTGCTTTCGGTTTTGTTCGGTGGCTGTGGTGCCTTTCCCTTGGCCGCGTAGTTTTGAAACAGGGAAAGTATTTCGTGCATTTTCTCGTTTTACTCGTAAGATAGCTCATGATTTGGCAAGTTTTGCTTTTGCTGGCCACGCTGCACACGCCGTTAGAAGTAGCGAAAGTTCAGTGACATGCTGCACGATTCTCTACTCGCAATGCTAACAAGTGTATGTATTAAGCTTGAACAGTGATTTGATTGAAATTGATTCAATTTTAAACATTATTATCGCATTGCTTTACTTGATAAATTGTTGACACAAAATCATCTTGGAAAACAATCTTTGTAATAATATACCATAAAATTATGCAAAACTAAACAAAAATTTTCCAATCTTACACATTTTACCAAGCTTATATAAATGTAGAGAAATAAATAAAGATGACTTATTTAAATAAAAATGTATACTCCTAAACGGATTGATATTTCCATTATAATTACATTCTACATAAATAATCCAAAACATTGAAAACATATACACTAAGGTTGTGTTTTATATTAACTTTTTGACCAATTCTCAATCTTGAAGGAACATTTTGTGAAACTCTTGCTAATGTGCCTTCTAAATTGGTCCCTTATCGTTGTTATGTGTTGTAAAAACAATACGATGACCGATGGAGAAGGCGGCAACAAGCCAAATTCATCATTCATCGTAGCCATTCAGACTTGAACTGCACCCAGACACCGAGACGAACGTGCGCTTAGAAACCGCCCGGATTCGACATCATCCGATGAATGTCACGTGCGGTAGGATTTGAAATAAAACTAAACCCGTAAAGATTGAATACGAATCAACTCCCCAGTTCTCCCTCAATTCCAACCCCCCGAGTACAGCAGCAATCATTGCCTGATTCTTATTCTCAACCGTCGGTGCAGTGTTTGGCGCATTTGCTCCCCAGCAGCCCACGAACCCACGGGCTGGCTGGGAAATTCAACTTCAGCCACTCTCCGGCGAACGAGCGCCGCTTGGAAAGTGTGGTTTTTCAACCTCAGGATTGGTGCCACCATCTGCGCGGTCAGGACCACTTTCACCAACCCACCCCGTGCGAAGGAGCCGGGTTAAACGCCTAACGTCGAACACCAGCTGACGGTTATGCCGGTGGTCATTAGGATCAATTGCGGCACTTGCTGCTGGCAGGAGCGCCAAGAAAGGATCCCGAAGGGCCATTAAAAGGTTGTGAATGGAATTCCAAACAGAACAGGCGGTCGACCCGGTTCAATCAAGGATGTGTGTATCCTTTTTGGCCGGTTGGCGCTGTTGTGGGATGGTTGATCACCATCACCGACGGGGATGCGAAAGATGCGCCTGGATATCACTTTTTGATTCGGTATCGACGCCAACTCCGGTACAGTTCCGAAGGAATTGAACATTAACCTCGCGCGAGTCCATTTGAGATCGGGTTCGTTTTGGGTGTTCATTCGAAATGGTGCAAAGGAACGGACAACCGTGTAGCGAACGTCGAATATTCTGCTAACCTTTCTTTTTGCCAGCACCTGAACTGAAGCCTGCATAAATCCGTCTCGGGGGGTAGCTTATTAAGTCGAGAGTGGCGTAAACTATCGTAAAAAGGGAGCAGAGATAGAGCAACTTTCGCCGCTGATCAAGCTAATAAACACGCGGCAAATAAGGCTAGCACCAATGCACAACCGAACCGAAATGGAACCGAAATGGAAATCCTGTAACGAATGTAGCGAAATGCGGCTTTCGGTGGGAGGTTACGAACTTCTTCTACGTGCCTAGCAGAGAATTATGTTTTAATAAGATTTCCCTACCCAAGGCGGGAGGTTCCGGCAAGGTAAATTAGGGCTACTTGATGAACATTCCCAACCGTCCCATTCGTCCTGTTTTGTGCAACGCTTTTTGGGCCAGGCTCCCATCAACCGCATACACTATTTCATTCCCATTCTCCCATCGGTATTGGCTCATTGACTGGCCGGTGGGTGTTGTGTGTGCGCGCGCGGTGTGCTCTAGCGCTTTATTGCCTGCAAAATGCTTCGTCCTCTGGTGGTTTTGGCAACCGGAACGGAAGCAAACGCCATCCACAAAAAGCCAACCCTGAATTATACACCGAACGGGAGCCCGCGTCCCGGATAACCAACTCCAGGAGCCTTTTGTTTTTTCGCCCTCTCAATGGTCGAAGGAAAACCCGTCTAAAAGGAGGCACACCATTTAAGCCCGTCAGAGAAGTGTACGGGGAATCACACACACACGCATGGTGGAAAAAGGACCCAACCACCGACCGGTCGGTGAATGGATCTCCGGGCGCGGCAACGGATGGTAACGATGTTGATCCGAATTTTTGACGCCCGGTTGCCGTCATAACTTTCCGTAACGGCCATTTTCACACCTTTTGGATGTTGAATGGAGCCCGGTACAAGGGGGTATCGTTTTCCCGGCGCCGGGGCGCTTACCTTTTCGCAAAGCGAACGGATCCACATCCGGCCGGGCATCCTTTGTGCAGGAGAGAATGAGAGCGAAAGAAAGCGAAAGGGAGAGAGAGAGAGAGAGAGAGACACTAGACACAACCCCCGTCAGTGCGATAGTGGAGAAAAGTGAAACGTTTCATTCCTTTCATAGTGAGCCCCACTCAGGACACCGATGGAGACGCAACGCAAACCCGGCCGTTCTGGAGGGCACAAACAAAGCGGCAACGAAAAAAAAAATAGGAATGTTTTCCAAAAACGGGCCGCATCAACATACGGCGTCAGTTTTGGGCTGCCACGGGCACTTTTTACCACGGATGGATTGATGTCTCGAGCCGCTCCTGTCGGTTGGCTCTCCTGACGCTCCCTCGAAATTCACACCCTTGCGGTAATATATGCGCCCCCGCCGGGTTGTTACGGTCGTTTTTCTTTTCATTCCATCATTGCCGCCGGAGAAGGGATCACTGGGGAAAGCCCAGTGCCTCTGGAGGTGAAATGTGGTTTTTTTTCTTCTTCTCGTTTTCGAACATCTCTTCTCACGTGGGGTTTGTTTCACGCCGTCTTGGAAGATGACTCCGAGATGGCCGGCGAATGGACCATAGCTCGAACGTGGGTGAAGGTTTTTCCAACCTTCAAGGAGAGAAGGCGCACAAATATCCTCACTCACGGACACACACACGCGCGTCCGAGAGGCGCCCGTTGAAAGTTGTATATTTATGAGCGGTCGGGAAAAGAAATTGAAACGAAACACCGATCCACACGGTCGGGTCATGCCGCAAGGATCCGCCGTTTGTTGGATGAAACCCGGGAAAGAAGTGGTCCGTTTGGAGGTCGATTCCAAAAGCAAGCTCCTGCTGACGCGCCGGATAGTTACACCTTGCCGGAGAGCGTCCTAGCGCTTCAGCCGAGGGATGGTTGGTCATAGAAATGTACATATTTTGCGTTTCATTTTGCGTTTTTTGATGTGCCCATTTTTTTCCCGCGCCGTCTGGTTTCTGTCTGTCATGTCATATCAGTTTGGCCGGTTCCCTAATACGTTTCATTCCGTTTCATTCCTTCGCCTTCCCTCGGAAACTTTGCATTTTTTATCTTTTTATTTGCTCCTGTTTTTCTCAAACATTATTTGCTCAAGGTTTGTTTTTTTGTTTTTTCATTTTTTTATCCTTTTCTTCAATTTTAAACGAGTGAATTGTGTTATTGCATTCAGGGTTGCAAAAAACACGTTTGCTCAAAAGTTGGAATGAAATCAATCATGTTTCAAGACACAACTCTGCGGATCCATTAAAAAACTTTAAAAAACAAATCCAAGTAATAATTGAATACAAACAAATGCAATAACTACATAGACACAGTAAAACGATAAAAAATAATTACCAATTTCCATGCACCACGTATCCTTTAAGCACTTTTCCAAGCCGAAGACCAAAAAAACGCTCCGATAAAAATTGCTCGCCCTCTCATAAGCTCACTCACGTGCAAGAGTTGCCCTCCGCAAAACGATAAATGCCGCCGTAAAGCCAATGAAGGTAGCCAATGTAACCACCGACCGTAAAAACGAAACCATCCCCGTTAGGCCCGTCCCACCGTGATGGATTTCCTTCCCCCCGATTGATGGCGGAATCAACAAGTTTCCCAGCCTCGAAAAGCCCTCCACGAATGGCACCCGGCTCCCTGGCTCCTAAAGAGAAAGAAATCAAACCATCTCGGGTGATAAAATAAACAGGACGGTAAACAGGAAATAAACATAACTCACAGCGTAACAAGCCCGATCCGATGACGACCATTCCATCAAACCAACAGCAACAACAAAAAACGGCCTGAGAAAACGATGACAAACGACGGTTCAATCATCCGTTTATCTCGCCGGTCGCATCTCAGCGAGGGCCTCCCTTCCTTGGTCGGCGTCTCTCGTAGTTGGAGCATTTATGATAAATCACACACCGCAAGTGTAGCCACTCACTCACCCGGGTTTACGGCCACGGATGTACGTAGGCGTCACGATCGTGACGCAGTTGGTGTGGCAAGGAAAAAGATCGCCTACCGGGGGGGGGGGGGGGGTAGCGAAAAAAAAACCGAAACCCATCCACTAGAACGAAGCCTTTCAGAACGTTCGCCTCTCCCCCACGGGAGCCGTATGGAAAACCCATGCTGCTGGAGCCACACCCTTCAACCGGACGGGGTGGATCGTTTCGAAGGGCGTCGAGAAGATGCTTCACTATCGAACACAATTCATTAAATTTTCCATCCAGCACGTACGCGGCTGATGGCCAAAGTGAAACATCATCATTCCGGCATCGAAATTGGACCGAAACAGTCCCCTTCTTCCCTGGGCGGGCGCGCACACGGACAAAACTGTGGGAAGAAATTGACTTTGGGTTTGGGAGGAGGGAGGGAGGGGGGGGGCGGGTGGTTGGGTTGCAAAAGGGGGACCCACCGCCCACCGTAAAGGGAAAAGCTCCCTCGGAGCTTGGTTGGCAATTTTTGTCGATTTTTTTTCTCCCCACTTGGTTTTGGTACCATACCGGATCGAGATTGCCTCAGGCGATCCCGCACTCGTCGTTCACCGCGACGAGGCCATGGTGCTGGTCGACACCCGCAACAAAAAAAAAAGGACGAAGTGGCCGGGCGGGCAGCAACCCTCTAGCGGCGGTGACGATGGAATGATTCAAGCGGCGTACGGTTCGATCCATACGGAATGAATCGGACGGAATCGGAACGACCACTTTCGGGCGGCACCGGAAAATGGCAACGGCGAACTCGTCCCGTCCCGCCCCATCCTGAACCTCGGGGTTGGGTATCGGGTGGAAAAATAAATTTTTCACGTATCCCGGCCACCACCGCCATGTGGTGCACACGCGCGCCCGGTGGTGGGTGCGGAAAAAGCGCGTACGTCGCAAAAGGCAACAAATGTGTAATATCAAATCATCCTGCCGTGCGTGGAACGGGTGCTGGGGAGATGCGGTGGGAGTGGAGGGAAAAAAAAAAGAACATGACATGGGCGGAGGAAGAAAAAGCCACTATCGAGCTCACACGCACACACACACACATCGCCAAGAGGGAGGGAAAAGTAACACGCTTTCCGCCCACGCCGGAAAGGAGTGCGAACGGAATTCGGAAAAATTCTTATCAGCGAGGATCCCCCCCCTTTCGATTTGTGGACGCTAGCGGTGGAAGGCGAGTGGAAAACGGTCCACCCAACCGAGATGGGTGGGAAAAATTGGAAAAACCGAAACCGGCCCGACCGAACGACCGGGACGAGTTTTCGCACATCCACCCTCCCGCGGGTATCTTGTTTTCCACTATCTTTAGAGAAGCGAAAGCCGGGCGACTTCAAGGGCTTCCACCCCAGGGGGAACCGACGACGAAGATGAAAAACCTTTCGCCCGTAAGCACCCATCAGACCCCACCCACCCACCCATCGTTTCGGCGTGTGGTCCCGGTAGCCGTTCAAATGGAGCGAAGTGGATGAGGTCCTTTTTTCGGTGGCGAGGTTGGGTGGACCTCCAGCGCTCGTTCGTTTTCTCACCCTCCACCATCATGCCCAAAACTTTTCATTATCCTTGGACATTTCTCACTTCGCCGAAGGGTGCTTTCTTCATGGACGGACGAACGCACGCAGCGTGCGTGTGTGTGTGTGTGTTTCCAATCGAACTGGTGAACGATATTGAGTTTTTCCGCTCGAAACCTCGACGGCATCGCCCAAGGACCTTGTCTTGCCGAAGGAGCAAGGAAAGCAGCGTGGTCCCGGCGCGAGAGAGGGCAAGAGTTATCGCGCACGCCGAAGAGGGTGGGGGTGGTTTGCGTTATCTCGATCTTCGAATGGAACGCGTACGAAAGCCCGAGTGAGTGAAAGTGGCGAGATAAATGGCGGTATTACGCTGGCCCATATTCAATATGTTCGATCGCCCTAAGGGCGCAGGACGCACATGAGCGCTGTTCACTTCATTTTGCAAGGGTGTTTCCTTTTTCTACTCCTGTTTTTTTTTTCTTTCTTTTTTTTGCTGTACACCGATACTCCCTCCCACCTCCCTAGTGCCGTCTTATGCCACATTTTATTTCACTTTTCAGCTCATGCTTCATGTGTGCAAAAGGGGTGTGGGAAAAGTGTTTTTCCGATCGGACGCTATCGGCAGCCGCGATATGTGTGTGTATGTATGTGCTAGCACATATTTTATTTTTCCACCACAAAATGGCGCTTCACACTTTTTCCCACCCCCGCCGTGCGCGTTTTCGCACTTTTTGCTGCTACTCGCATCCGTCCGCTGGAGAGCAAAAAAAAAAAAAGCTCACGCACCAAAGGGCGAACGAAGATGACTCGCATAGGGCGAAAGGAGTTGGCCGGGAGCTGCTGATGGCCGTTCGAACGCGTGATGAAGTTGTTACGTCATTTTGCTTCCTTCCTTCCGCCACACAGCCACCGTCGTTCGTGTCCGCAGATACGTTTCGTTGCGGAATTATTCACCAATCGGTTCGGCGTGTAATGGTTCGGGTTCTTGATTAACATCACACGTCCCTTCGCAAACGGCGGTCCGGTGGTTGGGTGGAAAATGGGCAAAACTTTGGGAATGATTACCGCCATGCGTGGGGGGTGGCAACAGATCTCCATTGGAGCGGAGTCGGTGGTGGTGATGGCGATGAATATGATTCAACGCAAAGATGAAGGCGAAAAAACAATGCCCCTCGATGGAACCAACGCTGGGTTGAGTGCTTTGGTGAACAGTCAAAGTTTGCTGATTTTGGATAAGATTAGTTCCACAAGCACACCCACAGAATCAAGGCACAAGTTCGAAACGGATCAGTTGCGACGAGTGTTTTCTGATTGGAAATTTGAGGTTCGTCGCGGGTGGATTGATCGGTTCGGTTTACGGTCAGTGAAGTGCCTTCATGATCAAAATCTTCAAGGTTCAAAATTGTGACATAGAATTCGTATATCACAAGAGACAAAATTTGTTCAATATTCATTTGTTAAAACGCTACATTTTATTCAATTATCATCGGCAAAACAATAACTAAATTGCGCATGATAATAACGACTGAATGAGACACATCATTTATCATTTTGAACGATGCGGTTTCTATAGCAACTAATTGATGTCGTGAGATGACATACTTTGCCGATGCATTTTCAAACACGTCTGACAGATTGACAGTTCAAACAGCTGCCGCGTAAATATTGGCAGCCACTCTTGCAAACCGCCAAGTTTCATTCAAGAGCGACGGATTTGGATGTTGCAGCATTTTTTTTTACTTTATTTTAGCCACAACCGTGAGACTACCGTGCAATCAATGCCTTTATCGAAACACCAAACCCAACGCCGGTGGTGCATCATCGCTTACGCCAAAGCGCATTGTAAAGATTACGCAACTAATCGCAACCGTTACCGTGCTGAAACAGTAACAGTAACACCACCACGAAGGAGGGGATGAATTTTTGCAACAACTGCCGTGAGGAAAGGATGAAAAAAAATATACGCAAACCTAAAACGCAAACCCTGTGACCCTGCGTGCCATTTTCGGGTGCATCCTGGCACCGCGTGTCACCGACAAACGTTGCATCGGCCAGGATCAGGTCCACCCTTCAAATGGCTACGAGTTTTCGCAGCATCACACCCCTCGGGAGGGGTTGTTTTTTTTTATTTTCAAGGTTTTTCTATCCTGCGTGTCCTGCAGCGTGGGTCAAATGGCAAGCCACCCAGCCAGAAATTTTCACCAATTCCCCTTTTTTTTATTTCTCTTCACATCACGTCTGTTTGATTCCCGATATATCTTTTTTTTTTGCTTCCATATCCCGACACGCTTGATAATGATTAGACTCTCCGCGTCGCAGCCCGCCGTCCCTTTAGCATCAACCCAGGGGAGGTGACCCCTGAGAGACGCGAATATGACAAAAAAAAACACCACACCAAACGCACCCTCTCGTGTCCCGGGTTCGTCGTGTGCGTTCTAAAATAAATCCTCATTTTTTGCATCCCTTTCGCAGCGTTTTTTTTTTGCGACGTTAAGCGCAAAATAAAACAGCAAGCGCGCGCACACACACACACACACACGGTAAATTGGCACACTCCCCCTGGCTGACCAGATGATGAACCCGGCTCAAAACCGGATGCTAGGGGTGCCGAGTGCAGAGGGTTTTCCGCAAAGCCAATTCGAACGCATCGGCCGGGATCAAAAGGGAAACGCTTTCCCATCATCACCGTGACCATGGCGGCGGTATTGGCATTGTATCGGTAGCATAATTATCGGCAGCATCCTTCATTGTCCTCCGCGACACGGCGCAAGGCTCGAGGGAAATTCGGGGCTTTCTTTTCGGGGTGAGGAATCGGATCAATGAGAGAGTGAAGAGAAAAGAGACCAAAAAAAACCATCCCTTACCACATAATGTGGGGTAACTTTCCCTTTTTCTTCCTGTTTGCAACCCATTTTAAGGACGTTCGATAATTTGATCTCCGCCACATCGGGAGGGTGATGCTCACGGGTAACAGCGCTTTTTTAACCTACACCCCACCCGGTACCGGGCGGGAAAGCACCTTGTTGTATCATATTTCCACCCATTTTTCCGATGGTCAGCAGAGGTGAACGTTTTGCAGGAAAGGGGGCGAAAACGCTCGCCTTCCCACATATGGCACACATTCGTGGCACAGGTTTGCGTTGTTTCGATACACCGCCCAAGGGTAGCGCGCCTAAAAGTGCCCTCCGGAATCTATCATTATCGGCACATGGCCACAAAACGCCCGCCAAGCCGGGAACACTCGGGCACAAAAGGTCAACAGACGCACGCCTCGGGCTCGGAGGCAACGTCCGAAGGAAGCACCGCACGACGGCTAGTTTGATGCAGTAAAAATTACTAACGGCCATAAAACTCACCCAACACACACACGGCACAGAACTTTTGTGCCATTAAACCCGATGGGCTTATCCGCGCGAGGGCCACTGGCAAAAGCGACAGTTTTTCCATTTTTCTTTTTTCCATCCACCAACCGAGATGCGAGTTGGGAACAAGATTTATAAGACGACGCTGCAGCGTTTTCGTTGGCGTTTCTTTTTGGGGGGGTTGCGTGCCATAAATTATCTTCCCTTTTACGCACATGCGAACACACAACCCGTTCCGTACGCGAAGGATCTGCGTAAATGTCACACGGCGGACCGATCGTGATGATTTGAGCGAGTAAATAGGCAAGCGCGCGCGCTCCGGTTTGCTTCCCTCATCACGTTTAATGTCGAATGAATTGACAATTTAGTTAAAACGATACATCATTCTTTCGGGCAGCAATAGAAGACGTTAGCACAGAAGAGAGAGAGAGACGAATGCAGTGAAACAAAACATTAGCGCAACCTGATAGCGCTGATGCTTAACAATGACGTGTACTTACTTGGGGCTTGTTTTTGCTCCATTTTCCACATTTTATGGGAATGAATTGCAAACGTAGCATCGTCTCCCCCGAAAACCGTTATCACTACATAACCCGCGGTATGTGCGGCTTCTAATGTTTGCGCGCGCCCTAAACGCCACCCACCACCCACGAAAAAAGGACATCAACAATTTTCCGCTCACGATCACCGCCGGCTTTTGGTGCTGTCTGCGAGGCGGACACGGTTAGTTTTAATGCTCCAATATATATGTATATTTATGTATATTTGCCATTTATTTTATTACCCGTTTCATTACTTTCCGTGCAGCCCTGTGCTCCAGCCCCCGCCTCCCACTATCACGTTTCCGCGCCAGCCACAGTCGCGCGGACATCAAGATCCGATTCGGGAGGAAAAACTCCGTCCAAGTCGTAGCCGGTACGACTCGCGACACGGTCTTTTATGTTGCGCCAACGGCCGCATCGAGCATCCTCCTACCCCCATCCCCGCTCCCTCTCTCTCACACACACACATATATATGTGTTACCTTCCTTTCTCGACCCTTGGCCCTTGGCCGCTCGATGGATGCCGGAAACTATCAGGACGGCAGCTCTCGACAACTGCAGCGCGGTAACGCGAACGCCTATGGGTCGGCTTTGACCGGCGAGGCTAATTTTCTTCTACCACGGGGGGGAAGGAGATTGGCCGCAACGTGCCCGCAATCCGTCATCCCGATCGAACGGAAACGGATCTTCTAAAAGGCGGGCGCATGCGGGGGCTTGCAGAAAGGACCAGACTCGGGGTGAACGGGAAAAACTGATAGCAGAACTGCTGGTGAAAAAAGAGAGCGAGCGGCAATGAAGAGAAAAGCAAAACCAAAAAAAGCTGCGACAGTCGTCCGCATCAAAAGCCCTCTTTCGTCTTTGATTCCCCCCCCCCCCTCTCTCTCTCTCTCTCTCTCTGTTTCGTTCTTGCCATCCTTGCCTTCCCAGGATCAGGTTCCGGCAGAGAGGGGAAAAGTCGCGCCGAGAAACGAAATGAGCAAGATGAGCGATCCAAAAGTGAACACAAATGAACGTAAATAAAAACAAATTTAATGAGATCATAAAACCGGAATCTTACACCCGCCCGCCGCTTGTGGTCCCCACGCGCCCACCCGGGCATCATGTACGTCCCCCCCCCCCCCCACCCGCACCATCGATGGATGAAAAAGACGCGGTCGCTTGGCGGTCGCCAGCGAAGAGGACGACGGATTTGTCCTGATAAAATGAGCAGCACAAGCGACAAGCAGCAAGTCCGGGGCACTGTTTAATAGACAAACCGAGCCCGAAAGTTTATGTGACCGAGCAAACATTGTAGCACAAAGGTTCCCGGGGTGTTTGGGGGGTGCTGAAACTGGGCCCTGGTCCCACCAGGGAGGTACGAACGTGGCATTGGTGCCACCCCACCGGATGGTACGAATGTCCGACCGAATGCGGCGCTGATCCATCATCCTTTCACTCATCCTTGCTTGCGCTTGGAATTGGGACTGGCCTCCCCCCTTCGAAGCGAACAGAGAGCGCCTTTATCAAGGGCTTATTGTGGGCGGGGGGAATGGGGGTGCTGGACACCAGGGGGGGGGGACTGTTTGCGCGTGGACGCTTATTCATCATGGTGTGCTCCCCTATCCCTAGCCGGCGCGGTGGAAGAGAAATAAAAAGCAATTTAATTTATTAACCAAACATACACAAATAATACAAATCTATTTAATCATAATAACATCATACCCGACGACGTCGCCGCTAGTCTACGATAGAAGAGGCAGATAGGGGTGACTGAGACTAAGGAACTGTCGCGCCACTAACATAACACTGCGTGCGTGTGTGTGCGTGTGTGTGTGCAGAGCTAAAAGTTGTGCCAAAAATCGCCTGCATCACCGTACGGTGCGCTTCCTTTTCTCGCTTCAACCATTTTTCCATTTCGGCAGGGCAATTTGTCGCATTCAAAAGGCACCGGGCTAGACGCTAGCATGCAAACAACCGAAAGGGACGGTTAATTCTTTTTATGTGCCAACCGGCGGGTTGGATGGAACGCAACTGGGGGGCGGCGCACGAAGACGCACGAGATTATATCTTACGCGGTCAGTCAATGCGGGTGCCGCGGTTCCGAGAAGCGAAGCACGGCGAAGCAGATACAATGAAAATGAGAGCACCAGAACAATTTCGGTGGGGTCTCTAATGGAACGGCAACTCGAATCAATTAATTGCAATTAAAGCATAGACATGTTTGACTGGGGTAGGGTGGTGGTTATAAAACTGATACCCAAAAAGAGCAACTCCGTACTATCATATGCATGGGGGGGGGGGGGGGGGGGTAGGCGAGGAAATTTTGAATAATTCCACAATCATTCTCTGCTCCATTGGAATGAAAATATTCTTGGTAAAAGAGTTACTTCCTGGGCAAACATACGACATGCTTTCCGAAACGTTTCTCAGACATCCATTTCCCAACCACCATAAATCGTTCATTCGCCTGCACAAAAAAATAAGAGATTATCTATTAGCATATCCCGGAAAAGGGCATTCCATTATTGCTCACATATACACACACACACACACACACACACACGCGCGGAAGGCGTATTCAGGACGGCTTAAGGGGGAGAGAAAAAAAGGTCTCCCCCGACAGCGCGTAACGTATGTAAACAGAAATGCATCATTATTACGTAGCTTAACGACCGTCAATTGCCAAAAATCGAATCAAAAATTCAAATTCCACCGGCCGTTTGTCAACGGGCCAAATCAATGGTCCGGATACGCCAGGATCGGTCCCATGTGGGTGGTGCGATAAAACCGACCCACATACGGCAGCCACCCAAGGTAGGGGGAGTAGTGTGTCCTGGGGAGTTTGTAATTCAATCGGTTGGAAGGAAAATGTGTGGTGGCTTCAGCCAGCGAAAAACCCCTCACCGATGAACGGCGCTTTGTCGTAATTCGTAGATGGAATGGAGAGAGAGAGAGAGAGAGACAGAGAGAGAGAGAGAGAGAGAGAGAGAGAGAGAGAGATCGAGGGTAAACAAAAAAATAAGCGCGACTTCTGCTCCTGTAAACAGTCGTAAAATCTGGTGCTCGAAGTGCGCGGTTTTTGGTGATTTTGTTTGGTGCGGGAAATTCGGGGGGAAAACCGGACCACCGATTCCGCCAGGCGCTAAGAGTTTTTGAGTGTGGGATGCTATAAATTATCCGTAGAAAAAGCCGCAATCTAACCTTGCCACAGGGGGGATGGTGTTGCAATTTCACAGTGGAAAACAAGCGGGAGAAAGCAAAAAAATGCCATTTCACTCGAACACTGAGGATTACAAACAACATGAACGATCGTTCAAAAGTTCATAAATATTTGAAAAATTAAAAACATATTAATGAAGATGTGTTTAACATTAGCAACGAATACCCGCAATTTGTTCATATTTTATCAGCTTTAAAAATTCACAAATTTCATAAACCATGTGTAAAATTGAGAAAAAAAAATTGAATAACAAATAAAATTAGTAAAGTTCTGATAAAGAGACAATTATAAAATTTTTTTGACTAACAATTATACCCAACCGCGCACGCTTTGTCCCGGAAATATAATTATAATAATCCTTGCCGCAACGCAAAACGTGCAAATCGAACAATCCTCCCACCTTCACTGTGCGTCATGTAATCCACTTCTTTTTATATGCTTCATTTCTCCTTCTTCTACCACCACGAAACCCACGAACGTGTTTGTGTGCAAGCGACCCATGCATGGGGCCTTTTTTTTTCACCTTACCAAGGATTACCTTTTTCCCTTACATTTTGCCAGCATTCCATTGCAGTGCCCTTCGCGCGAGTACACTCAATGCACCGACCCAACGCAGCTCGCAGCCCAACAACGTGCACTGCACAATGTTGCACGTTCCACGTTCCATCCATCCAGCACCGGCTTGTCCCTTTTTGGTAGCCCGCCCTCAACTACGTGCCCCGGCTTGCGCTCGGATCTAATGATTATCGACCTTTTTTTTTTGCTCGTGTTCTATCTCACCGTCCCAAGATCCTGGGATTTAGCGAGAGCAGCGCCGGACCATTTGCCGGGGTTTGTTCGTTTTGTGCGCCGTCACTTTTTGCCCTCAAAGTCATTTTGATGGAAATTTTTAAGCAGTTCAGGTGTGATTGACTGCCTTGTTTTTGACTGCCTGCCGCCGTTGCCGCCGAGAACGAGCTGCCAAGGGCATAGGTTAGGTTTGCTTCCTTTTCCTCGATCATACACAAGACGGCGGTAGAGCCGTGCATTTTGCACGCTCCCTTGGTGGTGAATCGCCAAATGGCACGTAAATGTTGTACTCGATGAGTTGGGTTTGCATTAGAAGAAGAGGAAAAAAAAGCCATTTTTGGGAGTACGGAGTAAGGATCAAATTTTTTATTCTCTCCACCGATTCAAATCTTAAAAACATTCCGTTTTTTGTTAAGCCACGTTCGTCTCATTGCGCACGTTCTTCAAAATGTGAGCGGTAAAAAAAATGAAAAATGTCTTACAATCACGACATTAAGCCTGCATGAAAAAGTGCATTCAAAAACACCCGTACGTCCATTTGTAGACAATGCCAGGCGATATCTGCGTGCCGCAATCTTTCGCCTGATCATGTAGCGATCAAGGGAAAAATCTAGTTCGTCAATCAACGAACGTCCACCACCAGGGAGGATGCTGGCCCTTCTCGTTCCATTACCTTGACGACTGAACAAATGCGAAAGCTCAATAATCGTATCTGATTTCAAAACACGATCTAAACACTCTCCGGCGGTACCATTATCAACGGGCATGCGATGGTGTGCATTTTCATCTCTCAACATCGCATCTCGCTCCGTTGTACCGGTACCTGCCCTTTTCCTAGAATTTACTCAACAAACCGCCTGTACCGGACTCAGCCTCCGATGCCGTGTGCCACAACAAACAGTGTGCGTACCTCAGAAGGGTGCCTATCATCTCAAGTGTTCACCGTTGATCCTTCCCTTTATCCTTTACCTAGATTGCGCTGTAGCAACCCGTTCCTGGGAGGTGGGCATTTTGTGGCAATTTTAGCGATCATTTCTTGGTCGTAAATATTCCCCCGAACGTTGCACCGGTGCCAAGATCTTTCGACAAAACTCTCAAGCCACTATCGGTTTTACCCAACCATGGACCGATATTTTAACGATCGCCAATACGCGCACACATGCAACGGAGGCGAACAACGAAATAAAGTAAAAATATTGCCATGCTCAACCGAACCCAGAGCTCGGAAACAAAAGCCAACGCAGTAAAGCCTCCCGTGCGAAACCCTTTTTTCTGCATTCTCGCATGCAATAACATAACAGGATTAGCTGCGGCATTACAACGCATAATGCCCTGCGAAAAGCTCTCGCGGCCTGGCGCTGCCCAGCGGCATTGTTTAGCTCCGGTCCGGTCACGGTATCCTGCCCGTGCCCGGCGGGACGTCCGTTTCTCCGAAGGACACACGAGCGGCCGCCGGTCGGTGCAACAAATTGTGCGGAAACCTTGCAACACACACACACACACGCCCCCGTGATGGTGCCTGAGAGGTACAAGTTGTAATGCGCTCACATATATTTTTTTTTTTTGCAAGCCAAAGTTAATCCAATCATGGTCACGGTCAAGGGAGCGCATGAAAGCAGGCAATCGTGGGCAGTGTTTTTTTTTCTTTCTTTCATACAATACCGCGTACTTACTCATGGCTCTATAATGCTCGAACTCGAAGGCATAGCAAAGAGCCCAGAGACGCGTCCCACAAAATAAACACATTTGAAACTAAAATGCCAACTTTTTCAATGCAAAACGACAGAAAAGTAAGCTGCGTGTTTGAGGGATTTAATTAAAACCGTTATCCTGTTTCAGTGGATGGCACGTTCGGTAATACGGTGTTTAATTTGCATACACGGGTCGAGGTCTTCGTGACGATTTCCAACGTAAAATGTCCCCCCCCCCTAGGCCAGGAAATCGCTCGGTATGAAATATGGCCGCTGCCCATCTAATCCACCCGGTTGTGCTTTTTGTGACAAGCATTACTTAACGCGATCGCCATCAAGAGAGTGTGGAAGAGAAATAAAAACGATCAAGCGACGAGGGTGAAAAGAAAACGAACTCATCTCCCCACAAAGCACACCGGCCAGGCCTAGGTCTATAATCCGCCTGGTTTCCATCTGCCGGGTGTCACTTTCCGAATTTGAATTGTGCGAGTAAAAATAAAAATTTCTCCATGATCGAAATAAACCGAAACACCCGTGCGACAAATGGGGCCACATTTCGCGGCCTGCGCACCAACCCATCTCGCTTCCTGTTAGCTATCCTCGTCGATCGCGTGGTTTCTCGCTTTCTCTCTCTCTCTATTTTTGGTATTCATTCGAACCGTCGCCTTTGAAGCGCCATCTCGAGATCATTTCACCTTGTTGTGGATGTGTGCGCGAGTGAAAGATCTCATGATCGCAGCATCCGCGATCGTAAATGATTTCTATTTTTCTTTCCCCCAACGTTTGTCCACTTAAACCATTGCATTTATCGAAGCTTTATGCGTCATTGATACTCAAGAAGTATAGCAAATTAATATTATAACAATTCTAATATGGGAAAATTAGACAGCAAATATTAGATGCACCTGCAAACCATGGCATGAAAAATTGACCTTTAAACCTTTATATCTCCCTCAAAAGCTATTGAATAATGTTCAAATGTCGCATCAAATTTTGTTCAACAAATGCACCCCCGCCGTTGAAGCATATTTTAGCAGATTTTAGCCCTCAGCATACTTCCAGGTGAACGAAGAACCTCCAGCAAGCGCCACCACGACAACACTCCAGCAGGACGTACGGTGAGCAGGGAACTCAGGCGAAGGATGCGGTCGGAACGGAACGGAACGGAACCGCAAGTAGGGCGGGCGGCAGTGGGCATACAAAATTACGCCCGTGCTTAGAAGGAAAACAACATTACTCGCCGCCCTGATTGGTTGGAAGCTCGAGCGAAGATGCGACCCGAACGCGCGATCATCATCTCTCGGCGCGATCCGTTGGCCAGAGCCGTACGCATTAATTTTCGGCTCAGTGCTAGAGTGGGACCACGCGCAACGGCCCGCGTACTGCTCGTGTGTACGCGTGTATATACACGCGTGTACAATTTGCCCCCACCGCTGGGGCACCCGGGGATCCAAGAAAAAGGGGAGCCCAAGACTCGAGTTGTCCCGCTCATGGCACCTGCTCGCGTGAGCCACCCGAAAGAGCCAGCTCGCCCGCTTACGTCACACGCATGGAGCGATGATTTTCCCCCCTTTTTTTTTCTTGGTGGCCCACCGAAGCGAGAGCATTAGAAAACCCCACGCCAGGCTGCTGTGCGTGTATGAGAGCGCGCAAGCAATTGAGTGTGAGCGAGTGAACGGCAAGCGCACAGACGCATTCGCTTGGTGGCCCCCAAAAAACCCGAAGTTTGATGCTGTGGCGGTTGGAGCGTTGCGGGAGATGAGAGTGACTAATAAAAGATGGTAATTTCAAATTCAACTACTTCGCTCGTTGGTCGGTCTCCACACATGCGCGTGCGTGCGAGTGAGACGCATATTGTGTGGCGGGGAGCAAAACGCCAAAAACGCGCGAGAGTGCCAGGAAATCTCCCCTGCAAGCTGGCCGTGAGTGACGACTCCACCGATGGCCCCAACAAAACTTGGACAGGCGAATGCGTTCGTGGAGCTTCAGTGCCCGAAATCGGTGGAACTCAAATGAACTGGTGGGGAAAACAATTTGGTTTTACTTTGAACGACAAAAAACGGAACGATAAATTTAGAAACAATCGCTCAGAGATCGTTCAATAACCAAAGCAATGAAAGGGGGATATACAAAAAAAAACGAGTTAAAAATATTTTAATAATCTTTCATACCATCAAACCGGCTCGGTGCGTTCCCTTTTACGCGTCACGCTGTTGCGGTTCAATGGGTTCGATTGCCGCTACCTGCCAGAGCTGAAACAGGAGCAGCCGTTAGAAAGAAACCCCGCAGGAGAAAACGCCGGATCCCTTTTGCTCAAGAGATCGGTCACCCTTCGTGGTGCACTTTCTCATTGCAGCAGGCGTTATTTTATTTCTTTTTGTTCTTTTCTTTTTGCGTGCTTTCCAATCTCTCCTTCCCCCTAAGCACGGTATCTAGCGAGGTCTGATTTATGGGATCGATCGGTCGTTAATTCGGTTCCGCTGCATTTCTTACGCAGTTTGGGCTGCTGCACCCAGCAACCATCTATTCTCATACACACAAACACAACCTTACCGCTTTGCCAGTACGTGCAGGTGAAAGTGTTTGAAGTTAAGGATCAATTTCTGTTGCGTGCTTTTTTGTTTCACTTGTTTTTATTTTCCTACATTCCGTGCGCTATATCTCCGCTAGCCCGGTGATCCTTTCCAGCCCGCTGACAAATGCGAACGACCCACAGGGACGAAAGCAGGACACTCGAAAGGTGCAAACGCTGCACCGGAGAGTGCACCGGATGATATTTGAAACCAATCACGATCGCCTCGGGTGTGTAGAACGAATCGGTGATAGTCCTGCGGAACGTACGGCGTAAGGACACCACCAGAGAGGGATGGATGACGCCGGATTCCTTTTTTTTTTTCGTTCGTACCGTTTTTGAGGTACGATTTTCGTCCCGAATCTGTGGCGGGTGACTGTACAGTTTTTTGTTTTCTTCTTCCCTATCATCCCGTCTGCTGTGTTTCAAGCGAGAATGTTCACTTTCTCAAACGGTAATAATTATCGCAACAGATCGCCACCGCTCTCTTGCGTCTTCCCTCAATTTGTGGCATTTTTTTTTCGCTTTTTTTCCTCCAGTCTATCCACACCATGAGCCGCAATTTTCTGGCCCCCGGGGTTCGTTTTGATTTAATATCGCTCGAAATCGAAAATCGATACAGTTTTGCGTAAATACCGGGTACCGGGCGTGCTTACGCAAAACCACCACTGCTAACAAACCAACGCGCCAAGGGAGAAAGGGCGCGCGTTTTCGCCGCGTGGTCGGTCCACGGGAAGAAAGCAAGCTTCATTTTTAATTAACTTACCAACTCATTACTCAACGGCGAGTTGGTTGGTGCTCGATTTGAAAAGCCCTTCCCCGGTTGCGCGTGCTTATTGTCGGATGATGGAAACGGAGAGAAAGCGAGGTGGTTTTGGGTTGTGTTGGCACACGGCTCAAATGTGCTCGCATTTTTTTGGACGAAATGTGTTCACTCCCACCCACCTTCGGTAGATGCATCGCGTTATGCAACGGTGTGCAGGCCGGTTTTTTTTCTTCATTCGTGCTCCGTTAGATATGAGAGGTAAATAATAAACTAAACGTAAGCGTACGTGGTCGCTTTTTTGGGGATTTCCATTCCCGTTTAGGACGCGAAACATACAGGTTTGAGATCATTAATTTCTTCACTCGAATTAATGGATCCAACCCATCGAGAAGCTTTTTGGAGCGAATAAAAGCATAAAAGAAATTATTTAGTAAAATGCAAAACCGATGCATAATGAAAAAAATGCATTTTCTTCCCAATTACCTAAGAATGCACTTGTCACATCGAGTTGCAAGCGCTTCTTCATGGGATGTGTTTTGCAACTTCTATCCGTTACGATGCACCCAGATGCAACACGATGCACCGGCAACACGGCTGCACTTGAGAGCCTCGTCGTTTGCGTGTGTATGTGCGCTGCATCCAAACGGCGAAGATTAGGCTTCGTGTTCAAGCGACGGTGGTAAACTAACACCAATGCCATACACTCATCACTCATCTCGCCATCGAGCATAAGTCGAGCATAATCTTGCTTCAACAACCGGCACAGTTGCTCGAATCCAACGGATGAAAGTGCACTAAATTTATTTCAAAATTCGTCTCCAAGGATTCCACAAGGACACCCCACACCTACAATTTTTGGGTATATTTCCCTGGAGCATAAAAAGGAGAAAAAAGCTAAGCAATGTTGCGATTAGGTGGTTGTAGACTCAATTGTTGCCTGCACTGTAGACCGAACGAGCAAAAACAAAGGCACCGGACGGTTGCGTACACTGCCTGTCCCATTCTGACCCTCGTTACGGTCGCTATACGCTTGCTATGATGCTGCCAGTGACTGTTAGCGCAGGACTTCTCTTTTCATCCGAATTGCATGTTGGTACGGATGAAGTACGCTTGTGTACGCTAATAAACCGAAGAGTATTAGAACTAATGTTATTATGGAATGCATTTATGCAGCTGAAAAAAAATGAATAAGCGCACTTTATATGAGAGAATCAACCTTATCCTTACATAAAGTATCCTTTCATCAAATCAACATCAGATTAGCGACATATTTTTAAGGTATTTTTATAACTTTTTAATGGCATTCAGGAAAAAAAACCTATTTAATCATATATCTAAATGCAATCTATGTAACTAACTCAGGACTGTTTGAAATCTTGTTTTCTGTTTAAGGTTCAATTGAACTCCCTCACTTTTAACAAAAAATGTGTCACCGTTTCACTACAGAATACAATACAACAATCAAATTTATCTAAAAAAAATTCACACAAAATTCAGAATTGATTCAAAAATGTCCTTGCGTGCACTCGCTTGCATTTCTTCGCAAGGAAAACCCGGGCTAGGGGGATCCGTTCCCACCGAACAGACTGGTGTGCGTAGAAAACACGCGGCAGTTCGTGCTCAGATCGTGCGACCGAAACGGCACGCAACCCGTACGGTGCCCGTCTCGCTCGCACCACTGGCCAGCATCACAACCGGGCGGCCGTTCGGCTCGCCAGCCCGCGAACGCTCGTTCGGTGCGCACTCTTCGCGCGGGTTCCGACGGCAGCAAATTTTGTTTGTACCGACTGCTCTAGCCGTGCGGACACACGTGCGCGTTCCGGTGTCTCAGCGTCTCACAGCCACCACGGCCACGAGAACCAGAACCGTGTACACACACTCGCCGGGAGGGAAAGAAAACAACAGCGAACAAAACGCGCGGCCAGTCGCGCGAAACCGCGTTTTTTTCTTCGGAGTGCGTGTCCGTTTTTTCCGTTTATTGCCGTGCTTTGGTGTCCTGGTTCTTTTTTGCTGTGCGTTAGAAAGACCGCGATCTAACAGTCGAACACCCGCACGCGGACGTCCAGCAGCAGCAGAAGCGGCAATTGAGTCAGAGTGTAAGCACCAAATTCCAAAATTCACCAAATCGTCGCCTGAAAATCAAGTGCATCCGAACCGGTGGTGTCCAACCTTTCCGAGAGGAAAACAGAACCTGTGAAGTGTGCCTGCTTTGATCGCAAAACAAAATCGAAACCCCGTACAGTGTTGGCAACAACTGACGCAAAAGTGCAGTAAACGAAGCGAAAAAAAAATCCGACGACAACAGTACAGTTGGTGGTTGTGCAACTGTGTAACATGATCTCGCTGTGATCGGTTAGAAAGCTGTGATCAGATCGCAAACTATCACGCACCTATCGTGACGTGCAGATGTGATGATTTTGTCTCGTGTGATTTGATTCATCAAACAGAAACCCATACATTTTTTATTGTAAATTTTACAAACGATGTAAAATCAGTCGAGGTACGCTTGTTATTAAAAAAAACCAGTGCGCAAAAACCGAAAAAAAAGGTGTTTCGAAAACTTCAGATACTCGGGCACCTGTGCTTATTCAAATTGATAAACCAAATTGACAAAATTCCTTGCTAGTGCAAAAGTGATAAAAAGAGATGTATGATGGCACTACGATGGTGGCATCGGCACAAGACACCAGCAGATTATGCAAGTGCCACCCGAGTGCAGCCCCAGTGACGATAACAAATGTTTCTTCGTTTGCATCCCGAGATTGTGTTTTCGTGTTTCCGTTCCACCAGCCAGGGAAGGTGTGCCACGATCGGCACAAATTCGCACGAAGAAGAAGACAAAAAAACATACGAAATTAAATTCAATTAAACTTGGTGCACCGTATTAGCGCACAGAGGGTGGCTTAGGAGTTAAGGTAGCGCTGCGAAAATCCACAGCGCGAGTTAATCCCACCCTTAACGTCCGATATGGGGTGCAAAATTAACAATAACCTAATCGCCCGATGGCCCGCACCTTTGCCAGACCCACCACCCGCTCGAACGCTCCACCAAAAAACCGCGTGTGTGTGTTTAATCAAATTAATTATTTTGTGCCGTCGTCATCGGCCCGGTGTTTCCTCCGTCCGGTGGACACACGCACCGGCGACGACGGCGACGACGGGGGCCTTCGCCGATAAGGGACACCCAGTGGGACAGTTCCAAAATATGCGCGCTTATCTTCAACAACCGGCCCTCGGCAACTACCTACCCATCATCCCACCGGCCGTGGGTCCCAATCGCGATCGAATGGCCATCCGTGCGTTTTCGAACTATTTTATCAAATACGCGTCCAATTTTTGGTACGCAGTTTCGATCGAACTCAACCCAAGCCGCGGTTGGGAAAGAAATCACGCTTTCTACCGGGGCGTTTTGCGTTCGCTCTATCGGAGAAGCACCTTTTTGTTTCCACTGGTCTAGGCCAGGGAAACGGGTGCGTATTTGTTTGTTAATTAATTTTCCGATCGAATGTTGGGGAGTTGGAGGTGGGAAAAAAATTATCAAAAACAAAACGAAAAAGTAACACAAACTTCCCGGTCTCCCATTTTTCATACCGATGTGATACACATCGCAGCAAAAGACCGGGGGTGCGGCACCGGTTGCTAGAAGGGCGCCCGTAAGAGGGTGATAGTTAATCAATTTTTTTATATGCACGTCCTCGCATTCTCCCTACTCCCACTCTCCTGACCAGTAGCCGTCGGAGGCAATCCGCCGCACCCGAAACAAAGTTGATTGATTTTGATTATGAAAAATTTGAGCCCAACCGTGATCAAAGCGTGCCTTGCACAAATACATTCCCTAATTTCGTGTGATGCGCTCGAACGGAAGAGAGATGGGGGGGGGGGGTTGTTGCTGTGCTGTGGGGTCGTGAGCGAAAATGTGCATACACCGGGAGGGGGATTGGGTGGGTGAGATATGGCGGGTGGATTTTTTATTATTTTGTGCGTCATTTTGTTTTGCCTGCTTCCCTCGCGACCTATGTGAGCGCTGCTCCCGCGTGAACGTTTTGTTAGTGGACACGCGAGTGGAACCGTGCAAATTTTCGTTTCCCGACAGAATCCGCGAGTCCCACACACACGCACACACACACACACATGATTGACTAGTGCCCGAACAGTTCGTTAGTGCGCGCGGCAGGGATTATTACTGGCTCTTTTCGGTCGTTTCTTTTTGCCTCGTTTGGTTTGGTTTTTTAAATCCAATTTTGCGTTCCAATTCCTATTGTCCCTAGTTTACACACACCCTTTTTTTTCGTGTTCGTTGTTGTTGCGCGCGTGCAGAAAGAAAAGTGCAGTGTGCAGCAGGAGAACCCCCACCGGGTAATGGTGGTTTTTTCCTGCTACGGGCTCAAACAGACGAGAAAACCCCCGACTCTGATGCGTGTGGTGCCGTCGTGAATCACGCGGGACCCTCCTTAGCTTTCGGGAAAAGTGCGAATATATGTGTGGCGTGTGTGTGTGTGTGGAAGAAGAGCGAATCGAACGCAACGTATCTTCTGCAAGTGATCGGCGGAATTGAATTTTCCTCGCTCGCCCATCTCACCTATGCGCGCCTAAATGCACCCAAAGTGTGACCCGTAAGGTATGGTGTGTGTGTGTGTGTCCTTTTTGTTTTTCTTTCTCTCTCTCTCTCTCTCTCTCTCTCTCTCACTCTCTTTCACTTTTCCTGCCGACCGCAATCCGCTTTTTCCTGTGCGTTAGTTGCGCGGCCCTCCTTCTCACGTTACATCCCGCGCATCTGGCTCGGGTGCAACCGGGCCATTGTCTACCCCTTAGAAAGGAGGTGCTGCCCTCCATTGCTGCGGACCACCCTATGTGCGGAGGGTGGAACTACCCTCGGGGCGTATCGCCGCGCGCGTTATCGATCGGAAACCGGAATCGGATTAATCAATATCCCGAGAACCCGTGGTGTCCGCCGGGAGTTTCCTTCTTTAAGGACACGCTAACGAACTGTGAGTGGAGGGAGATGATATAAAAAGTGTGAGAGCGAACAAGCGACAGATCGAGTGAAATAAAACACCCGTAAAGGGGTAAATTATCTCGTCCACGCGGTGCCAATTTTTTTACCACCCAATGGCGGGAGGGAGGAAAATCCGCGACACGAGAATCTCGCGAGATGGTGTTGTTATTTTTATTACGCCCGGCTCGCTTTTCGTTCGTCCTTTTTGCTCAGCGCCGACCTGCGTTCGCTCTCGCGGGTTCGCGGACACTTTTCCTACAGCCTCTTGCTCGCTTGCTCTCTCTCTCTCTCTCGCTGTTTATCTGTCTCCAGCTTCTCTGCACTCACCAGCACACGCAGGATAATTCTCTCGCCAGTCAGCTGTTGGCGGATCCTTGCTGATGTCATAAATCTCCTTTACCAGCCGGTCGGATCCACCGTCCGTCGGCACGCACGGTTTGGGCAGAAAAGGACACCGAACCGGCGTTGGTGGTGGGAAGTAAAACAATAAATAAAACGAGCGCTCCCCGGTTCGGGTTTTGCGGGGTGAGCTTTTCTTTTTACGGGCGGAGAAAAATCCAGCGAGAAATAAACGCGTTGCAAAAGGGGGTAAAAATATTTCCTTCAGCCCTTTTCTTCGCAATCGATTCCGGTGCCACATGGCTTCGGGCCAACCCGAAATCGGGAATCGAAGGACAACTAGGACTTGCACGGCTCGGCGATACACTGCGATCGATTTCTGGTGCGATTATTCGCAAGGACACACAGAGGGAGGAAAGCATTCCCATCCTGACCCTATACCAGATTTAACAACAAGAAAAAATAATAAAAGCAGCCAACTCGACACCCCTTTTACGGAGGGAGAAAAAGCCAATTTTTCACCCAATCTCAAAATTGCACCCTTCGATTTGTGCCACGGTGGTGACCCCGGGTAGGAGGACAGTTTTCCCATCTTTCCCATCCGCTCGGTCGGAGATTCATTCGTTGATAATTTCGGCGAAAAATCCGCCCTCCTGCAGAGGCCGAAACAAGAGCAGCGCGCTGCTGCATCGAATGAATCCCTTGCGTTTCTATCACCGCTCGATGGCTGCATGTAGTTGCACTTACGGATTAAATTAACCCTTCTCGATGAACCGAGGAAGGAAGACCAGGGCGAGAAAAAAAACACACACACAACGCCATCGCCATTTTCGTGCAACACCATCCGTCAGTTATGTGCGCAACGAAAAAAAAGTAGCCAGTATGTGTTTTTCGGTTTCCTTCTCTTGTTTCGATGCCATCTAATCGAGCGGCGAACCGACGAGGGCTCCTTTTCCTGAGATGGCGTTCTCGGGTTGTTTTGTCACATTCGGTCGCATAATTGGCACGGCACGGCAGCAATCGCACCGACGGAAGTGAACCTCCGGTACGACGGGAATTGGCCGCTCGCAAATCGGTCCCGCGTGTGTCTCCGATCGGTGAACAAAGTGTCTACGGCAGCAGAACCACCGAGAAGTGGCACTGCGGGTGCTTCCGGTGTTTGCAAAAAAACGGAAACATTCGAGCGCGGTTAAGAGCTGCGAGCGCGGATTTTATTTCATCTCACCTTGGAGGACAACTGGGTTGGGTGAGCTCAAGCAACCATGGGGGTTTTTGAAATGCTGGTGCCAAACAAGACGCGCTAGAAAATAGAACTTTTTCGTTCGCCTTTAGCTAACCATCGATAAAGCAAGTGCAAGTGGATTCGTGACGCTTAAACGGATGCCACTTACCTGGTAGCTTCCGGAACTGAATGAATTATGAAGCAACCTCGTCAGCTCGTTATGCGACTCGAGCGACTCACCCTCGTACAGAGCGACAAAGGACACCCGTTTTTCTTCCTTGAGACGTTTTTAATGCAGTGTCTGTCGGTGACACCGGCGGACGAGTTGATGGCGAACGCCCGTGTGCAACTCCCACGTAATGACGGTTGTTAAATCTTGCCCAATCCGCACGACCCCCACCCCACAAAGCTCCATTAGAAACTGGCCCGCTTTTTTGCATCAAATAATTAACAGCAAACGCGCGCCATTGCCATGCAGTTGCTGATTTTCCCGTGCGACTGCCGCACGCCAGCGGTGACGAGACGCAACGAGACTGCAGCGGGGGCGAAAACAATAATTTATCGGCCTGCCCTGCCTGAAGTATGTTGCAGTTTTTCTCACCACTCAGGAACCACGTTGACGGGCTGCTGTCCGATTGGGCGGAACCCGAGCGGATGTCCTGACTCGTCAGCCAGCGTTCTGGTCCGACCCGTTATTAGCCGTTCATCACGTGGCCCCAACGGCACCCAACTACTAGGCGTGTGTGTTAAAGTGCGCATTATTTTTGCAAACGCGTAACCACTGATAACCCACTTTACGCCACGTGGTGAAGCGTCGGGGCTGGACTGGGTCTGAATTCTACCTCAAGCTGGTCGGTAGGAATCGATTGGCTTCATCGATCGCAAATGCAGCACCTTCACGCGTACTGCAAGGAAAAGGAGTTGGTGTCCCCTCTGTCATCGGCAACGTGCTGCCGTTCGTCCTTTTAAGACTGCGCGGGTTGCCTATCTTCCAGGGGCCAAACGCCATTTTCGGTTGCGATGATGGGGCGCCGCGAGTTGGCTTAATTTTATTCGCATTTCGTAGCGATTGACGACCAGAAAGTTTCACTAAACTAATGCGCAATTATCTCTTCGCTCGCGCTTGCTCTCGCCTGTCCTACTTTGTCTCGCGTGCGGTTAAAATTCGCGAATTGGACTCGAGCCCTAGCAGCGGGCGCGCACATTTACGCGCTGCTAAATATGCTTCTGATTGTGTGCAGCACTGTCTCGTTCCCGCCGAAGAAGCGGTTGGATGGGGTGGGCTGCGATTCGGTACGCTCCTGGCGGGAGCGCAAACGAGTAATTGACTTTAATTGAATTAATCGAACGAACCGAGCGACCGCGGAGAAGGTCGCTAATGCAACTCGCTCGCGGCTGGGGCAAAACGGTACTTACACACGAGGGGTGTGGTGGAGTGATTCCTCAAGCGAAATGGTAAATAAACCAGCACATACGCAGAGAGGGAGAGAGAGAGAGAGACAGCGCCATAGAGAGAAGAAGTGAAGGGAGAAGATAAAAAGGAGGAAAAAAAACCTAGCACCCAAACAAACCCCGTCACGGAGAATATAGAGAGAACATGGCGAAATGCTCGCGAAACCTCGCGGTGCCATACCACCACCCACTTGTGTCCCCTTTCACATTACCCCCCCCCCCCCACCAACTCCCCCAGGGGGCGTTTGTGGACACCCGGGAAACTTTCGCGAAAAGAGAGACGCAAAAGGGCACTGGCGCCTGGAGGAAAGCGCGCTAGGGTTTAATCTAATTGACAATTATGTAACCAAAGGAACGTGGGTACCGCGAGTGGGTGGTGGGTGGAAATCGCATGAAACCTTCGTCGTCCTTCCGAGCCGCGGATGGAGAGAGGGAACCGTCTCTATTCCAGCGCCACATTCCCAAGCCCGGTTGCTAAGAGATGCCCTTTGGGAAGGGTTGAACCAGGCAATGTCACCACCACAGGGCCTCCTGCAGGGCGTTGGGGAAATGCGCGGGAGGAAGAAGGGGGAGGAACGCGATAAAGGACACCCCCGATGTGTCCGGACGAGGGCCTGGTGAATAGTTCGCTAAATCCCTGCCGAGGTGGGCTTAACTTAACTCTCCAGTGAACATGCTGTCTTCTTGCGTCCTTTTTTTTTTGTTTGTTGTTGTCATTTGTTCGCTTGTTTGCGTACTTGCAATCCGTGCAAACCCTCACCCGCACACCAAAGGATCACCCATCCTCCCCACCCCTCAGGAAACCCACAAGCCGCTGGGAGGTGAGGTTTTTGCTTAAAACTTAATTTGATTAGCGAAAATTGAAGCCAACGAATGATTTATGCTTTCTGGCGGCACCGGCGTGGCTCCGGGGGGCCCTTATCCACCTTGAGCGGCGCACCCTTGCTCCAAAGGTGGGTGTGTGTGAAGTGAAGTGTTACTAAACCATCTTTGCCCATTCGCCGAAATCCATCGATTGACGCGTGGCTCTCCCGTGGCGTCTCCCTGAAAGCCTGGCCGAACGCGACCAGGAGATATTTCGGGGATCGAAAATCCCTCGGCTAAGACGAGGACTCTCGGGCGCACGCACACACACACACACACACCCACACACCTCGACACCGCCGACGAGGTGAAGGCGAGTAATTAATTCAAGGATTTTTAATCGTCAGCACGGTGCCATCGGTCTTCGTCCTCGCGCTTAGAGACCGCCGCGTGCGGTGCGGGGGCAATTGCCGTTTATGCGTTTGTGTGGGTGCGAAAATCAGTGACTGAGAGAGAGAGGAAAACACGCAGTCGTTCACAGGCACTCAGTGGGAAATCGTCGTCGTCGTCCCCCTGCCCCACAGATCGCACAAAACGGGTTGATGGATTTCCCGTTTTTCCGAATCGCGTTAAATTATGAAGCGAAACGGAGGGAAAAGACCCCATTTGAAGACAGCAGACCGCGCGAAGATGGCGCGCTCTCCCGACGTAGCCCATGCGTGTGTGTGTGTGTGTGTGTGTGTTTGGTGTACACCACCTTTACCACCCCCTTCAATAGCTTCAACCACGAGGCGCAACGTCGCACCACGTCGTCCGCAATGGTGGTGGTAATTAGAAATTCGCCGCCCGAAAAATGGCCGGCATACGGGGTGTAGGTTTTTCCCACCCACCCGTCTGAACGGAAAGAGCCATCGGGCGGTGCAAAAACGCCCTACCCCGGTTCACCCCATCCCTCGTGATCCCATCGACCGGACGACGTTGCATAGCCAACTCGTAGACAGAAGCTGTTGCGAGAGCGAGCAGCCACGAGCCGGGTGTGAGCGAAACCGAAGCGAAACCGGACCTGCCCCTGCAAGGTATGCAACACAAATACACGCGCCAAAACGGACACTCATTTTCCGGGTCGCGCAGGCAGGAGGGAACGAGAGTGATGAACGATGCGCGAGGACCACCCACCGGTGAGAGCGAGAGAGAGAGAGAGAAAACGCGAGAAAGAGAGCGAACGGAAAGGATTAGTTTTTCCGCCAGGCGGAAACTAGCACGCGCGCGAGAGAAGATTTCCCGTTTTTCGCGAACCCAAACCACCCGGTTGAAGGGGGTGGATGAAACGACAAAGGAGTGGGCGGGGTGGGAGAGAGGGAGGGAACTCGCACTCGTACCGGTGTATGTACGGCGGCACACACGGGTACACATACTGCGCCATCAACTATTCCTATTCGGAAGTCGGAACTACTCCGAGAGTGTTCGTTCGTGACAGGAAGGATCCTGTGGCGCCGCGGTTCGTCCCCGGTAGCTATAGCCTCTGATTAATCGTTACATTGCCACCTCCCGTCCCGCCCACCGGACTACCATCCCCGCACGCCCGTTAATCGCAATGCACACATACATTCGTCCGTGCGCGATTGTGGCGCTGTATTAGCTGCTCTTCGCACTAGCGGAATCTGTTTGCTGATTAGCGGTCTGGGAGGGAGGGAGGCTCGATGAGGTGGAACGACACCCCTTCCACTTCCTCCTCTTGTTCATTTTCCCGCAACCCACCCTCCCGGGCGCTCGTTACTCCTAGTGACGGGCTGGCTCTAGGACGATTTAGTGAGAGCGCAAAACGGCGCCCTTCGAGAGCAATCGGGTGCGAGTGCGCAAAGTGAGAGTTCAAGTACTTGTAATAGCCGTGTGCTGGAGAATGGTGCACCCCCCACCACCCACCCACCCACCCCCTCCCTTCCATACCACCCTTGGAGCCCTTTATTGCCGCGAGCGCAATCGTCTTCCGTTTCGGTCGTTTCCCCGCGGAGTTCGTTTGAGGGTAGAGCAATTGGGCAGGGTCCGTACAAGGATATGAGGGGGCGTTTGGGCGGGGGTGGGAGGTCGATGACGGACGCCTCCGACGCCTGGGTGAGTAATTGCTTGATAGCGCGGGCTCGAGCCCAACCGAACGAATGAAATTGTGCGCGCCAACAAAAACACCACGTGCCGGGATGCCGGAAAATGGGAGTGTACTCGAGTGAGTCACACACACACACACACACACAAAGGTCCTCCCGTTGTCCACTAACCTGTGGGAGGAGGAGACAATGCCCCCCATCAGGGGTACAGCAGACGCGATTAGAAGATGAGATGACGGAAAAATGTGACCCACCGGTGGCGTTTGGGAAGGTGTGGGATACGACCGGTGCAAGGCGCTTTTAAATAGTGCCAGGCCGTTGTGGGGAGCAGGTCGTTTAAGTAGTTGCAAAAACACCCACTCTCTCTCTCTCTCTCTCTCACACACACACACACACACACTTTCATTCGCGCTCGGTTCTCTCACGGTTGACAGGACGACGCGGCGGCCGCAGGACACACAAAACGGGCGCAGGAGATGGATGGATGGTCTCGGCAAAAACCGGCAAAAACCCCCTTCCGTTACTGGCACAATTGGTGGGTGGGCGTACGCGGACGGGGTGAAAAGCGTGGAAAAATCAATACACAAGCACAATAGCGCGCGCGAAAGGAACGATAGTTTTGCAGCGCTCATTTGCGCCCCGATTTTCAAGCGTCATTAGGAATTGTTTCGATTCTAAAACCAGGGGCGTAGGAGAGTTTTTGTGGAAAGGAAAACGGAACCGGTAGAGAAGGCATTGCGAAAGGCCTACGCGGGATGATGTGTACCGGAAGCGGGTCTCCAAAGAAACGAAACCAAAAAAAAACACAATCTCGAAGGGTGCATTTTTCCTTCAGTCACATTTTCCATCTAACGTCTATTTTTCGTCCCCCTCTTGCGCATAATTGTAGTTTCCGCGGTGCAGCCGTAGTTGCAGCCGGCCAAATGAACAGTGACTGGTGAAAAAAAGCAGTACGTGCACGAGCACAAGTGTATACTAAATCTCAAACCCGCGTATACTGAACGCGGTTTGGTTCGCGTATTTCTTTCGCTTTTGTTTATCCTTTTTTCACTCGCGCAAATCGTGAATGAGTGCGCGCAGTCGACGACGTGTGTAGGTTGCCGTTTGATAGCCAAATTTATCGCATTCGTATACGTACCGAAGTGTATGCTTCTATTTAACGAAAAGTTGAAGGGAGGAAAAAAATCGACCGCATCGACAAGAGCGAACTTTTGAGAGTAGTTTTGATTGGTGGAAGAAAAGTGTGTGAAGTTCAAACTTAATTCCAACACTGGCAGTGCTATCGCAGTGGACAGAAAATTCCCGGAAAATTGTGCATCATCGTCAGCAACGCCTATCAGCAGCAGCAGCAGCAGCAGCAGCAGTATCAACCAGAGCATAAGGTGAGTAGAATGTAAATTCCAGCTTCATGCGCGAATCCGTATAGAATCGCTTCTAGCGGGATGAATTCTATTGAAACCAACCGCCGCCCGTACGGCGGAGGGATTTGAAAATTTGATAGGCATAACTCCACAAACACACCCATCCATCCACCCACCCACCCACCCAGCCACCACCCACAAGGCTAATTCGCGCGCTCGCGTCCGATTCGTCAACACGCACACACAATATTTCGGCACTCCGCGACGTTGGGGAAACCAGGGCGCATAATTCATTCATACTATGTTGCCGGGCGCGTTCCCTCCCACCCCCACCTTCCCTCTCAGCCTTCCACCATGAATAGGGGTGGAGGGGGGGGTTGGGTGGGTGGGACTCACATTCATGAATATCAATACGCTCTGGCGTAACCACGCGCACGCGACGACGCCGACAACGCCGACGACGCACACGCGTTTTATTTGCGTAAGGTGGAAAGGCGCACGAAGAACAAAAACAAACCCTTCGCCGCTCCACCCCCGCGAAAGGTCACCCGCGGATGCTGCCGGCTGCCGATATACCTCTCCCGCAGGACGTTAATACCTCGGCGCAAGCGAGATGGCGTTAAGCTCACGAGCGCGCGCCCGCGGAAAGGCGGTGAAAATAAATATTAAATAAAATAATATGTTTTTACTGGCGTGCGTGGGGAGGGGGGGGGGATGAAAAGCGACAAAGCGGGAGCTGGAAGGTCACACGATAGCGACGCAGACGGCGCGCGGATGTCTCTTTTTGTCGCGTCGGGTTCATTTTTTTCACCCTTATTTTATCACCCCCACCAACCGAATATGCTCTCTCACTCTCACCCTCGCTCGCTTGTTCGTTCGCACTCGTGCCCTTCTTTGCATACCGCCACGGTTTCATTCCAGGGAGGAAGTTTTCTTCCTGCCACCTCCGCAAGGGGAAAACCGAACCGGGAAAAGCGGAACCGTATGTTTGTCTGCACGGAGTCGAGACGTAGAGGACGCCACGTTGGTTCGCGCGGCTCTTCTGTCAATAAGCCTCCTTTCGCGGTGTGGTCGTCGATCCACTTCCACTGGGATGCTGCCCGTGGCGTCCTTTTTTTTCAAGTGCACTCGGTGGAACCCGCACAATCCTCAGCCACCTCCGAACGAACCCGAACCTTACGACCAAACCGGAGCGTTGATGTTGTTAATTTGAAGTGAAAACAAAACGTTTGCGGGTGTGGCATGGATGGGTCCGGATGGGAGGGGGAGGATGACGGGCGTGAAAAGCGAGAGCGAAAGAACAAAAAAAAACCCAAAACACACATACACGCACATAAACGGGAGGAAAACAATTTACTCGTCTTTACCACCTCGCGACACCTCACGCTTTTGGGGTGAGGCAAGACAAACGGCGGAGGCTCGACCCTGAGAGGGTGCGGTTTAATGTGCCGCTGAAGGGCGTCTGAGTTCACGAGAAAAAGCGTAACACAGAAGCTGGGAGTGGGCGTGGGTGGGAAATGGTTAAAAAAAATACACCCAAACACACCCACCCCAAACACACGCACAACAGGATACGCGCGTGGTGTGTGTGTGTGTGTGTGTGTGGTGGAACGCGCTTTACCCACGAGGAATTTCCCCGTCATTTTCGAGGGCTATCCCATCATTGACATCATCACAATCATCGTCATCGTCGCCGTCGAAGCCGGCATCATCATCGGGTTTCGTGCCAGACGGTTTTGACGCGCGATTCGACCGCGGACGCGACCGTCTGGAGGAGGATTGGAAACGGGAAAAGGAATGCGAAGGATACGGAATTTGGTTTTTTCCCACCTCCTCTCCCCGCGCGAAAGCTTTGGAGGCAAGGGATGACACTGGTGCGTGCGGAAACGCAAAGTGTGTGGGAAATTTCGCGGAAAGCTGATTTGGTGGTTGAGTGGAAAAACCGCGCGTATGGATGCCGCCGCCGGGGCTCTTTGGGTTTGGGTGGAAATTGTGGGCAGAACGTAGATAGCGCGGAATAGAAAAACGACGGGGAAGTACATTTTAAAGCTTCGAGGAAGCTTCATGAAAAATGGATCGTAATTCAGCAAACGTATTGCTGTTGACATTCTTGTGAATTACACACACACCTATCGCTTCATTGTGGTGTTGATTTTTGACTGATTTTCATTCAACAAGGAGCATAAGAAATTTAGCTATCGGTAAAATGATCGATTTTTGTGGTATAAAACAAAATTAGAACTTCTCATAAGGCTTAAACGAACCCCCTTTTATTGTTGTATTAAACCCCTACTCTTGTTTTTAGAGCAACAAATAACGAAAGATTAAAGCCTTTTAAATCTATCACAAACGGACAGTTTTAATCAACTACTCCTTGACTGCTTGAAAAAGATCCCGATAGTTTCGCATCATTTTAACAACCGTTACTAAAAGATAACTAGAAAAGGCACACCACCACAACAAATCGCGATAAAGCAAAACAAAAAAAAGCGCCCGCTTCAACTAAACCGGGAAGAGAAAACGCACCCCTCAGCTCGCGCGAAAAGACAGCTTGCCCACTCGGAAAGTATCTTATCGGTGAGGGAAGTGTTGATAGAAAAAAAAAGGAAAACCAAGAAACCCGTCCAAAAATTGCTGATCTGAGGCACCTTGCGAGTGTACCAACGTCTGGCATCGTGGTGCCATCTTCGAGGCATGGGATGGCACTCGCGCGATAAAACAAGAGGGTCAACGCATACACACCCATAGTGGACATCGTGTGCGCTCCCATCAACCCATCCCAGGGTTGCGGAAGAATGATAAGCAATCATAACCGAAGCGCGAGTGATTGAAAGCGTTATTAATCAAACGCAAAACTTCTCGCTTCCAAAAAACCGAAACGAAACGTACGCTTGTGCAAACTGCTGACGTCCACCACTGCGCTTGTCTCACGTTGCGTGGAGAGAAAGAGAGAGAGAGAGAGAGCGAAAAGAGAAGAAGCGATCATAAAGTTTGCCCCACGTGCGTCCTCCCTTTCGACGGCAACCCCCGGTGACAGAAGGCGACCAAAAAGGACGACCGTCGTGAGCTTCCCTGCGGATATTTCGTCATTTTCGGCGACGGTTATTAGGCGCACGATTATGTAATAATAATCGATAGAACGCCATAACGATCGTCCTGGTGTGCGTGTGTGTGTGTGTGGGGGGGTAGCGCGGGGATTGTTGCATTCCTGGAAGGTCCTGCCGACGCTTGGACGAAATTACTTTCACCGGCTGGTTTGGTCCGCCTTCGGTGCCAAACGGCCCGGCAGGAGAGCGCTCCCGAGAGTGTGGCCACCGCAGCCGGAAACAATTTCAATTAATCTTAAGTACACGCATAACCCCAGGACGTCCTTTCCGCCTCGAAGGACGGGAACGTCCGGTGGACATTACGGGCACGTCGAATGCTCCTCTCCACAAGCGAATCGAATGACGCATCGATGCACAAAACGGCACCAACCGGCGCCAAAGGAATCGCGTCATCCTTTCGCGCGAACGAACGTCCTCGAAAAACGTCAAAAACCACACGCAAGCCCACGCGTCAGGTGTTGGACGTGGGGTTTTCGAAAAGTTCGAACCACCCATCTGCCAATGGGGAGCGAGCACAGACCGTGAAAGATGGACTTGCTTCTTCCCAAAAATGTCCCTAACTCGCGGCGATTAGTCAAAGCCATCGGGAATCTCGCAGACTGACGACTTCCCGAGACGATCCGGTGCCAGCACCGACACAGGGACCAGGAATTTCGCTTCCAGGAATTTCGCTCTCAAATCCGGGGACAAGCGTGGAGAAGTTTATCGATTTTCCCCCCCAAAAACCACCACCACTAAAGGCGCTGTGGCTTCGGGACGTCCACGAACGGTTCAATTTGTCAGTCACTCTGGTCCGAGCGCAAATGGAGCAGAAATCCAAAAAGGGGATTGCACGTCCGGACGTCCGTTGTCCTTGTGTGAAGCTCCATTTCCACACGCCGCGTTCGAACGGGATACACACATTTCCACCGAACTGCACGTGTCAGTGTGGGGTGGAATTTATTCGCCTCTCTGCGCGCCTCAACGGTTCGGTGGTGTAATTAACTTAAACTTACATTATCACAATTGAGCGCAATTGTGCGGAAACTCTCGCGGGATGACGGGTGGATGTTTGATGGTGCTCCTCAAAAATTCCACCCAGAAAACCGCCTCCCGAATTATCAAACCCCAAAAAGCCATGAGCTCGACCGGCTCGGGTGGGAATCGAATCAACCAAAAACCACGCCGAATCTCGCACACTTCCACCCGAGCGAGTGTCTTTGATGAATTGCGTCAAATATTCGCCACAGCTACCGCCGCGCCTTGGACCGGCCGGCATTCACTCGCAAACGAAGTAAAATTTGCCACCCACCCCACCCAAAACCGCGACCAACCGCGCGCTATCGGAGCAGATCCGCGAGTGCTGATTGTGTGTGCTAGTAGCTCGTGCCGTTTCGCTGTCTCTAAAACCACCCCACCAAAAAGGGCCTCCCATATCTGTCTCTGTCCGTCAAAAAAAAAACCGTAGCCCGAACCGGACCTCGGTTTGGAAGGGCGTGGGGGGGAAGAAGCGCGTCGCTGTTGGTTCCATTATTATTTTTTAGGGCCTTTATCTACCTTCTCTCTCTGTCTCTCTTTCGCACTCACTATCACGAGCGCTCTCGCGTACTCGCTTTCCAGACGGCCTTCCTATCCCCACCGGCCTCGGTCGGTATGGAAAATAATTAATATGTCGTAAAATGTAATTAATAAAGTTTTATTACTTCCTTTTTATCAACGACGACAACGGCGACGGCACAAACGGGCGCGACAAACCCCCCACCCACCCCCTTCCCTCCTGGACAACGGCAACCAAACGATTGTCGATTGCGATTGTCGTCGCCTGCTTGGTGGTGGTGCTCGACCCATCCGCCAGATGGCGGTAGTGTTGGTGTGCACCAACCGCAGCAGCTGACGGACGCGCGACCATGGCAACGTAGCCCGAGGTCGAAGTTGCGATGAATCGCCCTTCTACGTCCTTAACGGCCACGGAGCTGCCAAAATGTCGACAGACCAAGAAGCTGAGTGTGTGTGTGTGTCTGTGTGTGCGTCACACTACACCGTCCAATTGCAGGCACAATTAATGGCGTCCGTTGCAGTGCGGTCTAAAAAGTGGGAGAACACACCCAGGCGGTTATCTGCTGCCGCCGGCATCACGATAACCGTAGGAAGCTGGGCCAGATTATGCGCCAAAGCGTTACCATGGCGCCGTCCCAAAAGCCCGACTCTCCTTCGTTCGTCTGTCGGAAAGGGGTTTTAGGTTTATGCAGGTTGCTGCAGTACTGCATCCTTTTACTGGAATCTCAAAGACGGGCGATTTTCCCAACTCATTTACCCCAAAACGAGCAGGCGATAAGTGATCGCGATGGCTCTTGCGAAGGGTGATGATCGCTTCATGTCCTTGTGCAGCAAAAGGTGACTTGGCTCGTTGCAAAATGGCCACGGTGAAGCTTCCGGTGGACGTTCTCGGACTGCTCCATTGGAACCATGCGAGAGAAAGAACAAGAGAGCCCAGCAATAGACAACACCACCGGTTCCGGAACGCATCAACATGTTGTCGATAGAGCATTTTCCTTTTTCCACCCCGGGAAAATGCGCGCGCGCGCGCACATGCCCGGCTGGTGACCGTAAGCGATTCTAGCGCTTCATTATTCTTCGCGGCGAAATATATTCCGTCCAGCCACCGGCGCCGGGGGAGGAGGTTCCGGACCGGGCTATGATTTTATAGCCTTATTATTGCGGACCACCCGTCGCTCATTTTCCACTCGGCTTCGCTTTCGGTATCGCGTCTCGGGGCCAAGGAGAAAACCTTGAGAGGGAAGCGCGCACCCCCAGGGCATGGGAGTTTTATGTTCTACGATGGCCATTTCAAAGTACTTGGCGTTGCATTTGGGTGGTGCGAGAGAGAGAGAGAGAGAAAGAGAGAGAAGCAGAGTGTCGCTGAAGTGAAGGGGGCCGTAGGAAGTTTCTCGCTGGCGGAGAATGAAAAAAAAAGGAAACCATTTGCTGTTTGATTTTTATGTTTCGCTCCGTGCGGGAGTTTTTCTCCTAGATTCGGTGCTGATGCAAGCGTCGATCGTGGCGACGAGTGCGAGAATTAAGAGCCAGAAAATTAGGAAGCTCCCCTCAGCCGCAACTCTTCATCGGGCGTGCGTTTTTCCCTCCGAGGGGGGCGTATAATGAGTGGCTGGTTGCTTAAATTTTCCCTCCGTTTTTCTTTGGCCGTATTTTCCCGGCAAGCTAGTTGCTTTGGTGCCACCTCACCCTTTTTGCCACCCCTCGGTACTTATCCATTCGCGAAACGCAATCCCGCAAAAAAAATAAAGGACGTCGAGTATCGACCGCGTACTTCTTGTTCTGACAGAAAGACAGTTACACATTGTTTCGTGTTGGTGGGTGTGTGCGTGCGTGCGTGCGTTTGTTTGTTTGCTGTTGGGGCACCAGGCTTGGGGCCATCTTTGGCGTCGGCGAGCGACAACACGGTGGAGAGCCCGCCGGACGCTCGTAACTTTCTGACGGCAGCACAACCCTGACACGGGCAGAACAATGGCAAATAGACGCCGAAATAATTATTATTTATTGCGGGGCGCCCGAGTTGCTCTATTCCGCGAGCATTGCATTCAATTTTCGGGTGTACGGCTCCGTGAGGATGGGGTCTTTTTATTTCTAGTTCTTTTTTTTCTCTCTCTCTCCGTTTATTTTCTTCGACTCGCTTCGACCCGGCGGCGGGCCACACAGAGCCTGCCCCGGAAAAGGGGTGAATGGAAAGTTCCCTGCGGGACGCGAACGCAACAAGAAGAAAGTCCCTCGAGGGAGGGGAGAAATTGTTGCAAGAAAAAGGGCGTCCCGTCGTCGGGAGGGAAAAGCGAGGAGGGTGTTTGAGAATGAAATATAAGAGTTCAACAAGCAACTGACAGCAGTCGCAGCAGAAGCAGCAGTTGCTAGCTTCGACGGGGGTGAAGCAATGATCACGGCAGACGTGGAGGTTCAAAAGAAGAAGCAAAAAAGCATAAAAAACAACTGCCTGAAAGTCAAAGTCGAAGATAAATGAAATGAGGGTGAAGCGAATGGGAGAGTTATGATGATGAACTTGTTTGAATGTTGCGGGCATGAATGAGACACAACGTCGATCGATCGAAAATGTGTTCGTTTTATTTGTAACAAAAACTGCCATCAATCCTGAGTGCATTTTGCGGCGTTTCGTTTCAAAGCTAATCCCTGCAAAGCACCCATCGTGACCTTTTCGCTGCAAACAATAAACGCAAGATTGTAGCCCTGCTTTTTTTTAAAACGATCGCCAAATTGACCCGACAGTTTATTAAAGCTCTTCCGACACACACAGGTAAAGATCGGTAAGATTTTCTGCTCAACAAAAACAACAAGATAGCAGCAGATGAAAAAAAAAGCGCACGCCAAATTAGAGGATGTAGTTCCAATTTAGCATAATACTGCGCCGGACCGCTTTCGGGCTGCAATCCTTCATCCTTTACGACGCCGCCACGGAAGATCTATTGCGAGGGGTGGCGAAGGGGACGGGACGGGGAAAAGGAAACAAAACGACAAAAAAAAACAAAAACGCACCACAAGGCACCGGCCAAATAACTCAAGGATCATAAACGAAATATAATGTATCCTTGCCCGAGAGCGCGAGCGCCGAGACGGGGCGATCTCGTTTTACGAGTGTGCAATATTTTTTTATTGTCCTCATTATTTATTTTCTCGAGCCCCCGGTCGGGCGGGATAATTTGTACCGAGATTCCTTGAAGTTGCCTCTAATTCACACGACCCCCGGGACAAAGACGGGGGCACCATTTAAATCGTTTCGGTCCTGCACAGGGCCGCCGGATTTCTTCGGCGATTTGGGCCCGTACCGGCAACGCATGGTCGGAACTGCTTCCTTGCAGGATTTGTGAGGCGCACATTACGCCGCGTTTTTTTTTGTTTCTCCCTGACCGGTCCCGTGCATAAAACGGGTTCAAATGAGGGGCGATACACAGCGAGAGAGATTTACTTCCGACAGTCCATTTCGTGGAACGATGGCTCATCCTTTTTTTTGCTTTGCTCTCTCTCTCTCTCTCTCTCTCTCTCGTTCTTTCACTGGCGTCACCGCTGCCCAAAGCTCGTTGAAGAATGTGCAAAAGGACGCGCCGTGCAAGCTGCCGCATGTCGGAAATTGGACAGCATCGGTGTTTTATTATTTTTTATAGCCACCCTCAACCGCTCGGTTAACATTGTTGCCCGTTTTCGGTTTCGCTTTGCTTAATTTTTGTTGCGTTTGTTGGGAAGGGGGTTTTTTGCCGGCTTTTTTTTTTGGTATTGCAGCGTGCTGTGGCCTCAATGGCCGGTGGAGCATATTTTTTTGAGCTCCCCAGCATCATTACGGACGGGGCCGTCGTTTCGTGCCTGTTGAAATAAATTGTCCGCACCTTGCTCGAATAAGAAGCTCGCCCCGTCGGTTTGCGCTCTTCCGTTGGATTTTTATTTGACGAAAGGATACACAACAAGCCACTCGGCAGAATCAGGCACTCCCAACCCAACAGACTCCGAAACATTGTCCGCTTACCCTCCCACACACACACACAGCCCGTGGATGAGCTTGGAGATAAAAATCTCACGCCACGGTCGCTCCCTGGTCGCCGGTAATGGAGCTAATCGGATAAATTATGCGTTATGTGCGTACTGGCGAGCGTAGTCCTTCATTATCCTTCACTCAAAGCGAGCCGAATAAATGTTGCGATCATTCGTTACCAGGACACGTAACGATCGGTACGAATTGGGAGTGTTTGGGAGAGCAAGCGTGGCAGATTGGTGCGAGATAAAACTAACATTATTACCGGTGAGAATTGGTCAGTAAAACACACCACGGTTAGCTAGAACGGGGCCAAGCCCACAGCGCAACCGCCGGAACTTGGAGCCCAATTAAACGCACCCCCCTGGCTTCGGGGGTGCTCTTTACACAATCAAACCCCCAAGGAGAGGAAGCCAAAACGCGACTGCCCAGCTGCTAAAACCGTGGCTTTGCGCGTTGATCTCGGCCAACAATCAAAGGAAGAGGAGCACTTCTAATCCATTGTTTCGCCGCTGGTGTTGATTACCATGCTGCTGGTGGGGGTGTTAGGGAAGGTAGGAGCCAGAGAGAGAGAGAGGTAAATGAAGCCACGAGACGTACGAATTAAAAAAAGTCAGATTCACAACCAATTAACGGCCACCAAACCAGCCCAAGGCTCGAGACGCGAGAGAGCTGCCGCTAAAAATCCACCAGCCGAGGGTTTGTTGGAGTTCGAGTGCCTTTTGGACGTTGGGGGTTTTGGCTTTTCTACAATTCAAGGTCAGATGCGGGACCGACGCGATGCAGGAAGGGAACAGAAGGCAGCAGGGTCCATTTTTCATTCCGGGATCCGAACGGAGGAGAACAGCCAGTACCGAGAGAGTATGGGAGGAAGTTGCGAATGTGTCCATTGTTTTGGAACATGATCGCCAACCCAACGATCCCTCCTCCACAGGTGCTTGCTTCTCTCGTTCTCGTTCTCTCTCTCTCTCTCTCTCTCTCTCTTCTTCCCGCGGAGGGTGGATTTATTGCAAACCCCAACGGCTGAGGACGCCACTACACCCTCCCAGGGGGTTGGAACAGGAACAACGTAGACGAAATGAATATCAAATAAAAACTTAAATAATTAGCATACTAATGTTCAATTAGTTCTTCACCTCGCGTTTTGTTCGACGTGGTTTGCGGCGAGAGCACGTTTCTTTCTCTCTGTCTCTCTCTCTCTCTCTCTCTCTCTCTTGCTCGCTCGATGCGTGATGCGTCTTTGTTTCGGACGCGCGTACCTGTACCGAAGGGGATGCGCGATGGACAGGTGCCCAGGGTCAGAACATTCAATTAAACCCACCGAAACTCGGGAGAAGCGAATGAAGAGAAGCAAAAGTCCAAGAAGGAACGCCAAACGGCTGCTGGGCGGTGGCTTAGTTCGCGATCGCAAAGCCACCGATGGACGAAATCGAAATAGTTCGCCTTCGCAAACACTGCGCGAGGCTGAAGATCGCATTAACCGAAAGGATCGCCCCCAACCGTGGGCCCTTCGAAGGTAGATAAAAGTGTACATAAATTATCACACACAATTAATTGCGCATAGTTTGGTGTTTTTTCAGGTGTTTTTTTTTTTTACTTCTCGTCATACCTTCACGGTTGGCGGTTTGAAGGCACCCAAAACTTGGTTATTATTCTTGAACGCAGGGTTTTAGGTATTGTTTCGCGTTTGATCTGTACACCATCACAAACATGCGGAACTTTGAATTAAATTCGAAACAAGAACGATGATCGTCTCGCGGCAAATTAATGCCACAGGTGTGCGGTGGCGTTTGATCAGGGTTTTTCAATAAACACCCTTTAACCCGGAACTACGGTCAAACCGCGTGCTAACTAGGGACAGGTTGGACGTAATACCCATTTTCTTCCTCCTAGGGTGCCATTTTCCAGCCCGATAAGACCTCCATCGAGCGACTCGCTCTCTCACGTTTACGATGCAAAGGAGGCAAATATAAGAGATTTTAATCGAACCAACGACCAACACGGGATGGGTAGTTGGTATAATTAAACTAATAAATAATTACCACCGTGAGCGCGTGCGTGTGTGTGTGCACCGTGGCGGGAAATTAAGCGAAAAGCTCGCGGTGAAAACGCACAAGAAATAGTACGATCGAAATGCACGTACGGGGGCGCGACTTGTGCGAGAGATGGAGGAGTTCAACAAAGGTTCCATCTTAAAGTAAAAACCCCCGAAAAAAGAAGAAGCTAACTCACCTACACCCACGACCCCTTATGCCGAGCGGCGTGCAACGACTAAGTAAATAAGATATTCCACCGCGGTAATGGAATAGGGAGGAATTCAAAATTGAGCGGACTACATAATGCTTCATTTTGGGGAGGGTTGCTGCGCGTTTTCGCTCGCGGATTAGAAACTATTAATACAAACACATCAAGTGCTGCCCCCACACTCGCTTCCCACCCGCCTGCCCTCCTCCACAACCCTCATACGTGTGTGTGTGTCTATGCTTATCTGTACTGCGCGATCGTGACGGTTCGGTGGCTTTTTTGGTTTTATTTTGCTTCAATTTTTTTCTATTTCCTCTCGCTCCTACATCGGATTTTGGGGTTGGTTTTGAGCGACAGGGCGGATTTTTTGGAGGGCACCCGGTGTACCCTTCGCGTATTTATTTTCATCTAACCCGCTTGCCCCTTGGCGCGAAGGTGAGCCGATAGACGATGGGACCGGGCCGGTGGCCGGTGAGCAAACCGTGTGGTGTGTCCGAGGGATTTTTCGGCGTGATAGTGGTAATGGAATAGTAATTAGACGGCAACTAAAAGGAAGCCTACCGAAACAAAAAAAAATTGAACGCACCACCACCACCACCTAGAGGCCTAGTTCGCCTTGCACCGAGAAGCCGCCATCGTCCCGTCGTCGGTCGCTCTCGATTTCGCCTGTCAATCATTGCCTCGTGGGGTGGTTTTGATCTGCTCACTGCTTGAATTCGTTTCCGAGCAGCCCCTACCGTTCGCGTTTTATTCACTATATGCACTGATTTTAGACGCAATTTCCTCGACTAGTGATGGGTGGTTCGGCGAAGGTTGCCGATAATTACACGCACCCAGACAACCAGCAACGTTGACGGCCAAAGCACGGAAATGGAACGAATTTTCCGGCATCGCAATCGTAAACGTGCAGCACAGCGACGAGGGAGTTTGTTTGACGATCACAGGTGCAATGTGTCATTTTTCGTTCGGCCAAGGGGCTCGCAAGTGAAGGCTAAACCATAGTTCCCCGCTAATCTGGAATGCACTCGCTTGGCCCAGACCGAGGGTGGTGGATTGCGAATTTCCACAAAACCACACGCCGCGCTCTCGTCGATGGAACCGCGGTGGCATTTTCATTATGATTAGCTGCAGCATTTTTTGTCACCCCCGTATTTTTGTTTTTCTGCTCACGTTTCCCACCCCGTGGTTAAACAACCCTTTGCTGCTTTGCCTCGTTCCGAGATACGGAGCAGTAACTGTTTTTAACTTGCGCTCCCCGTTCCGTTTTGTGGTCGCTGGTGTTGTGCAACGGTCGCTAATTAGTCGAGACTGGCATTCGGTTGATTAACATGTTACGGCTTGCGGATGGTCAACCGGCGTCATCCCCGCACGACCCAGGCCGACCGAAGGGTGACACCGAGTGATAGAGAGAGAGAAAGAGACAGAGAGAGAGAGAGAGAGAGAGAGAGAGAGAGAAAAAGTGAAACGAGTGAGGGGATGGCAAATGCATCGAAGCGAGTCGCAATGTGTCAATTTGCTGATACGCTAAATGTCGTACTTGGGTGAAATCTCATTTATGCACCTGAGCGCGAGTGGAAACTAATGCCCCCACCCTTCCATTCTCCATACTAGACCCACCCCACCCAGGCTAGGGCTTCGAATAGGTGACGATTTGTTTCGTGTGCCCTTTTTGTTGCGGCAATGGTAGCAGGTGTAGTTCGGTAGGCTGTGGAACCAAACTGTGGAACTTTACACTTCATGATATTGATCTAGATTTGTTTGAATGCATTTATTCCTAGTTAGCGAGAAATTAATCAATGTGATTCGTTAAAACAAAGCAGAAAGCAGGGAATTTATAGCCAAACCAATAGTTTGATTAAACGAATAATTCTATAAAATCCTTAGCAGTTGTTTTTGAAACTATTTCACCGATCTCTCTCTCCTTTGTTATAACCCATTTTGATAAAATCAAATGATCAAATGACAAAACGAATGGTTCAAATCAATCAATCATAAAAGATAGCAAAGCTTTTCCACCTCAAAAGCTGTGATGCATGGGTTGTGTAATTAGAACATGTTCATTAAACACACTTCCCTAAACCAAAGCATATAGTTCGTTCATTTATCGACCGCCTGCAGAGTCGGCCCGTTTTGCTAGTCTTTTTTTTTTACACAAAACTACCTTCTCTTGGTGGCACCCAAAAAACTGGACAGTGACTTCATTACGTAAGCCGCGTCCAGCCACCAGAACAATGCACCACAATTGTTCGCCCTCCCGATGGCCCTCCCACGAGCACTTGCGCTAGACCACGACCACGGGGGCTAGGGAAATAAAACCCAACCCCCCTTCTACGGGACCACCAGCATCAACCCGCATCAGCTAGCAAGGCCCGCGTAAGCCTTTAGCGCCGGGCACAAGCATGGCCACGGCAACGCGCGGCTTAGTTTTATGACTTTTTAATAAAACACTATTAGCATGATTTGATGACCGGCCGAGGTGCGAGCGACCTGGCATGTAGTGTTGCTTTTATTTCTTATTTTTTTACTTTTGTACCTTCAATTTTCGGTACCGGTGGGGCTGGCTCCGGGTTCGAAAAGGCATCACCACCGACTAAACACCAAAAGAAGCCACACGGAGAAGAAGGAAAAACACAACCTTACATCGGTACACACGCACACACAATGGCGGGCTTTTGTTAGATTTAATTAGTATTCAAACTACAATTACCTCCTGTTTGCTCACGGACGCTCAAGACGGCGCCCGGTACCTGGCCAGTGCTGGTGGTGGATGGTGGAGCTTTGGCTCGTCCCCACAATGGCCTCATGCCCCAACCGCTCGATGGCCCATTCAAAAGCACCGGGATGGACAAGGCCGGATCCACCGAAGGCCGGATCACTTCCAGGGTTTTGAATGGAGGGCTTTTCTATCACCTTCCCATGCTGCCATTTTGCACCGTGTGTATCAATATCGCGACTTCCCCCCGGGTGTGCGTGTGTGCATGTGCTTGTACGGAAAATTCGCGCAAACCCGTGTGACGCCCGGGAGCCGCGAAATAGCCTTGGCGCGATCGCGCAAGGTATTAATCAATTAATCACGATCCGCGCCCTCGTCGCGACTCGTACATGCGACTTACCACCGGCACATGTCGCACATGGTTCCGATGTTTAGATTGCTTTCGATATTTGTTGTTTTGCTATTTCCAGTTTTGTTTTTTTGCAACTAACACCCAACCGGCCGGGAGGGGTGCTAGTTGTGCAAGCAAATATTATTCGACCGTCACGTACGCCACCGCGAGCATCCTTCACACCGACCCGACCGACCCGACCGTGCTAATAATGGTTTCTTCTTTCGATTCCTCTTTGCAGGTATGTGTATGTGTTTTGTGGAAGGCATTCAATAAATTCCCTATTCCTGAGACGTTCCCAAAGCCGGGTACACTCGCGTAAGTACACCTGCAACGAATGGGAGACCGCGTATTTATTTTATTCCAAAGCCGTAATGTGGCATCGAGTTTGATCGAGGATCGCAAAAAAAAATCATGACGATCGCACGCGCATACCAAGCGACCGATCGAATGCGGAACTAGAGGCTATATATATTATATTATAATTCGTTTTCCATTTCCTTTGACCTTGGACCGTTTCGGAAGGGGTAGCTTTGCGGAATAAATTTTGTCACCAGCCATTTGCGATCGTCAACGGCGCTGCTGGTGCTAAATTGAGCAATGTTTAAGATGGCTAAACCTATCTTTTAGAACCTCCATAGATGCGTCATACTACGCACGCACTAGAAGGAGTGTGACTTATTTGATTTGTTTCATTAGGATTGTCTAAAGCAGAAAAAAGCGCTTTTTCCAAAACAAAAATAACATAGTTTAAAAGCTCGTCAGATAGCATTATTGTGGCAAATATAATGCCACTCGAAAACAACGAGCACTCTGCGGCCACTTTGTGCCATTAAGGAGACATGCATTGAAATCGAATTAGAGACTCCGGTCCGGGTGTTCGGCAAAAACTCAGGTCCATTACGCGACATCCTTTAACTGGCCGTAGCGCAAACACGCAACCGAAAGGCGATTCCAATTCCTAGGGGCGTATGGGTTGGAAAATTCAATTCGACAAAAACCGCATCACTGACAACGTCGGGGAGCACGCGCCCGTCGCGAAAGGGCACCGATTGCCGATAAGTGGTTTTTAAAATTTGATTTAGTGTAAAAATAACTGCGCCACTCATTTCCCGCCCGTGGAGAGAGCGAGAGAGAGACAGCGAGCGCGAAAAAGGAATCGAAAAATGAAGAAAACAAAAACGGGAAGAACAACGTCAAACGCTCGCACCACTTCGGCTCATTACTGACCAACGGTGGTGCCTTTTAGCTTCAATTTGGACGTCCCTTTGAAGGCGGTCGCTGCTACATCCTTACGGATCCTTTTACTCCCGCCACACACCAACGCACCGCCACGGTTGTGCTTGAGGCACTTTTTCTCGTGTGCGATTCGTCTCCCATTAAAAGCGAGTGATCCCAACGACCGGCCAGCACGGTCCGAGGATGTTGTTATTACAATCAAACGTCGAAATCTCGATTTTTAATGTGCGCTTTTTTTTCTCCCCTTCATTTCGAAGGGTGCGATGTGCCGCGGGAAAATGGACGGATCAAGTTTTTGGGCCGAAGGGAACCGGTGCCCATAAAACCGGCCAGCGGGGATCAACGGTCGCCGGTCGGGGAAATGGACACGAATGTCCTTTTTTCTTTCTGGCGCAGGAGGACGAGCATTTTACCCGACTGGCCCTTAGCTTGACGCAGAGCTCCGGGACGCAGAGAAAGTACACCGAAAGACGCCAGCTGATAAGCGAGCACCTCCGAAAGTCCATCAAATGAGCGGGAGCGTGTGCCGTGTCCTGGGATGCGCATTCCGCACCATTCCATTCGAGGATCAGGCCTGTCAGGGCTTTTCGACATCCTTTACGTCGAACGATGGTTTCCCACGTGAACCAACGCGCGGTGGATGGGATTTTTCAACGCACTCGATCTCTCGGCCACACTTTTTGCTTTCCTTTCACTCGCGGCCCGGAATATCCTTTCCAGCGGCTGACGCGCATCGCCAAGTGATCGTGCATCCTCTCCCGTCAGCCGTCGCCGGCGCATCTCACACAGCAAAAGGAGATACTGCTTCGCTCTGCTTTCCGGACCACACTTTTTACGACCCTTTGGCGTGTCTCCTTTCTCTCGTCCTTTACTTTCACCCTCCCGCGGGTACCCAATGCGTGGGCCCGGTTTTATTGCCCATCATTCCACCGCGTTTTATCGGAAACGCCCGAAACGCCCGGACAACATCATCATACCCGCGGCTTTCTTGCCCCGTCCTCCACCGACTGGACACCGGGAGTTGATGTGCTGCATTCAAGCCTAGGCGACAAAGTCATAAAAACCGGGACAACTGACTCGTTCGCTCGCTCGCTCGGTACCCTCCTCGGTTGGGCGGCGCACGGCTTTACTTATCGGGCTGCCGGAACGATCCAAAAATGAACTTTTCCATTGGCGAAACTGCAACCGGGCTTTCCACCCCCGGGTTTTTCCCTGAGCCTGAAAAAGGCACCCTTCCTGCCACGCCAGAAACACGGTTTCGGTCGTGATTCCTGCACCACTCGAGATAGGGTGGCTTCACGAGTTGCCACCGTACCCCGACGAACCGCTCGTAAAAGCGCTGCTCGCTAAAGTTTTAATCATCGTCCGCCCGGAGACGATCACCCAAAATGGCATCTTCAACGGCGCGTACCGTAAAATTAGAGCCGGACGAGAGAGTCCTGCGGTCGCGGGTTGTGTTCGTAGTGCGAATATTTATTCTTGAGTTTCGCTTCCACACCAGACAACAATTCATTACATTAGAGCTAATGGAGGTCAAGCGGCCGTGCAAACACGGACGGTTGCAAATCCATCAATCGTGTGGTGAGCAGAGAAGAAGAAAAATGAAACAGAAAAAGCACCAATCGGCATAAAAATAATTCTAATGATGTGCTAACATATTCATCCGAAGGACAACAGCCCAACCGGCACACTCAAATGCCCAATGGTCACCGGCGGCGCTAGCGAATGCTGCGACATGCGACTCAACTCTTTTTCCCGCCACTGTCCGCTTTCCGGGAGGTGGGGGGGCCGAGTTTTATTTCCACGGGCATGTTTTTTTTTTGCTTTGCTCCCGGCGAGTGTACGATTGTTTTCCTATCCAGCCTCCCTTCATCACGAAGCTCAGGCTCAGGCTCGAAGGGCTTGGAACCGCCGCTGGACGGCACAAAGCGCCACCCCAAAAAGCGTCCGTCGGCCAAATCTTCTGCATGCGACAATGGCACGAGTAACTGCGAGATGGGAAAAGGGAGGCGGCGGGAAGCGCACCGAAAAATGGCTCATAAAAATTATTACTTTTTGGCCATAAACCACTCCACGGCGAAAATGGAGGGAACAGCGGCAAGCGAGAGATCCGAAGGCTCGCCGCCCGGAAGAATATTTTTGCGACCGGCCACCGGGGCACGGACCCAACGAGGTCGCAGGAGGAGCAGCTGGGGAGAAGCGGGCTGGAGAGATGGTGAAAAGCGCCCGAATAGAGAGAAAGAGGAAGAGAGGAAGAAGAAAAAAAAAGAAGAAACGTTCTACTGGCATCGTGGTTGGGCGCGTTTTGGGGCGACCGTAATAAAATTATCTTTCCCTTTTTTTGTTTGTTCGGAAACGGGGACGCATAGGTAGAGGGAGAAGGTTTCTGCAAGAGAACGGGGGGAGTGACAGCCAGGAGGAGGAGGGGGGTGGGTTCGCGAGGACATTCGCGCTCGCTGATGGCTGGTGACTGACTGACATAAAAATTCGTTGTCCCAGACAAATTGTCTCCTCAGCGTCTGTGTTGGATTCGCCGAGCCATCGTGGGTTTTTGGTTTATGGCGCTGAAGCGGAGCTCGACGGTTGGTGATGGGCAGGAGAAGTTCCAAACAAAAAATCCCTCCCAAAACGCCCAACATGGCGGATGGCGCGACGGCGCGACGACTGCAGCAGCCCCGGTGGCCGATGGGAAAATATTGATTTAAAACTTTTTAATACTTTTACCCATCGCCCAGTACACCAGAGTCGACGGGGGTTGAGTTCTACCCCCATCGTAAGCCATGATCGGAGAGGAAAGTGCCTGTTCCCTTTCTCGAGCCACATTGGGGTAGCTATGACCTCACGGTGGATGGGGCACCGAAAGCCCGCCGGGAGCCCGAGAGAAAAGTCCACTTTTGGCGTCGTGATTTATGGCCGCTCGAGTCCGCGTACGAGTGAGTTTGGTGAACACGCTCATTGCATACGATAAGGGCGAGCATTTTCATCTCATCAGGCGCGTGGTGATGCGCGATGCAGCAAATGGAGAAAAAGCAACACCAACCAACGGGCACCTCCAGGGAGAACAAGAGATGTTTTTTTTTGGTTCATTCAGCAGGAAGGAAAAAAAAATAAAGCACACAAAAACGCACCACCATTTTTCCGCTCCAAACGGATAGAAAAGCGGTCCAGCAGCGTGATGCTGTAAATGTTAAACCGAGCGAGTGAGAGAGAGGGAGAGCGAGAGAAGCGAAAACACACACAAATTATAAAAACAAGCTAAAGCATCCTCCACCGCGATTGCATTTTACACCGACACCGGGGCGGAGTAAATTGTTCCCACAATTAGCCACCCTTCGGAAGGGATCGCGCTTGTGAAATCAGGTGAATTTGTTCTCCACCCCAAGGCGTCGAGCTCCGTAAATCCGTAGCAAAATCCCAACCGAAAAAAAGGAGCGCAAAAAAAAAATAGAACACCAAAACCACCCCAGTCTTGCGGGTGGGCTCGGTTTACCGACGGTTGGTGGTTTTTCCAGCAGCTTGGGTACGAACCAACCGGACAAGGTGCGACAAAGCTGTAAAAGAAAAAAAAAACAAAACCCAGAATGAGGGATCGTGCGTGGGGGATGAAAAATCAAAACCCACTCATCCTTCGGGCGCGAGAAAAAAAAAAGAAAGCAAACCACCCCACAGTTGGGAAAAGCCTAGCAACAGGGATTGATGGGAAAAATGACGCTCCGAGACAACGAACACGGACACCAAAGCGGAATCAAACGCCGGGCGCAGGCAAATCGAACGAACCGCTAACAAGAAGATAGTGGGGGGAAAAGAAAAAGAATCTCAGTCGGGACGAAGGATGTAGGCCGTCGACTTCGCGACGGTGCGTACTGGTGGGTGGGTTGGGTTGGAAAAACATCCGCAAAAGCCGATATCGTTTAAACGCGACGCCGTGTAACCTTTCGCCTTTGACCAGATTACACACCTTCGACACGAGCGCGCTCGTGGCTCGCGGCTCACGGCTTCTAGAGCGAGTGGGAGAGCTATTTTCCAGGAGCCCGCTAGACGGCTCATTCGGGATGTGAATGGAATGGGGGAGAAGAAAAAAAAAAGGAAACGCGTGAATCACCTCGCAGTTTCACGAGCGCGCGCGAGCCCTTCGGGCGTGGGGAAATTCCTTTCATCCGGGTGGTGGCAATAAGAAGGGGAAGCAAAAAAAGGCCGCCAGGAAGCGGCAACAGAAACAGACACCGTCAACGATGATGGAACCGAAGGCGACGACGACGACGATGATGATGATGATGATGATGATGATGGGCGATGAGCTGCGGTGAACATTTTTCCTACTCTCCGGCTTTTCCCGCCCGAGGAGGCGTGAATTGGAAGGTTGGTGTAAAAATAAGCCAATCGAGCCCGTTATCGAGGGTACGTTCGAGTGAGGCTGTGCGGTGAAATCGTCTCGTCGGTTCATCCTTGAAGGACCACGGGGCAGAGCTCGAAGGGCGGTACCTTATTAGCTTAGTCGTAGGAAAAAGCCACCCACCCACCGGTACACTGGCGTGGAAAATGAGGGGCCGACCCGAGTGCAGGGATTTTACGGTGCGAACGCGATGTGGTTATTTATGCTTGTTTATGACGAAACGGAACCACTCCGGCAATCCGGCCGAAGGTGTTACGACGACGACGACGACGATGTTGGCCACACGTACCTCGGGAGCATAATCGAACGGCAATGTGCTGAATAAGAAGCAGCAAACTCAGCCTGCCGGACAAGGCACGACACACGCGTGGTATATCTTGGCGCCGTTTGCGGCACACATTACGGGACACAACCGGGAGGAGGTTTTCCTTTTCATGGATCATTCCGAGAACCACTCCCTTGCTGGTGAAGGACCATTCCGGTGCAGCTCATGATCGGAATGCTTGTCGTGTCGTGGCGCCAACACAATTCACGTACCGATCGAATGGTCGAATGCTGTTCGGTCGTACGATAATGAGCTTCTACGGATTTTCAGGAGGAAAATGTCAAACTTTGTTCCGAATAGACGTGTCCTTTGTTCCCGGGGAATCGTTTCGTTCAGTAACGCAAGATGTTGTGCGAACACAAAAAATCTAAAGCAATTTTATTGAGAGGCAATTTATTTAAATCCAATCTTCTGCGCAAGGATATTCCCAAAAAAATCTAAACCCAATCTTCAACAAATCGCAAACCTCCTCAATAAGATTTATTTCAAAATTAAAACTCAAACAAAAATACCTAGACTTAAACTCAAGGATAATCGCCAACTACTCATTGCAAGGACATTCCCGTAACCCAATCAACCGGTGAAAGCTCGACTCCCATCAAATCACACCTTCTCGCCAAGCAGTAATAAAAAGAAAACAAAAAAAACAAAAAGAACCACCGCCACCTTTCTATTGACCAATTGGCGACACTGTCGGTGCGGCTAACTGATTTTCTTTACGAACCGATTGTTGCGCCGTGCAATACGAAACGGACGAAAAGCTCTCCCCAAAACAGTGTCGTAAAAAAAAAAGCGCCAGCAACCAAACTCCATTCACAAACCGCCCCAAGCCGCACATTCACGCACTGGGCAAATAAAGTCATACTCGCGCCGCTCGCCGGGTGACTTCATTTTTTCCTCGTTTGCAATAATGCGCCCACCCACCCACCCACCCACGCGAGACGCTTTTCCGTTCCTTCTTGCGGAACAGAGAGCGAGAGAGAGAGAGAGAGAGAGAGAGAGAGAGAGAGAGAGAGAGAGAGGCGGTAATAATCGTTGTATCATTTATTTCGATTTTATTGTATGCGTAATGTGGCTCGCCACGACCACCTCCCGGATGATTCGCCCTCTTTGTACGAAGCTTTCGTCGGTTGGCTTTATTACGCAAAGGAGCGCACCCCATTTCCTCGCTCGCTCGACTCCCCTTGCTCTTATCCTGCTCCACCGACGCCAAAAAGGACGACGGTTTGGGTCGGCAGCCCACCCGACAGTAAGTACTTGACAATGTGCCGTCGTAACACCGTGTCGCTGCAGACGACGCCAACCCGCCGTGTTCAGTTCGTGTTCCGAAGGACACTAGGGTCCTTTTCCCGGTTCACTTTTTTGTGCCCTCCCCCTGCGAAACCCGCCGACCGGTAACATTCTGCTGCCGCATAAACGCTCCCTTAAGGGAAGCGCGACAACCGGCGAGCGAGTGTGTCCGTCAGCCGGTGTGCCGGGCGTGTAATAAAAATGGTGGAATAAAATAAAACGTAATGTGCCAAAGTACGTACTAACAATCGGTGGCGAATGTCGGTGGCGCAACTCTTGGTGTGGCTCTTCTGCCACGCTTCGAGCCCACTATTGCCCGTCCCTTTTGTGGCTGTTGAATCTTGATTCGGGAGTTTTCTTCGCTCTTTTTGTTTTCCGCTTGAGTATTATTATTTACTCACCCACGCCGTGGGTACAGAACCGAGACAAAAAAAAAACGGAACTTCTAAAATTATGCTCTCCCCAGTGACACTTTTTTTTTTGCTTTTCGGTAACGCAGCTGTAATGAAGCCGTGGGTTAGGCCGTGCGAGAGGCTGGAAAACTTTTCGTCCACTTGTTTTTAAATGCTCGTTACTGCGGCTGCCGGGACGCAGGGCGGAACTCCCCGGGTGAGATAAATTCGGCTCACACGTTCGCACGTTTGCTGGTTTAAACGTTTAAGCCCCAAAGATGGCTTTTCTTCTCGTGGTGTTGGACTGGAGAAAAGAACAAGCCTCCCCACCAGCTGCACCGGGAGCTGCAGTGAATTTTGAAGCATAATTCGCTACGATACCGCTCAAACACAAGCCAGCTTGCTTGCGCGTGTTATGATTTTCGCTAATCGATCTGTCGCTCGTAAATCTCGCGCAAGTCTCCAGCCCGCTCTATCGCATATCGAAGGTCAGCAGCATGTGATAAGTTCTAGGCGCGCTTTCTCGCGCGCGCGCGCGCGTATGTGTAGCGTACCGTGTAACAACCCCTTTTGTGGGGCGGATGGCAGCGCCAGCATGACGTTTAATTGAATAATTCCCATTAAAATACGGGAGAAAAACGGGCCCACAAGGGTGGCCTTCATCGAGATGTACACAAGGGACGAGAGGGTTGTACGCGCACATCTGCACGCCACATTTTCTCAAGTGTACACGATGGGCGCACACACACACACGCACACATAATTTCGGGAATGGGTGGTAGATCGTGGGAAGGAGGGCGGCATGAGAGAACCACCGAACTAACGTGTGATGGTGCGCGGTTTTTCGCCTGGCCTCGGCGGTATGTGAGACGCGCCGAATATTGTTTTAAATTTGGTACGTCGCCTTCCGAGCGCTTCCCAGGGGAAGCTGGAAAAGTGTGCCCCCTTTTGGGGGGTTGAGGGAGAGCGAGAGAGAGAGCGAGAGCGAGAGAGACCGAGAGTGCAGTGGAGATAAATCGCCTCCGCTCGCGCGCCACCCCAGGGATGATGGGAGATTCGCTTACGGGAGCCAATAATAACAATAATCTTAAATCATCGCTGAGTGCTTAGCCGCGGCTGCTACAACATGTCTTCTCCCGCGCTTATGATGGGTTTGACGGAGGGGGGGGGGGGGGGGCGAGTGACAAGAACGGTGGGTAACGGGGGAGGGGAGGGGAGGAAGAAATGACAACACAGTAAAAGGGGCCGGCAGGGTCCAGGGGAAGGAGCGAAACTCAAGATTCTATTATTAATTCCTACCGTCATAGAAACGCAACCGTTTGAAGTACATTTACGCGCTTAATCGAGTGCTTTCCATGGGGTGGGGGTGTAGGAGAGGGTGGGATGGTAGGGCGGGAGGGCTGCTGTATGTGTGCGATGAATTTTGAGGGCTTTAATTTGCTTGATAAACGCCAGCGAAGCAAGGGAAAACGAGAAACCAAGCGGCTGAGTGAGATGAAGCACAAAAAAGGAGAGCAACACGCGAAGTGAAACGCGGGTTGCTTTGTATTTAAATACATTTCAATAATAGTGCCAAGTAATCGAAACATTTCATCCTTTCCACGTCTGCTCTTTCACCGCTTGTGTTCTTCGCTCTCGCTTGCACGCTCTGCGTTACTCGCTACCATGTGATTTATCTCACGGTTAAGAGATTTTATGGGCCCTGCATTCTAGAGTTCGTGTTTTATGCTTCCATTTCCTCATGTCATGTTTCGATTCGTCTATTCTCGCCGTGTGCCGAGTATGGATATGTGTGGTTGCGTGTGTGTGTGTGTGTGCGTTGTTTTCCACATTCGTTTGCCTGTTTTCCATGCGTGCTCTTCTTTGCAAATCGTGAACAACACGAACGCGCTTCTGTTAGTTAGTTAGTGGAGCTCAGTTTTCGCTATTTTGCTTGACTGGCAATACAAAAAAAATCACCACCACCCCACCGAACGGCTGTGGATCCGTCGCACAAGAGATCCGTCCTCGCATTCCGGTTCTATTTCTTTTCATTTCTGCAAAACGCCGAACGGCGAGCGCACATTTTGGTAGCGTAAACAGCATCGAAACGATCGACGATTAATCACACAACAAGTACAACATTTTGATCGGCATAAGCCGCCGTCCCAGCTGGGCGGTATGTTTAGCTTCCACGATCGTTGCCTCTCGTCTCAACAAGCGTCTCCTCAAAAAGCAAAAACAAAAGAAAAGAAAGAAAGATACCAGCCGCGGTTCATTTCAAAATGCACTCGGCTCGTGAAGGACCGCGTGTTATGCATTTATTACATGGTGTGGGGGCTTTTGCTATCGTTAGAAAAAGCTTATTTTTTGTTTAGCGGGAAATTACAACAACAAAAAGCCAGAAAAACCCGTCACCACATTGTCATTTCTGCTTTCGTTCGACCAGCGATCATCGGATAACCATCCTTGAGGTTTTGGTAGTTTATTGCACTCATGTGTTTTTTGGCCGCTGCACCGTGGGCACGGCTACGGATTGCATTGCGGTTGGGGGGCAGTTGGATAATGCTCCTACAAAAACGATACACCGCAGCTGCAACGGAATGGATGCTCGTGGAATGGATGACCGGGTCGTAAAACCGATTTCATGCCCACAAACTTTTACAGCGCGAATCAAAACCCACCCGCACGAAACTCTCGAGCGCGCAACGCTATAAAACAATTGGAAGGAAATAGACCTAATAGAAAACACCCGAAACTCGAATGAAGAGGAAAAATGCTGACCCAAAGGAAGCAAAACGCTGGTGCCTTAAAACGCACCCAAGGAGAACGGCCATATTTTAGGCGTTTTTTTACCACACTCTCTCTCTCTCTCTCTCTGTCTGCCTCGTGTGTGCGTTTGATAATTTGTATTAACATAGCAATGTGTGCCCTCGCGGGGAATGACACATCTTACAACATACGTACGAATTTGGCATAAATTAAAGGTGAATTTCGACATGGGCCGGCGATGAAACGCAGGAAAAAGTGCAAGATAGCATCATGCCATTAATTTGTGTTCATCACAACTGTTGCTAGCAGTTGTTTGTGTGTTGGTGGGAGGTGATGATAAAAAAAACGTCCCTCCATCATTCGGCCGAAAGTCGAAAGTCGATGGCTTTTCCCATTTTCACCAACCACGATCATTGTCGTGGGGGTGATCCTGTGACGTTCGGTTTTAATCGCCCAGCGTGTGTGCGTATTTTTCCTGCCTTTTAATTTCATTCACCAATTGTCAATGCGGCCTCGCAACATTGCGGTAAACAATCGGTGCCCTTAAATACGCGGCATTTAATTAAAATAATCGTTTTATTTATTATTCCAAAAAAAAACCTCTCTGATTCGCGAATGTACCACTCTGCAAGCAAAACAGGAAAAATCCTGCACCATATCTTTGCGGCGATTGAAAATCCCGACAGTGGCCTGTCCAAAAGGGTAGTGTAACAGGAGCCGTTTTATCCGTTGACTAAATGAAATGCCACCAAAACCGCCCCATGATGCCGTTTTGTTTGCCATTTTGTACTGCACTTTTTTTCTCTTCTTGTTAGCTTCTCACCTCACCAACACCGGGCTTGATGATTGTTGGAATGAAAAATAAATTTGATAAATGGCCGTAATATCGATTGTGTCTTGTAATTATTATCCGTGCCAATCCGGCGACTGACCCACCCATTGTGGCGCGGGCGGAGAGGGCAATCGTTTATTATCCATCCCCGGATCGGAATGGGAAATTCAAATGGATCAGAATAAGTGAAAAGCCTGCCGCGGGTATTACCGTCCGTGCCCGGCTCGCATAGGGCAATAAAAAAATAACAAAAATTCAATAAATAACCGCATTAAATGCAATTGTTTTCATTTTGTTTTTCTCGTTCAATAAAACTCGATTGTTCATTCATTGCGCTCATTTATTGCTGATAGTTTTTCCGTATGCTTTTTTTTTTTGGTGTCTACCCCTTTTTTACACTCCTGTCGACACATACACCCTTGCCCCAGGCCATGGGATCGATTTAACTTATTCCAGTGGGGCTGTAATGAGTGGAAAACAATTGTTTTCCCGACCATTTCCCGGTCCGCTTTTGTTTGTTTCGCTGTTACGAGCGTGGAGAGTGTACCATAATAATAAGCATGGAATTGTGCCTCTTTTTTTTGCACATAATTTTCCCTGTCAGCCCGCGGGCAGGATCAAACACCCGTGTCCTTTCCGTGCTCACGCTTCCCGTACGACCAAGTGATAATCGCATATGCTCACTAACCATGAGGAGCACGCCACTCGACGCCACGAAGGCAAATAAAATAATAAAAAACCGCTCACCGGTTACCGGTGGGAAAACTGGGTGCAAAAAAAACGCATCAAATTGAAGGTGTGCGAACATGAACGAGGAGGAAATGCGTCCGCAAGGAAGAGGCAGGACGGTGGTTGACGTGGAAATTAATTTCAATATTGAAACGATTGTATGGTTTATTGAATCGCATAATGGATTCCTGTGGTGTGATACTGATGGCAGGAGGAGATAAGAGAGAAAAACAAAAAATTCACATCACACTCACACACAGCTTTCCGGCGTGCTTCCGGATCAAGAAGGGAGAGTAAAAAAAAGGGCACACCACAGGGCCGGTATACGTTGATGATTTACCATGTCGCCATCCCGGCACGCTTGAGGTCGAGAGATTTAAATTCCATTTCACACCGGGGCACAGGATTAAAGTGCGATTCCACGATTCACACGCTGTTAAAGCCCGCGCGTGGTGATGATCGTCCCAAAAACGGGGGCCACAGATTCGAATGATAAATTAAGGCTTTCCATTCGCAAATGCAACAGGTGGCACACGGTTATCATGTAGTCGTGTCGAGCATTGGCGAGAGAAGACTGTGATGAAAACCAAAAAGTATAGCATAAATCCCTACCGATACAATCTTACCACCCGTAAGCACTTTGATGATACGGTGGAATATTTCGAAAAGGTAAAATTATTACGCTTCTCCACGGTGGTTTTAGTTCAAGATTCACTTTCAAATGCACTCGTTGGAGGGTATTTCACAAAGCCGCGCAACGAAAGTGTGAAAGATATGAATCATATTACCATTACTATCAGCATTATCATCACCAGGCCCATGGTTGGGTGATCACCAACAAAAAATAGACATAAGCCACCCGAAATCCGGTTACGTGTGACGGTCGTTTTCATATGGAAAGCCATGCACCGACCGGCGAGATATGGCTGAGGTGCTTTTCCGCTACGAAAAAAAATACTAATAAATTAAAACAAACCAAAAATAAATCACTTTCCTCGACTACTCCCCGAGCCAAAGGAGTTGGAGAGTGAAAGAGAACAGGCCTTATTTTCGAATCCGTTTTTCTTTTCCCTCGTTCAACGCATATGGCAGTTTGGGTTTCATTTTTCCTTCCCCAAACAAAAACGGATCTCCTGTGCCGCGATGCACGAACTGAGCCTCATTAAATCGGGGCCTGCGCACACGAATTAGACGTGAAAGTGATTTGCTGATTGTTTCTACTCGCTCACATACGGCCATAGGCCCCCAAAGAGCCTATGCAACGGTAGCTCGCCTCCGTGCAGTTATCTAACCGCGCTGTGGTCGACCACTGGTGACGATTTCCTTCCTCCACGGGACACTCCGCCACAGTGGAATGGTTTCAAATGACTTTCCTTCGTATCGCTTTAGCCCGACGTGATAAACGATGCGAAGATGAGCTCCGGGTTTTGGAGTGTCGAAATCGTGGTCTCTCCTCCTACTGTGAGGTGGAAGGCTGCCGGATGATACGATCGCGGCCACTCGCTCACCTGTCGGATCGCGACAACGCAAACGGCACAAACCCACAGCGCGCAGGTAGCCACGTGAAACGAACCCAACGAAAGCCCATCAAAGTTGGCCCCGTCTGGCCGCCAGCGACAAAGCCCCGAAAGGTGGTTACTTTCAAAATGGCACCGCTTTTGGTTTGAAAAGGATTCCCCGCGAGGCGATGATTGTAATTTTTTAAACGGAAACCTCACGTAAGCAGTTCGCAAATAGTCTATTTCATTGCACGCTAGCTAATGGATGTTTTTTTTTAATTCGTTTGTATGCTATTTAGTTGCATTCGAATGCTCGGTTACCTCGCGGCTTGCTTCGATTAACTCGAGCCACACAAAATGTGACAAGATGGCGAGCAACGCTCGGCGTATAGAGAGGGAACACGACGAGCGTGCGATTGCGCACGAACGAATGATTGAATAAGAAAAAGAAAAACCTAAATCCGGCTAGTTTAGGCAACTTTCACGGAAATTTTTCTACGCGGCTTCACGCTGCGCTGCGATTGCGCCCTCCCTGTGTGTTGCAGCCGAATGTGTCGCTTACGACGAGATGCCAAACAGAGCTGGACGAGTGTATTTTTGGTTAGAGATCGAATTTAATTACAACTGCAAAGACTACTTTTTCACTGATTTATGACGAAGGTATAAAACAGCGCCGAAGGTCGAAGCCAGAAGACCGAAACACATGTGCTTTCTCCACGACAATCTTTCGGAAGAAGGTGCGGTTTTCTTCTTCTCTATTAGTTTCACAATGCATCTATTGTCAGTCGGTTGCCAGCTGTCATAATCACTCGCACAATGATCAGGGCCCATAAAATGACAGTTTCCATTCGTAGGCATTACACAGCCATTTTTTTCTTTAAAACCGCAACTATTTCCGTTCATACGAGCTCTATTTGAGGCCGCACGATTTGGTGATTTGGTTTTATTTCCACGCAACGGAAATAGGCATCGTTAAGCTTTCACGATGTAAGGGCTTGATTTATTGATTTGAAATCTTAACATGAAAATTAAGATAAGAAAGAGTGATCTCGTTCCGCACCGCAAGATGTTGTATAGTCGTGCATAGTGGATAACTGTCATAAAAAAACGCTAATTAAAAATACAAAATCTTAGTCTAAGATCACTCGCAATGAAAATATTGAGCAATCTTCATGAAATCTTAAAATAAAAAATTATCCATGTATCTATCTTTCACCCGCCTCCCCTATCGCAATTGCACTTCCACTTTCTCCGCAATAGGGGGGAAAAAAGCGCATTCCATCGAAAAATGTTCTCCCATCGCTAGCCGCTCCTAGCAGCACATGGGAGCGGTTTTATTTTTAACCAAATATACATATATTTCATCCGATTACCCGCGTCAACCCGTGCCGTGGCGGTCCGTGATATGGTGGTGAGAATTTTTTCATCAATTCGCCCGCCCAAAAAACACTGCGCCCCCCGGAAACGGACCAAACATCGGAGCGATGAAGAGCATCGCGCCTGCGTCGCAATCGGCGCAATCCGGACGCGAATCCAAACTGCGAATTGGATAATTTCCTGCTGCTGCCCCCCTCACACCCTCAACTCGATGGGGGGGTGGGGGGATGAAGATCACTTTTGCGCATGCTGGAAACCGCGGCCTGAACCAAAGCCGACTCTTCTTTGTCTTGTGTTGGGCGTTGTTGCGCCAAGGCGGTTTCGCTTCGCAGGCGCAAGTGTCGCGTACGGCTGTTTTCCATTAGCTTAGAGCCGACGAATGAACGAAAAGATACACAAAGTGATGGAAATGAAAAAAAACGAGAGAGAGAAAGAGACAGAGAGATAGACATGTTCAGTTCGTTTCGTGTGTTTGTTTGTAACTTTGTCCATCGTTTTTTTTTCTGTTCTCTCTTATTTCATCACCAGTTTTGGCATTAGGCGTAGCAAACAAGCTTCTCCATATAGAGCACCCTGCTGGGAGGGGCGGGATTGAAACAATATGGGAAGCAGCTGTTCCCAACGTGGATTAGCACCGCGTATCACGTATCTATGCGTATTATTCGATGGCATGACGGAATGGGCTGTAAAATCGCACATTTCAAGTGAAATTGCCACACCCAAGAACCTAAGAACCATCATCATTAGCGGCCCAATTGCAACATACACAATGAGCCGATGTGGCAGCACATCAATTAGGTTTTGCGTGGCTCCACGATTGCATAACCATGACGGACAACAACAAGAAGAAGAAGCAGAACAAAAAAACAAAAGTGCTCCATATATATATTTTTTTTTGCACATCGTAACGAGACTAATTCGTCCGATACATCAGGAGCACAATATGCGACCGGAAAATGGTGCGCGGAAAATGGCTCGCCAAGATAATTCCTTCCCCCGTTCCGCTGCAATACGGAGTATCGGCGATGAAATTCGTAATTGCATTTTCCGTCCCCATCAAACCTCCCGCTTACGTCACGTGCGCGTGCATGCAATCATATGGCCTCCGCCTCCGCTGGAACCATTCTAAACCTAAGCACACACACACACACGTGTGTGGGTTTGAGCGATTTTTTTTCTCCACTCTCTCTCTCTCGCTCTCTCTCTCTCTCTCTCGCTTTCTCGGAACTGCATTAAGCTACCGTTATTACTGGTAATGTGCCGCGATTAAGCGTTATTTTCTCTAACAGCCAAACGGCCCCCGTATGAATCATTTAAATATTTAATCTTAATTGCCATTATCATGACTATTCATTGGCCAGGCCGGTGCGCCGATGCACCGGCGAGGCGAAAGGCAGCCTGCTAATGTTCGTGCAGTGAATTTTAGCATCCGTGGTTCCGCGTGCGGGCAGGTGATGCCCTTGGTATACCTTCCCACCCTTCGAGCGGGCGGTGTTTGGCCTACCGGGACCGTGGGGTAGATGAGGACTGAGCGATGGGGTGGGCATGGAGACATGAATTTATGATTGCAACCGAGCAATGGTGGGCTTGTTAAACTAATCCCAACCCAAGGCTTATCCGTCTATCTAGCCGGGTTTCTTCGGCGGTACTTCGGCCCGAACTGCCGGTTAGCGGCCAATTGGTCAGATACGCGGCGAACGTAGCCAAGAAGTTCACTCTCGCATCAAGTGCGTTTCCATTATTTTGTTGCTTTCGGTGGGGTTTGCTCGAGCGACATTCATCACTCCCGGGCAGACGAATGCGACGGGACACGCCGCAGATGAGCCGGTGTGACCTCACTAAAAACGAGGAGAAAAGGAGGCAACGCGCGTCGTGTGGGGAAATTCGCAAAACGCCAGCATTGGGCCTAGAGACGTGGCCAAACCGCGAGGGCATAAATAAAGGCACGCCAAGACAAATAAAGAAACGGCTAACGAGACCGAAAACCAGCGGGTCGCATTTGAAGCTATTTGAAATGATTAACTGCAATTTAGCGATCGCCATCATCGTTGTTACTGGCAGGAGGGTTGGTGGTGGGTTTCCGCACCCTTCCAGCTGCCACTGTCCCCGCACGGATGGAGGTCAGCAGGGCGGCTGGGGTTTCGCGAAACGGTTTGCCCTTCCAGCGCTATTTATTTATGAGTGCGGGCATGCAAATTGTGTACTTGTCCCATGTTTTGCATCGCTCAACCGATCGAGCTTCCTGTCGTCCCGTCGTCGCACGGCATGAGTTAATGCCGATGATGTGGCCCCCGGTTGCCCGGGAATGATTATCCACCCGTTTTCCGTCGTGATAAGAAGCCGTGGCTTCAATTGGCGAGGGTAAATGTCTCATAAATAACTCCGTTTCAGCGTGGCGCAGTTACCGTGCTCCATGATCCAGATCTGAGTGTGGAAAATGCATCACACTTACATCACTTATTCGATCGAGTTGTTGCAGTTTGGCTCAAAATATGTCGCCTTTCGAGCACACAGAACATGGTGTGTGAAAATGGTATTTCACTGCGCAATGAATTGGACAAAAAGTTTCACGCCATTAGAGTGCAATTGCATGCGACGAAAGCTGCAAAGAATGCACCCACACACTAGAACCCTTAGTCGCTGCAGCGAACGTTCCCCGTCTGCGCTGGTAAAGGTGAAAGCATCCGTTAAAACGAATTAATGACCATTTGTTGTGATTTAGGCAGTGTGCCGTGTGGCACCACGAGACCTACCACACTCTCAAGCACCAAACACTTATCGACCACCACTCAGGCTTGCAGGAGAAAGCACGCGGAAAATTCACGCACACACGCGAGCGAATCCCGCGAGGGAAACATCCAGCACTAATTTCATTTTGGGTGACCGTTTGCAAAAACCGTCCACCCCCCTCTCTTTTTTGTGTGTTGGTGGTATTTGTGAGCGATGTTTTTGTTTTGAAGAAAAACAATCGCTCACCGGTGGTTTGCGGGTTGTGCCGGAAAGGACGAAAAAGGCGACTCAAAAAGCTGCACACCCAGACTGCATGCGGCTCCGGTGTGAGCATCCTGGTCCTGGCTGTTGTGCTACAACGCTGCACACAATACGAGAGAGATTGCGCCATGCCAGTGTGGCACTAATTTTCCTCTAACTCATTTTCTCGCCTTCCGCGCCAAGGTACGGTAGGAGAAATGAGAGTCCCGTCAGCCGCCAGCCAGGATGTCGTGAAGGATCGAGATGCTATTTTGGAACTGGTACCATCCCAACCCCACACACAGTGCAGTGCCGGTCACGTACACTAGCGCACAATCGGTGGCTCTCCTTTTAACTTCCCACTGTACGCCCAACGTGCAGCACACTAATGTCGGAAAAGCGCTTGACCCTTTTTTTTTGTCTGCTCTTTGCGCAGAGCCTTCCAAACAGCACCGAAAAGTGCACCGTTTGCTGAGGACAAAGCCATTAACCGCTCGAACGTCCTTTTCGTGCTCGGACGAATGCGGGGTGGCGCATTCTTGCGCTCCTCTTTTGGCAACCGAGACGCACGGTATGGGGTTCCATTTTTCACCAACCCCCATTCGACTCTGGCGTGCCTTTCCCGGCTTGATGAATGTCTTAGTTGAAGGGGAAAAACCATTGCCAAACGGGACACCCCGAGTGAGTTACCGACCGAGTACAGATTTAACCCGAGTTAGCCGAAACGTCGGTGTGCTAATGGAGCCCTGCGTGATAGAACCCCAAGGGAGAGGGAGGAGAGTGGGGGAGGGAACTAGCGCCTGCGTTGTTTTTCCGTTCCCGAAGCTGTTAGACATTCTTCAACTTTCGGCACACTGGGTGCTACGAAACTATTCCAATTAACGTGGAGAACTCTGGCGGCATAAATGAAATCCTTGTTCGATTCTGCTTCCATGCATTGGTTTGGGAAGAGAAATCAAAAGGGATAGAAGCAACTAAAGAACGTTCAATGGAGGGGGAAACAAATCGGAGAAACTGCTTTCGAAAAAGTACTGATAATTGGAAAATAAAAGCCTAATCAATGAGCAGAAACGTCGAAGAATGGGCGACATCCACGTGATGCAATCGTACTTATAAGTTCGGTGCATCGCCACAGTCTTCTGTACAGCTGTGTTGGTGTTGCATCCTTGCGACGGAACAAATGCAGTCCATTCCAATTCCAAAATCCACCCAAAACGCAAGAATTTTGTGTTGTTTCCCCAAGGAGACATAATTCAGCGTGTCTGCTAACGTTTGCTTTATCTGAGGAACAGGTTTGCACTGCATAGAGAAAACCGTAGGGAATTGTTTGTGTAAGTTACATCAGCACAAATTTCAGCAAGGACATTTAAAATAGTGGATTTGTTCCAGATAGAAATGTGTTTGTACTATTTAAACCAAATAGCTCTGCTTAAATATACCATCACCTCGAGAATTCATTGCAATAAATGTTACTACAAATATAACATAGTTAATTTTATGTTGTAAATCTTCTCATTTCAGATACCGTCCCCACTGGTGGTGAAGTTAATCTGTAAACGCATCGCTCCTGCACAATTCAGGACTCTTTTGAGCCTTCGCGCATCGGGACGATGTTTCTAACGGCTTGTATGATCTCACCACCGTAAACATCGCTTTCTGGGCATGCATTTTTGGCTACAATTTCGACTCAATCTGGCCACTATCAAGTGAAGCGCATCTACGTGTTTGTTTCCGTTCAATTTCCTTTCGGCCGGCGGTAGCTAAAATCATACGCAGACTAAACAAAAAAGGAAACGACTTACCTCAAAACAAAAACGGCGGCCGAACAAAATCCAATCGATGCATTGAATGACGACAGCAACCGTCGTAGCCCAGCAGAGTGAGAACTTGGGACGGTTCCCTGCGGCAGGTTGCCGCAGCGCCAGCACCACGGTCTCGACCGTCGCACCCGGTCCGCAGCTCAGGATGAACGATACGCATCAACAGCAGCAGTCGCAGCCGTTGCATACTAGCGATACCAGCCCGCGCGACCACCGCACGAACACGAACGGTTCCTCTAACACGGGCGGCGGTCTCGCCGTGGCCAACCTAGCGCTGCATAGTGGCGCCGGATCTGCCAACTCCAACGGCAGCACGAACGGCAGTGGTAGCAATAACAACGGCACGGACAAAAATCGCACCATGTCTCTGAGCGATAGTAAAATGGATCACACGCGTGATCAGCACCAGCGAGACCAGCATCACCATCAGCACCATGCGGCACATCCGCCCCAGTCGTCGCAGCAGCTTCATCAGCACGCCGCGTTACAGAACCGGCTACGTGGGGTGTCACCGACGCCCTCCGAGCAGCAGTACGCCCTGAAATGGAACGACTTCCAGTCGTCGATCTTGTCCTCCTTCCGGCACTTGCGCGATGAGGAGGATTTCGTCGATGTCACGATTGCCTGCGATTCGCGATCCTTCACGGCACACAAGGTAGGTGGCGTAATGCGCACGCACTGGAAACGAGCAAATACGCGGATATCTTCTTTTTCTGTACACTAAAATTCACGAAACCAGGCGACATTTTGTTCCACACGCACGATAAACGCAAAAATACTAGACGCGTGCTCGAAATGTCAATGACAGCTGTCAAACCGTTCTCGATCAAAGCAAGTGAACCGTCAACAATTACCCTCTAGTAGTAATCATCCCCCATTCCCTGGCAAGGCTTTAAATTTTCATCGCAACACATTTATCCCCTGCCCAATGTAATTAAACCGATTCGAGTGTAAAGAAACTGGAGCGCTCATTAGATAAATCCTGTGCCGGACAACTTCTGCGACAGCGTCGGACCGGCGTTCGACGAATTAAATCGAAATTAGCATAACATTCTGACGAATGCCTCCCAAACCGCACCGGGGGCACCTGTCACTGGAGCGAGGCGGTTACAGAGCAAAGGCAGCACAACATTAACTGGCTGGATCTGCGTTCTAGCAACCCCTGAACAAAGAGATACCCATCCAGGCAATCGTTCGCATGTCGCACCACTATCGCCGCATGATGCTGCGCCCCCCAAAAACGTGCAAACGCAAATCCCATTAATCTCTTTTCCTCTCGTTGCCACATTTAGGTCGTGCTGAGCGCGTGTAGTCCCTACTTTCGCAAGCTGCTGAAGGCGAATCCCTGCGAGCACCCGATTGTCATCCTGCGTGACGTGCGCTCGGAGGATATCGAAAATTTGCTGCGGTAAGTGCAAAACTAGCACACGCTGGGATGCGTGAAGAGAGGAGGGGAGGGGGGGGGAGGAAGATGGGGATGTTCCCGGCCATTCCCTTTGCCCGATACCAGGGGAAAAAAACCTTCTGAAAACCCCGGTACCCTCGGTAGGGATTTACGGTGTTTACAGAAGGGTTCCACCCAGTGAGGCTCGGCCCTGTGGGTGATGACAACACAACTACGATACTAATTAATCCTCGTTCTATCCCGGTCGCCGCTGCGGCACAGATTTATGTACAACGGCGAGGTACACATCGGCCAGGATCAATTAAGCGATTTCCTCAAAACGGCCCAGTTGCTGCAAGTGCGCGGCCTGGCAGATGTTACGACCGGCAACCCGACCGGCGGACGAACGTCGGCAAACTCGTCCATGCTGAACTCATCATTATCGACACCTGCTGTCCAGGAGCTAAAGGCATCACCCGTAATACGACCCCCACCGAGCGCCCCGTCAGACCCACCCCCGTTTGACTAATCTCCTTCGCTCTTGTTCGCCTTCACAGACCTCCACCTCGTTACCATGGGAGCTGCCAGAGGACAATTCCTCGGCTCCACCACCGCAGAAGCGCACCAAGAGCTCGGAACTCTACCGCAAGCAGCACGGGCTCAGCCCGGACGATCCGATTCCGCTGGATCTGCTACCGATTGGGCAGCATCCGTTGACGCGCGAGCGCGACCGCTCGAAGGACAAAAACAAGGAGCATCACCATCGGGGCTCCTCCGAGCACGACCTGCACCATCACCATCACCATCGCGAACGGGATCGTAGCCTGGAGTTGCGCGAGTCCTTGCTTGGACAGGCGCTTGAGGGTGGACCTACACTGACCGTACCTTCGGTAAGTGCTCCCGTTTCCTGGTACCCGTCCAACGAGCCAAAATTCCTTGTCCCATCCTTCACTTCCCGTCCGCCCCTTGTGGATGCCTCGCGCGATAGCGAGGATCCTAGCCAAATGCCGCTCCAGTTCGAACCTCTCTACTCCATCCAGAAACATCCCGATCTGCTCTCGCTCCAGGCCGCGGCCAGCGGTGAAGATTCGAACAGCAGCGATACGGCCGCCTCGGACCACGGCGACGACATCGAGGGTTTAAATGGGAACCTCGAGCACACCCGGCCATCCTTTCCGTTTCTCGGGCTGCAGGGCATCCCCGGGCTAATACCGGGACCGTCCGGCATGCACGGTGACAACTTCGGTGAGTACCCGTTTCACGGCCATTCTTTTGATTGCTCTTGTTTATATCATCTATTCGACTGTTCTTTATCGGGTTCCATCGGGTCCCGAGTGTCCAAGTACTTTATTATCCCCAGTAATTCTATTAATACTACTACCATCACCAAACACCAATCTGCAAACTACCTGCTATTGTTTATTCCGTTTCGGATTAACCAGCGCGATCGCGAGGCGGAAAACCTAACTAACGTTGTTTTTTCCCCTGCTCGAGAAACAGCGCAGCGCGTCGATTGTTCCTGTTTTCTTTCTCTAGCGTTGTGATCGATCGTGTTGCGTTTTCGTTTGTTTTTTTTTTTTACTTACGTTTACAACCATTACACATTGGCCTTCGGTAGTTGTTTCGTTTGATCGGTTTTACTGCTTACAGTTTTATTTTGTTTAGTTTTGCCACACGTGTGCGTGCGTGTTTTCGTTTGTTTTGTGTTTTACATATTTCTTCTCTCCGTTTGGCAAAAATTGTATCAAATTAATCACTCTCTAGCTGTACCCAAATTGGCATTTCCCGTATGTTTTTTTTTCAGTTTTCCGATCCGTTACGATTGCGTAACAACACCAAAAAGCCCGAGTTTATTTGTCTTGCGTTTGATGTGATAATCAGTAACCTATCGGTTTGAGTTTTGTATGCACTTTAGTTTTTAGGCAGCATTATTTGAGCTGGTTTGAAGTTAGATTCGTTTTGTATATTTTGTGCAAAATTTAGACCCGTGCATATATCGACATAACTTTTCTCTAGGTAAAAGTACAGATGAGGCATGAACAGCAGTTGAAAATCAAACAGTATGGTTATCTATAAGACACGTAAGAGCTTGTAACTATCCGCGCCGACAATCAATGTTATTAGTTGGGAAGTATCAATCGGGGGAGAGAAAAAAAAACTTTAAATGTTATCAGCTGGGAAAACATCGTTTATGTTGCAAAATAAAAACTTCTAAATTCATTATAAACACTCACTAACGAACGCATCAACCTGGTCCACATTTATTACGCTCTAAAGCCCTTCTAATGCCCATTCACTCGTTCCCGCACATCCGGCAGCCACTCCACTCCACAGATACCATTGTCGGATGTCAACGGCTCGGTGTCGGGGGCGGAAATTTTCGCACAATTTAATGGCACCGGAAAGTGTGGCGAACACCGGCGAAAGTTATTGTAAGCCGAGTCGGCGAGGGTTTTCGGAATGGAAAATGAGCCTGCACGGTGAAAGAAGGACGCGCGCACATACACAAGAAAACGCGTCCCATCCCGGCTCGCTCGCTCGCAGGATATGAGATAGCGAACGGAAGTGACCGTACGCAAAGGGGCGGCCCGGACAAAAAGACACCCGTACACGTCGCCACACAGCTGTGCCCTCATGGACTGGACCCATGAAGGGATCCTTGCATGAACGTGCCGGGTTTGTGTTGTTTGTGTCCGAATTTTTCGATCCAAGGATTCCGGCGTATTTTTTACCACTCCACCCTCACACGCGCGCGCGGCTGCGGGTTTCCTGCGTATCCAACCACCCAGCTTTCGCCGTCTTGTTTGCGGACGAGGACGCTTCTTTGGGCTTGGTGGGCCCTTTGCGACCCAACGGCTGCGGCAAGGAACCGGCGCCAGTGAGCGCAAAAACAAACAAACAAATACACGCATCTTAAATTCGGGCGGGGATGTTTAGTATGGTGTCCGGTTTTTTTCCCCCCGCCGGACGTACCTCTGCCAAACACCCCAACACGTACCTCCGCTTCTTAGCGCATGAAGAAAAGAAATGCAAAGCCCCAACCAGAGCCAGCTGCTACCCAGGGGTACGGGGTGCAAAGTTCATAAGAAATTCTAAAGAAAAGGAGATAAGAAAAACATTCAATCGAAAATGCTCGTGTAAAGGGGTGGGTGATCCGGAAGGGTGGGACCCCCGTTGCTGACCCTTCCCGAACCGGGAGGAAGGTTTTTCACATGGTATCGGCAAAACCCTTTCCCAGCGTGGATGGGCTGAAAAAATCAAGTGAAAAATCTTTTCCTTTTCATCCAGCTCATTGCTCTTTACGCCGGGGACGGGGGAATGATGGGCGCGGTGCGATAACCTCCATTGGCCCGCGTTCCTGACCCGTGGTCAAGGCAACTGGGAGCGCAAGGATTCGCCGGAAAATCGAAGGAAATTCGAGTGTCAAAGCGTCCTGGGACGGAACGGGACGAGACCCGGGCGTGCGATATCCATTGTTGGTACTGATGTTAATGTGGTTGTTCCGTTTTTCCTGCCGTTACGCATTGCGTTCTGCCATCCCGTTCCGGTTGTGGATTGTTGGGTCGTTTTTTTTCTCTTTCAAACCCTCCGCAAGATGCCGTCGTGCCTCCACTCCCGGGAAAGGGAAGAAATCAAAATGAACCCTTTTTTTTGTTGCCGTCCGTCCACCCGCCCGGTCACGAGGTTCGCTCGGACGTCCTGCGGACACCAGCTGTCGTCCGGTCCGGCAAACCGTGGACCGGGAAGGGTTGTGGAAAATCTTCACATAAAATTAAATGTATGTTGTTTATGTAACGCACACCGCCGCGCGTTTTTTTTTTTACGTTGTGCCCGGCGTGTTGTCCGTTTTCTTTGCGTCTTGAAACCACCCCCACGCTGGCAGGGGTAAGAAAGCAAAGAAGAAAGCATTCAACCCGCTTCCGAGGCAGGGACACCGCGGTCACCGCCGCACGAATCGGAGGGTGGGAAATTATGCGCGGAAGAGGGTGGACATTTTCCTTCACCGGGGCACCGTTTTCTCTTCATCGCTTCCCGTTTTCCATTCCGGGCGGATAATACGAAATTCATTCAGATTTACTATTCACGCCCGCCGCCGGCCCGTCGGACCACAAACACATTCTGCGTCGGTTGGGCTTTTCTTTTCTCGTTGTCGCTTTTCGCTTCCGATAGATACATACGGAGTTTTTTTTTTATTTTGGTTGCTTTCAACAAGAAAATGGTAAAATAGAAAACATAACGTCCGGTATCACCGTTATCATGATCTTCATCTTCGATCCGACCCGTCCAACCCGGGGGTATCCTTTCGCCGCCCGGTCCAAAAAGATCGACGGAATCGTTGATACGCAAGGGCGGCATCAGTTTTGTGAGGGGGTTGGGTGGGTCTTCAAAGGCCCAACCCGGTCGTGGGCTCGTTTCCTGTGTCGACAAGGAAAATCACGACAAGAAAAAAAAGGCCCGCTTTTCAGCACTCTAAATAATCTCCCCCGAATGTGTTCCTGCCCGGTCAGATATCCTTTTCCAATGAACCCGCGTAATGAGATCGGCATTTTTCGCAAGTGCAGTGACAGGGCAGTGCGAAAAGGCGCAAGTAGAGTAAGAATTTACGGTGCCCTTTTTTTTTTGCTGTCCTGGTGTTTTGATTTGCCACGCGACGGACAGCGGAATAATTATGATTTTAAAAATAAAAACTCACCATTCCCCGAAACGGGACACAAATGGGTGTACAAATTGTGTGTGTGTCCGGCTTATCTGCGCTTTTCCTTCAACCCTACGCCAACGTAATCGTTGCGACCCCAGCGTTAGAAGCTGCAGTGAAGCAATTTAAACCGCCCTGCTCCACAAGCGGCGTGGTTTAACCTACGACATTGCCCTCCCGCTGTCTGTGGGATCTGCAGCGAAATGAAGCACTTCCTTATCCCCGCTGTTTTAATGTCCCGGTTTGATTGAGGATCCGTCATAAAAAAAAAATCCCTCACCGACAGGGACGTTGCGATGAGGAAGATGAACGAAGGCCAGCAAAAGAACCCCCTTGTCGGAATTCTGCCCACTTCACGGCCGCCGTATCGTCGGCAGGCCACTTTAAAACAACTTCCACCCCGAACCGTACCACAACGAACACAAACTCGGAAGGGCGAAACGCGTGGGGTGTGGAAAATGGCAACGGGGCAATGGAGCAACAAAAGCGGTGCGGGAAAAACTCGTCGGCGGTGACGGCGGTCGCAAATTAAGTTCGGCGCCTAATGAGGGGATTATATGCGGCATTTTGCGGTAGTCCGCACTCTTAGTGGTCGTTTCACGTGCTTTTCTTTTCTTTTTTTTTTCGCTCGCCCTTTTGTTTCCCCCCCTCTCACTCTCTTACTCTATTTTGCTTCACTCGGAGGGCGAGACGCCGCCGGTGAGCACTTATTTCACCCCGTTTGTTTCTTTCTTTCTTTCTATTTTTTTCCACCGCACCGCACCTAATAGAGCCAGCGAAAGGTACCAAAAAGGGCGAAGGGGAACCTTCTTGATAGGTAGATTAACCAAATTTGATAAATGTCGGTTAGCCCTTACCGTGCGCCCAGACGCCTTCATTGCCTCGGGGGACGCCCTTACACGCGCTCACATCGGGGAGGAAAGCGATCATGCCGGATGAAAAGATTGATAGGAAGGGCAGCACGGTGTAGATAATAGATGGGAAAAGCGAGAGAAAAACTCGTCCAAGCGAGAGAGAGAGAGAGAGAGAGAAAGAGCGCGTAGTGTAGGGCAGAGAGAACCAAACCAAACTCAGCTGATAAGATTTGTGGTTCGCCGAGGTGCACCATTAATATCCTTTTCATCGTGAGCTCACATCGGTCAATGGGCGCAATGTTTATCGACGTATGCAAATTTGTTCTCGTACCACGGAAACGGGGGCTCCAGTTTCCATTGAACATGATGAGAACGTTTGAAAATCCTTCCCACCCTGACAACAATGGAGCGAAAAGGAATTCCGCGTGGCTCGTTTCGGAATGCGGAAATATCTTGGCTCGCGTATTTTAAGGACGCGCTGTGTGTGTGTGTGTGTGTGTGTGTGTGTGTATGTATTTGCCAGCAAAAGCACCAACGGATCGGAATCATATCCGTGGAAAATGTTGCGACCACTCAAACCCCATAAAAGAAAAAAAGGAAAGTAGCCCACACGAAGCTCGCATCTCTCGCGTGAAATAAAAAGAGAGCAAGAGAACGAGTAAAAAGAAAGCACAAAAGCGCAAAAGATATTTTGCATTAAAATGAAAACATATTTATGTATCCACAAACACGCAATTCAATAACCATTTTATCAGCGGGCACTTCCCCGTGGCCGGAACCGAGCGCAGCGCCAAATGAAGCCAGCAAAAGTTGCGATTGCCGAAAAACCACCCCAACGCTGGGAGGGAAAACAAGCGGGCATGGTGAGGGAAGGAGGGAGGAGGAAAGGGTGCGCTTGTTTCGCTTCGGACATTTGAGACGCCGCATTCGACCATCGGCCATCCTTCATCCTTCAGCACCCACACGTGCTAAACAAATAAACAACCCAGCCATGAGTGGGAACGGGAGCCAGGACAACAAACGGCGCTGAGTTTTGAATTTTTCATTTTCCCTTCGGTGGACGGCGAGCGAACAAAAGGATAACGGAGGCACTAGGGAGCGGAAGAAGATCGCCAAGAGGCCTGTTCTTTTCGCGTGACTTCCGTGGCCCGGGGCACGAAAGTGGGAATGGGGCGTGGAGGAAGAAAAAAAAAGGGCCAAGGATTTTCTTTCCAATGCAAAGAAACATTTTTCGTCCGTTTTGCAAATACCCACAGACAAACCGTGTACGTGTGTAGCCGTGCACTGGCCATCTGCAGTGCCGGAAGGTGGACGGAAGTGGCGTGATTTTCCGGACGTTTTGGGTGGTCGCGTTTTTGTGGGGCGCGTTTTAAAAGTCGCCATTTTAGAAGACCTCAAATTTGCTCACCAAAAACCCACAAATGTATTCGGGAAGTGTTTGTCATAATTTTTTTGTACAAAAGGATGCGCTATTTTCTATCGATAAAGTAATAAATAAAAACATGCACACACACACACACGTGGGCACCCCAGGACGAGTGTGATGTGTTGGATTGAAAATGTTGATGCCCACCGTTTGTGCCCTTTTTTTTCTGACACCCTCTCCATGGGCACGGGAACTGAAACCGAAGAATACTCTTTCATCATCGGCAATGCCGTTTGGTGATTTCTTGTTATCCCTTATTTTTCCTCACTGCGTGTTTTTCTTCTTATCGTTTTTTTGCCTTTTTTTTCCCGCCATCATGCGACACCTTTCACCCAGGCGTTTCGCTTTCCCATGCGCTTCCGGGGTCGTCCTTTCGTGTTCTCTCTCTCTTTATCTTTCTCTCTATCTTTCTCTCTCTTTCTCTCTTATCGTTTCGTTTTCCTTGCGAAAATCGCCACCTCCTGCTCGGCCGGACAATCCCGGAAAATCCTTCACCCGATGGGGAAAGGTCCACCACCGCAACCCCTGTCCTTTTCACGCGTCGAGCCGACGAGGGGTGGGCTCGGGAGGATGTTGATCTTACTCTTCCCCTTTCTCCCCTTTCTCTGCCCCGTGCGGTTGTCCGGTTTGCTTTCTTTCGGCCGGCCAACTGTCGGTGTCCGTTATCTTCGGCTCCTTTGTCCGTGCAATTGCGTCCATATGTACCACGGCCGGACATGCCTGGACAGCCTTCCTGCTGGAGGTGAACTTTTCTTTCTCCCTCATACTCACTCTCACACACACACACACACACACACCCCGCTATAGCTCTTTCTCCGTCGCACAAGGGAATCTTTTTTCATCCAGCGTATTAAGGATATCTCGGACGGTTAAAATGGTTTTATTTCCTGCAGAACCAAAGAGTCGGAATGAGCAAAAGAGAGAGAGAGAGAGAGAGAATGAGAGAAAGCGAGATGCCAAACCGGAACGAGTGCTGTTGCTAAGAAAGTGCGCAGGACTCGTTGTCGGTGGAAAGGACGAAAGGAGAGCGCTCCGTGCCGCCAAGTCGGAAGAAAGTGCCCCCTCAATCCGGTGCACCCTCGTTTTCCTCCCACCGCACGGCAGTGTCCTTTACGCCGTACCGATCGAAAGGGTCTGCGCCGTTATAATGGGCAGTTTTTCATTCTTCGACTCGCCCTCTCCGGCGGCCATAAATTCGTTTGTGTCTATCTCGGAGGCCCTTTCGGTTGCTTCCTTTCCAGGGGGTGGGTGGTTGGTGAAGCTGGCGAAGGATAAGAGTAGAAGGGGGGGGGGGGCACTTGGATCCACATGTCCCACTTATCGATCTACGCACGCTCACAAACAAACACCCCGCAACTGATCGTGTGCGCTCATGCGTAGGCATAAGCTGGGCCGAATGCGGAATGCCGATTCGCTGACCACGTGCTGGGACTCCCAGGTCCTTTCGGTTGGAGCCCTTTTGGGCGCCTGCTTTCGTGCGAAAACACACCCCATCACAGGCCCCCATCGCAGGCTCTACTCGCCGATTCGCCTTTGATTTTTCGCTCTCGCTCGGTTTATGCTGCCCTTTTTTTTTTGGAGCAGGCGAGAATATGAGTGTCCGATTTATTTGTCCATTCGAGACGACGATTCTCACTCGTGTGTGGGTGGCTGTATGTGTGTGCATGTATGTATGAATGTTTTTTTTATTCACTTTGTTTGTGCTACTGCTTTAGATCGGCGCTAAGAATGAGTGTTTTTGTGCGGCGTTTGTCGTCCTTTCGCCCGTTCCACCGAGGGCACCAAGGACCTTTGTTGGCAACCCAGCACACACCGGTCACCAACCAGCCGAGGTTTTGCGGAAGCTCGAGGCCCGAGGAACTCGTTTCGAATGTCTATTTGTATATGAATAGATTTTCCTGGCGCTTTCCACTACGGCAAGAGGAAGCAAAAAATGACGCAAACACACATCCACAACATGGACACCGGCCGGTGCAACGGCGGGTCCCGGTGAACGTGTGTGTGTGTGTTCGGTTGTCCTTTGCCTGTGCCGTTGATATCGGTCCAGAGGATGCTCCGGTTCTCATCCGGTTTCTGCTAAGAAAGCGACCCCGAACGCCCCGAAGAAAAGGCCATCCCCCGGGCATAGATGACGGTCATTTTAAACCAGGCAGAGGGAGTGAGAGAGTGGGTGCACAAAAACGAAAACAGGACGTATTTCCCCTCCCGCCCGGTGCTGAATATGAACACCATTACGGTGGCAGGGTTGCAAGCGGAAGGCTGCAAGCCCGAAGGGTGAGTTTTGGAAAATAGCAAATCTTATTCAATACGAACCGAACCGGATGGTGATGAGAAGGGGGAGGTAGGGGGGGGGATTTCTGGGCGCGGGGTGTCAGGAATTGAATATCACATATCAGCCATCCTCCCTACCGTCCCACGTGCCACCCTTCGGCTTCATTGTCCGGTTCTATTGGCCGCGGTCGAGAGCAGAAAAACCCCGTTTCGCCAGCTCGTAAGGCGCCGGAGTGTAGTTGAATTTTCCCTGCTTTCACCCACAACCCCCCTTCCACCCCCACTATCAACGTCCGGTGCTGATTTGTTTGTGTTGGTAATGGACAGTTTGGAGCAATAAAAAGGGCGGGTGTCCTTATTCTTCTCCTCTGCTGCTGCTGCTGCTTTTCCTTCACGACGGTCCGGTTGTGGTAGTGTGCGAGCGAATGTGAGCGTGCAAACAAGGGCTGGGAATGAAAAAGTGGGGTGGATTATGCAAACGATTTTTCAATCTTCACCCCTTTCCAGCTCCTACACTGGCTCCTACACACGTGCATGTACACATGCATACCTATTTTTTTGTGCGCTCTCTCCTCACTACATTTGTTACGTATGGCGCACGAGCGTTTGCGAGTTTGTTTTTGATATAGGAAATGGAAGGAAAAACCACCCAAGGCGGTTCTGAGGAATCTGCTGGCCCTGAAGTGGCCATTACGCAATGGAAAACGCAGCCGGGAAGGTTGGCCCGGTGCAGCCGCATCAAATTTTATTCGAACGACGAGAAACTTTAAGGCGCCATCGCTTTCAACTCCGCTCTTTTCATGCGCTGGAAACAGAATGGAAGAAAAGAATATTACTAAACACGGCTGCCCACCCACCCAGAACCCTGGCTAAGGTTAAGGTCTTGCTGGCGCTGGACGTGGGACTCCATTTGCTTTGCCAGCTTAGCAGAAAGAGCCCGCAGAGAGTGCATCCAAGCGCCTTGGAATGCTTTCGTAACCTTTGGAACCGTTTTCCGCGACGCTCCTGCAGACGTTACGCGATTACGAACAAACTCGTGTGGAGCTTTATCAGCAACTCTGGCCCGTTTTGTTGGAGTAGCAGGACTGGAAACATCCGTCGTTGCACAACGCCTCCTGCACTGGCCTTGGCGTCGAGTAATGGTTTGCAAATTGTCCGCAATCCCTTCTTGGTGGAGGGCATTTTTTTTTAATACTCGACCAGCTCCAGCGGCTGACCTTCTAGCGGGCGCATCAAACACAACCCCTTTTGCAAGGGAGTGGTTCGTGCTCGAGAATCCTTACAATTTGCCATTCATCCGTGGAAGGGCACATGTGCGGATTGCGTCCAACCTGTGGGTGGCGTTGCGTAAATTGTACTGACAGAAAGTACTGTTTCTGTGCGGGGCTGGTTTTCCCGCATTGGTTCCCGCATTCGCCTATTTGCAGAAACCATAAGGCATGATTATAATGCGCTGTAATTCCAGCTACCGCTTCACTAATGTAACCGAATTTTCATTCTAATGGGCGGCCATTTTTTTCTGTTGCCCCAGCAAATCAGATACCATTGAATCCACGCACCGTTTTATCGGAGTGACAATTTCATGGAACTAGTTGGCACCGATGACAACGCGCGCAATGTCCTGCTTCCCGAGTCCCGCACGGTCAGCCCGTTCTCGTTCGCTCGTGCAGGCGACGAAAATTAGTTTAGAATAATTTGAAATCGGACCCGGCTTTCCATTAGTGTCAATTATTATTTGCGTACCGTGGTGCGTCAGGTTCGCGTACGTGGCCACACACGGTGGTACGGTTGGACGCGCGGTACGCTTCATTTTCACAACCCCTGAGCCGGTTCGGTGCGTTTCACACCCTCCGTGGGGGGGTTGGAAAATGGGACCCGCGTGCTGCTTCACCACTGTCAATATTGGATCGCACCGGGCCATTACAAACAGCGTGCGCGCTGTGCGAGGTGTGTAATCACCAAAAACGGCGAATACCACGTACCTGCCACTGATTAAACAACGAAAAAATAACGCAACACGCTAGCAACAAGCGACCGACGTGTAACGATTAGTGTTCGAAATAGTTCAATAGCGCTGGTTGCTGTAGCGTAGTTTTTTTTAACTATTTCCCCCGAAAATCCTCCATTGTGTGGTTTCCGAATTTCGAATTTCCGATCAACACGTTTCCGCGAACGGATTTTCCCAACTGGGGAGTTGAGGTTACATTTCGGGTGACAAGTGTGGGAAGAGAAAAAGAAACACCTGATAGCAGCTCTCTCTTTGTTCGAAATAATAATTTTAATTATCTCCGTAATGCCGACGCTGCTTTTGGTGTAGGCGCATTGCACTTCACACGTGTACAAAAGCTGCAGCACGGTAATGTGCGTTGGTCGGAAAGTAGCACTGCTAAGCCGCTTCTAAACCGAGCTCCCACCAGCCAACCAGTAATGATTGAGTGAAACGACCAGCAAAAGGGGTTGCAAATGCGCCCACGAACCTGCTGCTTCTATTTTGGCCAATCCAAATGCCCGCGCTCAGGGATCGGTTGATGATTATTGATCCTCTTTTGGTGGGGGGGTAAAAAATGGGCACCAACTATGAAGCTCCCGTTTTGCACAACCCACATTCATTTCAGGGAAGGCAGCAGTGACCCGGAGGGGCTAATGAGAGGGCGAGCGGGCGGGGGTGGTGGCAGCAAATGGCAATATGATTAGCTCTGCAGCACCCGTCGGCCCACCCGACGGTTGTGCAAAAGCTGGCTGGCGCCACTCGATGCCCCTATTAGCAGGAATGCTATTAGCATTACTATTAGTACTGTTAATATTATCATTGCTGATAGCGAGAACAACACAAACACACACACACACACAGACACGGGCGCTCGATGTTATTAATATTATTAAAAGGCACACTCACACCCATTTTAAGCGACGACCCGCCCCGGGTGGCTGCGTCGAACAAGGGGTTTGGGGATTTTAATATCGTTTTCTATTTAATTGCGAACGTACATTCCCGTGCCCGTGGCCAAGCTGCCGGTAACGACGCCGATGATGGCGCTGATGACGATGGTGATGATAGTGGCAACATCTGGCCCGCACACAGATCGAAAGTCAATCCTTTTCCCGTTTCGGGCAGGACGAACTACCGCTCGGTGAGCGGGAATGTAATGCTGCCGACAAGCGTGGCAAAAAAGTTTGCGACCAGTGGCGCAATTATGTTGTTGCCCCATGATTTGTGCCCTTCGACGGGCGCAAAAGGACATTTATTTATTTTGTTTTTTGTTTTTTTTTGCAGTACGTTCCCTTCTCGCGTACCCGCGTTTTGGTCGCAAGTGTCGCCCAATGAGATGTTTATTACGCTGTCGGTTTTTGTGCAACCCTCCCTTACTTTATCGTGTCTGTGTGTGTGTGTGGGGGCACCCCGCCCATTAATGGGGTGGGGGAGAACACCCCCATCGGTCGGGTGACAGAATCGCCTTGCGGCGGGTGCGAGCCTGGCAGGACAGCGACCGGAAACATAAAACTACCCCCCAACGGCCCCATCGATGAGACCGATGTATCGTCATCCTTCACGCAGTCGGTAGCGCAGCCTGGCCTGGGGTTGGTTGAGGGCTGCTACCGGAGCGAGAAATAGCTTTCCCGGATACGCATCCCTTCGCACCCACCCACTGCAAGGGGTGGGGGGGCAGGCGTGAGTGCGGTACCGTGCGGTGGCGGTACTTCATTTGTATTAATTTTCCATTTAATGATATTTGATATGGTGTAATGGCGGCTGACAGCATTTTTTACTGCCGTGTGCTAATTTTGTGAACCATAAAATGTGCCGCGCCGTTCGAGCTTGCGGGAAGAAAAACACCTCCTCCCCCCCCCCCCTCCCCCCCGTACTATGCCTGTCTCGCTCTCCCGTGCCATGTGCATGTTTAGTACGGCCTAATGAGCATTAGGTGCCGGTGGGTTGCGTTCGGTGGAAAAATAGATACCCGTTGCCCGTTGTTGTGTGAGGTGATAATGATGATCAATTTTTGCGCCATTTGAAGCCAGACACTAATGCCACCCTTCAAACCCATTCCGATCGCTTCGTGAAGCATTTTGTTAAACAACTGTCCCTTGCTCGAAATGGAAATGGAAACTTTTTCGCAACGAAACGCACGCCGAAATTACGCTCGCAGGACGTTTGCTTATGCTGGGCAAATATTTGACGCGCAAACGAGTGCGAGTTTGAGTGTGAATTTCCTCGAAACCAGGGTAAACGGGTTTGATCTTCCAGGGGCGGTTCTTTCCGGAAACATCACGATCGTGGTCAAGTGAAAACAGACGAAGAAAAGCGATTAGGATGCGTGTGAGAGGTGCGTTTGAATTTGATATTCAAACTCCGATTTTGGCTTGCCTACAAAGTGTATATTCCGGATAATCCGCTACCGGTACAGCATGCCTGAGTAAACGGTACTGGTCAACTAAAGGATGGGGTGCTTCTTTTCACTCCCACTCAGCATCTCGGACATCTTAATACAGGATCCGCTGCAAGGACGAACCAGCAAGTCCTTCCCTGTGCTGGGGCAAAAGTGTTAGATCGGAAAATCCATCCACTACGCAGCGTCCATCCCGCATGGAGTAACGTAGATAAAAGGAAACTGCTGTCCTTCGTCGAGGAGTGTCGTCTCGCTCATCCTCACACTCATTTCCCGAACGCCCCATCGCCCAACGTCGCCCCCCAAAATTAAACAATCCTTGGTGTATGATGTAGTGTCGCCTATTTGCATACACATTTCTTCTTACATTATAATTATATTTTCCCAGCCCGACACCGAGAGCCGGGGGTGACTTTTCATTAAAAGGACCCTCACGCGCCACCGTCCGTCACCCCCGGGTGACCCCTCGCACACTGGCGTTGGTTCCGCTGAGATAAGGCTATTTTTCCACCCGAACTTTCTTCCATCTTCATCAACACCGGCACCGGAGTCGTTCTCTCGGGTCAGATTCGTCCGAGTGGCAGGCATCCTGGGGGTTTTTCCGACGAAAAGTGAACCGGAGCTGGACATACGGGGGGGGGGGGGGCACGTGTAGTTTAAAAGCGCCACAGGGTTGGCATCGGCACCGGCGAGAAAGGTGGCCCCGGGGGTGGCCACTCGGAGCAACCATTTCGGAACATTTAGCCCGAAACCATCTTGCGCCATCGGGTTGGGTTTTATTTATGAGTTGCTTACATTACGGATCCTTGACTGGACCATCAGCACTCCGTTTGAGTGGTGGGGCGTCCAGCACACACACACACACACACACACACACACACATGTTCCTCTCGGTTTTCCCTCAACTTTCCTTCAAAGATGCTTGCTTCCATGCTGAGGCTAAAGAAGTCTTCAGCCCCCTGCCCGGTGGGGGTTAAGGAGCAGATCCTATCCGGAGCAAGATAAAGTATGAGAAATATGTTTCCATTTTGCGAAAACGTGTGCGTTTTGTGGTAGCACCTTTTCCACCGGCCCTGACGCAATCCCCCCGAGAGGTGAATTCTCGGGTTTCTTGGCTTCTTCCTTTTTATTTAAAGGTCCCTGCCCCTTGCGGACACTGACGGAAAAGACGCCTTCTCATCCGCAAGACGCCACTGAGCGATGGACCCGCAAGGGCCCGTTCAAGGGGTTTTTCGTGCGGACGGGAATGAAAATATGGCTTACATTATTATTAGATTGAGAGGAAAAAGGATTAATTTTCCTTTTTACTTTCGGCTTTGACCTTTTTCCGGCCCCCTTTGCCGACGCTGAAGCCCGAAGACGAATTGAGGTGGTGCACGCCCAAGACGGCGTCCTTTCGATGCGGGGAGGCACCTATTAGAAAAAGGGTTCACCTCTCGGGTCCTGGACCTGGGAGTTGGGCTTTTGGAAGAATGTAAAACTTTCAACCAGCCACGGGACGGGGCACGTGTGCAAACAAGACCCTTGAGAGCACGTCAGTCATCAGCTAAGCAGAGCAGAGTAACGGCATCGGACTGACCTCAGAACTACCGACGTGTGGCTTCTGATCGATCCAACTCCGATTCCTGAGCCACTGGCGTGGGCATGATTTGTGCAGGATGGCTCCTGGGAGCCCGATGACTCGCGTAGAGCGCAAATGTGTGTGTGTGTGTGTGTGTGTGCGAGGGGATAGGGGCTGGTTGGTCCTTCGGGTGAGAAATAGGAGTGGTTTTAGGCGAAGGGACTCGACCGGTATCCCGAGTAAATTTAATATACATTAATCTATCTCTATCTTTCTTGACCCGATGCGTATTTTTCTTTGTACTACGCCCGAAGGCAGGCTCCATTGCATAACGAGCGGACAGCGGGCGGGTCGTGCAAGGAACTGGGAATGGAAAGGGCCACCTTATCGTCGACCCGAGTCCTTTCGTTGCGGCCATCGCTAACCAACCGGCAGAATTGACCAAAAACCGGTCAAAGAATAGCCAATTTGACTAAATCAATATGGGCTACGCAATGAGCGCCGGTTCGCCGTGTGGTTTGGCCGGTGAGGGTTGCAGGAAATCCTGTTCCTAAACTACGACTGCTTTCTTCGGAAAACCTGCTCTTCATTAGATAGCTCACCCCCTCACCCGATCGTTTACTGCCGATGGTATTTGCATCTTCTCGAACGGTGAAGGAGCAAGTTTTGGCTCGCCCCTCGGTGGCCTCAAAACTATTCCCCCGGACGGCTTTTTAGCGCACAAAGAAGCGTCTCTCGCCGGTCGCATTGTTTGCCGATGGGAAATTAATTAAACCGAACCGATGTTTCGACCGCTTGGTTGCTATTTAAATTTAAAATACAAGCCCTCCCCCTGGATACTTTTAAGACCATGCGGCTGTGAGGTGATTCTATAACCGGGCGTTGAATTATGGTTGAGTCATGTTTTCTTGCGATGCATTCGACGCAATATTCAACGGAAGGTTCGGCCATTGATCGGAGCATAATTTGTCCGATAGATGCGCAATTCGACCGTTAAAAATCGACGGTACAGGCATAAAATCCCAAACAATCCCGAAAAAAAAGCATAAAGGATTAAGGAGAAGCGATTTTCCGACCGACTCCGACCCGGGTTTTTGCTTGTGTGACGGAAAAAGGACGACGCCGGCGAAAAGTACCACCGAAACGGTTGGGGAAGAGTTTCATCAAAGGCACATATTTTATTAAATGAAGATATATTTCTGTAAAGAAAAGCCGCCGAAGAACCCAACTGGATGAAGGAAGTACAACGACGAGAGCGAGCAAAAAAAGAAAGAAAAAATAGTAACAAAAAGATTGCCCCGAAAAGAAAGGCCACCCCAGCTTGTAATGATTCGAACATTCGCTCATTCGCTTGCGTGGCACCGAAGGGCTTCCGGATCTCGAACCCACTGCCCAGCGCCGAAACGATCGTCCGGAAAACCGCAGGCCAATATGCAGAATCAACAACCCCGAGGGCCGGACGGTTGCGTCCGACCGAACGGCACATGAAAGGACTATTCGTACTCTCGTGTTTTGTGCCTCTTCCACACTTTCCCTCCCACCCGGTGGATTTTGGAAACCCTTCCTCCCGAGACCGAGGGAGTGCTAACAAGAGGGGAGCACAAGAAAGGGAGCTCGGTCGGACACGCTACTCATAAGAAAGATCAATCGGACCCGTTTACGAGGCAAAGTTTAAAGAACGCGCAACGGTACGGATGATTGGGGGTTTTCTTTTTGGGCAAGAAAAAGGACACGGTGGTGCATCGCTTTGGTGAAGCGAATGACCATTCGCTCCATACCCGCCGATAATGTACGCACAGCAAAACCCACAACCCTAGCCACACACAACCGCACATAGCCATAGGGCAAATAAAAATAAATAAGGGGTTTTTCCGAAAATTTAACTGATCCGGTTTTCCCGCTTTTTCCCCACAATTTATGTGCACCCGATGTGTGTGTGGGTGGTGTATGTGTGTTTGAGGGAGCATGAGAGGAAAAAGACGAACAAGGATGCGAGAAGACGCCACACGCAAGGGATGATTGAATGACGAAAGGATTCTCGGTGCTACTTCAATTGCTAACCGACTCCACCGTTCCGCCCTTCGGACCGTTGCGGTCAGTGGTTTGTGGGCGTGTGTGTGTGTGTGTGTGGGTGAGTGTACGTGTGTATATCGAAGGCGAGTTTGCGTTGCGAGTATTTATGCGACTCTATTTGCTTTCACTTACTTTCGCCCTGAACGGGTAGCTCTTTCCCCTGTTTCCGTCTCTTAACACTCGCTCTGTACTGCATTCCACGTTAGAGCAGGGAATGAGAGGGTGGCAGAGGAAGGGAGGTTACAAGGAAAATCCCGTTTGGGCAGACATTTGATGAGCGATGCCGTGGTATCTTCAAACGGGCCAAATCGAAACTCGACTGCTGCTTTTTCACCACGCCACTAACACAATGGCAAAGAGAAAAGGCGAGCGAGCGAGAGTGGCATGATGGAGTGTGAGGATGAGAGGGAGGGGGGGGGGTAGGGGAACATCCCCGCTCTCCCTACCAAACTAACCTCCACGCAAACGGAACGGTTCTTCTTCGTTCCCAAGAAGGACACTCCAGTCCGGGGAAGCATGTGAAATCGTAAATATTTCAAAGTTTTCCCAGGCGAAATTCCACCCACTTAGGGTTAAACGAGGGTGGAGGCGAAAAGAAGGGGGGCTGGTGGGAGAGATGCATGGGTTGAGATGCGGAACTGACCAACGCCGCTCCATCTCCTTCACCCCCACTCTCGTTTGCGGTCAGTACCACCATGGCTAGCCCCGGGGCACGATCTTAAGAAAAACCTCCCACCGACGACCCGAGCGGCAGGAAAATCTCTTTAATTATGAACCATCGGTTAAACGGACGCCGGGGGCATGTGAGTGCCGGGGTGTGTGTGTGTGTGTTTGTTTCGGTCCATGACCACCCGGTCATCCCACCACCCTTCGAGCCCTAGCAACTCGTCTCCTCCACGAGCAATCTATCAGCAGACACTTCCCAAGACGCTTCACAGAAAGGAAGCGGCGAGTGTGTGCGGGTGTGTCCAAGCAGCAATCCTTTTGCGCCCGAGAACCGGCAGCCCATGTTTGTGCATACAAAATCCCAGTTTCTTTATCTTTGCCGCTCAAATTAGTAATTTATAATTCAAACTTCAACTCCATCCGATACGGTCTGCCTGGACGGTCCGGCTTCGAGATCCTTTTCGGGGGGAAACCGATCCATCCCACCGGACACCACCGGCGCAATCGTGCACGGAGCTAAGTTAACCCCGGAGTTCCCCTGCGCCACCAATGCCACCCCTTTTCCCGCCAAAACCACTGCGGGTAGACGAGCGGCATTTTATAGTTGGAAGTTCGCTCAATCTAAGACGATTTATCAGTACCACCTGCTAACGTCCGAGAAGCCCGTGGACGGAGCATGACCGGTGCTGGCCTAAGAGTACGGTCCTCAAGATGATGGACCGGGTGGTTTTTCTGTTGCGAAACCAAATCACAACCCACCCATCCACCCCGTCTTCTTAGCAACCAAAAAACCCACACGTATCGGGGGAAGGACCCCATTTTACAAGGGAACACGAGCCCGAGACAATTTTCTTCTAATTAATTATTCACCCGAAAACGGAAAACTAAACCGCCCACCCCTAGCTACTGGTCGCCCTCCCACAACACCGTTACCGGGTCACTGAGAAATGGTCAGATTTGTGTGAGAAATATGATAAACTTACAACGGCCCTTCGGCAGGACAGCCCCGTCCCGAGCACAACCGGACAACATGGGCCACAGGGCCCAGGGGGTCCGGTCGGTTGGTTGAGCAAAAACTTACAAACGGAAGTTCCGCACCGACGGCACCCACCACCTCCTCCCGATCCCGAGAGGGATCCGCACAATACAATATCTCACCACACCGGACACTGGTCACCCGCCGGGAAGGGCACCATCTTTCATTTAATCTTCAAACGGGACCTCGCCTTTGGAACCACCTCTCCTTGCCACCAGCACCCTTGGGCCGTTCATTAAGCGAGCGCCTTTTGCGCGTCTGGAATCTTGGTCCTCGTGTCCTCGGTGGGTGGGTGGCAGTTTTCCACCGGGCGCATTCCAGTGGGTACACTTTACTGCTTCGGGGAAACTTTCGTTCATCCTCATCTTTCCCCTGGGGGGGGGGGGGGGGGGGGGGAGTGGGTCTCCACACCCATCGGGGGGAGGGGGGGGGGGAAGGGAAATTGCGCACAACCCCCTTGGGAGGGTGACCGGGACCGGGTGGTGGTGTGTTCAAAAGTAGTTTTCGCCCCTTCGGGAGCTCGACCGGGGAGACGTAAACTATAACTAAAAATTTGGAAAACTTAAAACAAAACCTTAACCGCACTAGTCCCCCGGCACCCTCCCCCCCCCCCCTCTGCTACGGCACATCGTACCGTCCACGGGTCCCTAATCTCGAACAAAAAAGCCCTCACCCGGGGGCTCAGGAAATCTACCGGAAACGGCGCCATTTTGCGATAAGAAACTCCAAACCGTCGCCGTCGTTGAACCGCAGCCACACAACAGCACCCGAAGACGGGTCCTTGTGTTTTCCCCACCGGGTTTGCCCCCGACAGTTGACCAAACTCTTGACCGACACGGAATTTCCGCCATTCCCCCCTCCCGCCATCCCCTTTCAGTTCGAGGAACGCTTCTTGGGCGGCTTGTTTGGATAGGAGGGTTGCTTTTGTTTATGGACCAAACCTCCTCGGTTCGTTTGATTTTGTACGATGCGAGAAAAAAAAGCACCAACTCTCCCACTGGAACAAGCCAAGCGGGTGGTGCGTTGGTTGCGGGGAAATAATTTCCAAGTTCGAGTTCGATAGTGAGCCGAAAATGCGGTTCCTGTTTTTGAATATTTGATGTATTCACCCCACCATCGCCCGCAAACCCGGTGTCCGAGACGCCAGGGCGCCCTGATGCTTAGTTTATGATCGGGAGTCCTTTCTCACTCTCTCTCTCTCTCTCTCTCTCTTTTGCCGACCAACTCCATTCCACCCCGTACCACCAAAGGAACCATTTCTCAATCTCAATCATCCCCGCTCGGAAAGGTGTTATTTCCCGGTGCGTGGTGTTGTTTAACGCTACGCTGCAACGCTGCTGATTCGGAATGAAAGTTTCAGAGCTTCGTATTTTGGATGCTGACTTTTGGCGCCACCAAAAATATTGCATTTTAATGCAGTTCATCCTCCACGGATCCTGATGTCTTTGGTGACCATTGTCTAGGCGTGTAGGAGCGAAAAAGGCGATCTCCTTTGGCACGTGGCTAATTATGCTTATTGCTCTTGCCAAGGTTGCTGCAGCTTTGCCCGCTTTGTCCTCATCAATCGGGTGTCAATTACGGGGCCTTAGAAGAGCCGTTTTACAGGATACGGAATACTCGCTCGTTTGCATCATCGTTTGCTGTTCCCATTTTTAGAAGCGCACTCGCTGATATTCTTTTTCACTTAGCAAAAAAAAAACAGACCCAACCCCGCTAATGGGGATGAATTATACTTGCTAGCACTTCTCGAAATTGCAAAATAATCGAATGAAACGCCAACGGTATTTGTGGCGCTTCCAACCCCCATTTGGCAAACCCCCTTCTTTCGAGGAATTTATGTACGGATAAGCGCCTCCTCCGAAAGTGAACCATGACTTACGTGGGTGGGCGCTGGGAAATCGAATAAAATGTATCGAATAAATTTTAAAGGAAATAAATTCCTCCGTACCATAACACCCACACGTGCGTGCGCTAGTGCGGGCATCTTTATATTTCTTTGAGCGTTTTTCTTTTTTCGTGCAGCTGCTACTACTGCAAGGATATATCCCTGCTGCCCCCGGTTGGCTCAAAACGGACACTTGGGATGGATTATGATGATCAGTCGCGTGTAGCGCTGCTCGGCACCGAAATCGTGCAAAACGGGTTGCGAATAACAACAACCACTGGACGAGAGTGCCGACCCCTTTTTCGACGGCGAATGGTCAGCCCATCTTGGGATGGGCTTCTGTTTTTGTCCCACCCGCCACCGTCCCATCGCCCCCAACCACCGAAAGCCCATACGATACGCGGCCAAAGGAAAGCAATAAATCAATATGCGGACATAACCCACCATTCTCGCTCGGGCGCGGCAGGACGCAAAAACGTGCCCCCTACGCCACATGGAGCAGAAAAAGGAGCACGCAAGAAGGGCAAAAAAAGCACACGTGCACACACACACACACACGCTCGATCTCCTTGACCATGTGTGGCGAGATGAGCAACGCCGTGGGGAGCCGAAAAGCGCCACAATGACTGTGTGCGTGTGTGTGTGTGTGTGGGAAAGAGAGAAAGCAGGAATGTAAGAAAAACAGCCGGGGAAACGCGTGAAGTGGTTTGGGAACTGCGAAAAGGGGTATAACCCGCTTCTGGGTGCCACCATCGCTCGATTTTCCCCCTCGCGAAGGGTGCCCCGGGTGGGTGGGTGGGCCGGGTCGGGATAAATGAAGTGGGAAAAGTGCGCCGGACGCTTATGTGCTTATTATTCGTAAGCATTTACCAGCCCCGTTGCGACCTCGGGCACGTCTAACGAGCTGCATACGTTTCGGTACAATTGAATGCGCAACATTACCAGCCGGGCCGGAAAAAAATGGCCACCTTCTTTAGGCTGTGGGCGAGAGAAAACGAGTGGTTTCTTATGACTATGGGAGGTTCACCATCGTGTGCTCTAGTTTGCTTTGGTTTTCCCAATGGATCCTGATTTTTGCACACCCTCCGGATCAGCTTGCATGTGGAGCATCTGCAAAAGCTACGTACAGCAGTGTATGTACCGCTGGGTGCTTGCGAAACGCAACTACATTGTTTTGCCGCATTTTCTTCAACCGTCTGACATTGTTTTGCCGTCCCGTACACATCCTCGTCCCTCTGGCTCGTATGTGTGCATGGCTGTGTGTGGCCGCAAGCCAGTTTCTTGGCCATCGCCTGCAATCGGCGTGGGGAAACAGCACACATCACTTATGCGCGAGAATACATACATATATACGCACTGCCCGTGTCCGATTCGCACTTGCCGGTGGAGCAAGTGAGGTGAGGTCCACAAATGGTAAACAGTTCCGTCGAGCTGTCCGAAATAACGAGGACGCCCTGTACGTTCTGCCTTCTCGTCTGTTGGAGAACAAAAACAAAAAAATGCCGGGCGCTAGTGTATGAAACACCACAACACCGGCGAGGTACTGACAGCTCCGACGGCCATTGCATGTATCGCAGTTTAGTTCTTCTTTTTTTGTTGTTGCTTTGGAGATTTTTATTTCGCTCTCCTCCTTTTCAAACCCCAGACAAGGACTAGCTTTGGCGTGCTCTGGATTGGTGCTGTTTTTTTTTTCCCCGACATGCCACACTTTATCTCCCGCTGGCACAAGTCCGTGCTCGAGACCGAGAGAACAGTCAGTTATCGAAAGATTCGTCGCTGTCCAAATCCACCTTTTAATAACGTACGCTCTGTTCGGTTGGACTGGGTTCCTTTCTTCTTTCCTTTTTTTTGGGTTGCCCTTCTACGCTCGAGAACAAACAACTCTCCCACGCAGCGTCCTCCAACCAGGCATCCGGTCAAATGTGGCACTTTCGGTGGCGAAGTACGCGCCATGAAAGCGAATGGTTATGAAGACGAGCTTTTCTTCGACCGTCACGGCGTGCCCAGCTGTCCAGTGGTCAGCTCGCCCGACACTTCAGGCTTGTGGTACATTCACACACACGCGCGCGCGCGCATACATACGTGCCCGGGTGGTCCTGTGGTGGTCCACGTTTTCCCGTTCGACTGCTGGTGAGAGTAAAAACCTCGTCCTTCGTACATAGTGTCCTCGTCCGGTGCGGGATTGTGTGAGGAACCGAGGGACGAACGGAATGGTTGATTTGACCATCAGCAATTGCTGATGCCACCCAGGGCCGTGTTTCCTTCTTCCTCCCTCCCAGCCCTGGTACACTCACCCCACGGGAAAGCGGTGAAAGTGATAAAGCAAACCGATCGGAACACGTCCAGCACACACGCGTGTAATTTCCTTCGAGCGTGATGCATGGCGAAGGGATTGCAGCTGTTGGCCCCCGAGGGCAGCTGCGAAACACCCCATCCCACGGTGTGGGTGAAACGAAAAGCTACGCCACCGTTTGGTAGCGAATTGTTTCCGCAGAGAAGAGGATGAATTTTTTTTTTTGCACGTTTGTAACATTTTCTGAGCTTGTACAAAATGGTGGAAATAAAATAAAATTTTCGTGAAAAATTGTGAAAGTATGTCCACCATCTTCTAAGGATTCATTCCACGCATCGCAACCAGAGGGCCCCGGTGCCATCTTTGTGTCGATCGGAAAACAATACCCAAGTACACCTTCCCACCGACGTGGAAAACACCCTGCCGCTTCGTGCGGTGTTCGGCCCCGGCATAATAATAATGTATGTCAGTACCGAAATCCGACCGGCCGACATATTGGCAGAGTGCTAATGTCTGTCTGCCGAATCCTTTGGGGTTGGCGCAGAGTTCGCCCTTTCCCGTTGGCGCACCGTTTGGCGCAGGGCCAGCACAAGAGGCCAAGAGGACGCTTGCGGAAAAATCAACGCAATGACGATTGATGTCGTGCTTCGGTCTTTGTCCCAACTTCAGGCTCCGTTTGGATGATCCATTCCACCTTTCGGCGAACGGTGGGCGCACGTTTGTCTTTGTGATCGCGGACAACGGTGCCGAAAAAGGAGTGGGGAAAAAAAAAACAAAAGGAAAAGTGCAGATAATGTGACGCAGGCCACACCCGCTGGTGGCGTGCACGGCAATCAGGCTGCGGGACAGTTTTCTTCCCCGCGCGGCCATTCGCCCGATTTCCGCCGTTCGATTTCAGAGGCAGAGCAAAAAATCTCACACAACGAGCAAAGAGCAAACATCCCGAGCTTGGGATGGAGGCGCCTGGTCCGGTGGTCGGAAAACGCTTTTACCACACCTTGCGTGGGGATATGCTGAAGGTGGAAAAAAAGTACACCTACTCACACACACACGCACACATCAGTTCGGGTGGTGGGTGGAATACATTTCCATCCTTTTCTTTTCTTTTCGTTTTGTTGCTGTCCATTTCCTAACCCAAGTGGCCAGAAGAAAAGGATTCAAAAGGACCGTCCCTCGTGTTTTGGTGGTGATGGGAGGGGGAAAGTGGGAGGAGAGGATGGTGGGGAGGAGGGAGAAGGTAGACCGGAAGACCACCATCCATTGAAGGTCGTTTGCGCAATGCTCTCGGTACGCAGCGCCCCCCACATAGCGCTGGACATCCTTCCGACCGACGGTAAGATGGATAATGTAAACTTCCTCACACACACACACACACACACGCGTGGGGGAGGGACATCCGATAGGTCCTGTGGTCCGGGAGGTTTCCTTTGCTTCTACTGATTTTTTTTTTGGCGTCTTTTTGCGTACCGTAAGCTTTATTGTCTTTCTGCCTCTGCTTCGCTCGCTCGTCCCACATGTCCCCTTTCTGCGTGCTTTGCCGGGCTTCAGTCCCAGGTTGGCTGGCGCTCTCTTCGGCTTCATTGTCGAGCCGGTGTAACTCTTCGCTTCGTTAAGCATTGCCGCCCGCCGCGCTTTGTCTTGGGCGTTGTTTCTTGCTGTGGGGTCCTGCGAGGGTGAAAAAGGAAGCAGCGCAGCAAGGAGCAAGCGGCAAAAAAAAAAGCCTCACCAAGCCGAAGAAAGTGTACCGGGTGGGGTACATGTACTGTACGCGGCTGGCATGGACCAAAGCAACCGACCGGCCAGCCCGCATACACAGGATAGCAGTCAAGGGGGGGGGGGGGGAGAGGGGGAGAGAAGGGGGAAATCGGGTGAAAGTAAATCGGTAAACTGCGTATATGCGAACGGATGGCCATCCCTTCATCGTTTCATGCGAGGAGGCAACTGGAAGAGATAGAGCTTCCAAACCCTCACCCCCATTGCCACATCTTCCTATTCTTCTTTCCCTACCCACCCACGCGCACCCACCTTCCCTTGCTGTGGCACCGGTCCCACAAACGTGTATGTGTGCAGGACCTTTATATCATCCTTCTTCTTATCATCGGACATGAGCACAATTACTTTCAGTCGTTTCTTGCCATTATCCTTAAACTTTCGATCCCTTTTTCGCTACGTGTGGCAGCCACCTCCCTTGCCTCGGTGCAGTGGGGGGGAGGGGGATGGGGACGAAGGGATGGTAGTGCCGAACCCCGGAGGCCCCACACACTCACACACACATGCTGCTGGCAACCAACCAGGGATGGATGAGAGATCGGTGGTCGTCCTGCCGGCAAACATCTTTCTCCCGCGCCCGAGACGGAGATAGATGGTGGTCGGGTTTTTGCGTCTGTGTCCGTGCCGTCCCCGAGTGTGAGGATGGAAGGCTGGCGGTAAGGTGGGTGGAGCCGGGCGATGTTTGTTAGGGGTGTTAAGACGAACGTATCCTCGGGTTTGATTGGATTGGGCAGGGCCGGCAGGGCACGTCTTAAGGAAGAAAGGGGGGGGCGGGCTGAGGGAGGGCCGGGACCGGGACCGGGTTTGACCAGGCGGGTGTAATTTCGATTTTTCACTTGCTTTCTTGGCAACGCCCTTCCGCCCTTCCCCGGATCGTGTAAGGATCGCCGTTCGCCTGTTCGCTTTTGGTTCGCCAGCTGTGGCAGTCCCTCTTCGTCCCTCTTTACGCCAGCAGCAAAGCATGTGTGTTGCAGCACAGGCAACCGTCCGAAGGATTACGTCTTTCGGCTCTTCACCACCCACCGTCCCTTCTGCACCTTCCCCCCCTCCTTCCCCGCTACCGTCCAAGAAAAAAGGGGATATTACGCAATGGGAAAAGAACGGACTTACGTGCGGATAGATGGATAGATACGGACAGATAGTATACTATGTATCGGTGTATGTGTGTGGGGCGGTGTATTGGGACGTAGGCGGAGAGCGAAGGATGATGGCAGTTCGATACTGCAAAATCCGCCCGCTCACCCACCCACCCAGGTTTCCCCTGCCATCTCTGGACACTGGCCAGGCGCTTTTTTTGAGCCTCTCATCGCCTTTCCATCGGGCCCTTCCGCTCCGACCGAGCGGAAGATGGCGAAGTTTTGCGCAAAAGGGACCCCCGCACAACCTCGCTTGTGTCCTCCCCTCTCTGCTCTTGTGTCGCAAACTTAAAATTGATCATGATATCACGTGGAGGGGCACCGTGGTTTGGCCGGAAATTGAAGCCTCGTGAAACCGGTGTAATGGAGGTGAGGGACGAAGAGGGGGGGGAGGCGGCCCAAATTTTACACAACACTCACCCTGGCCCAACGTCCGGCCAACAATTGTTCCGAAGGGGCTCCTTTTCGTACCGTCGAGTGCCGTATGGACGTCACCGGCTCAAACTGACCAACCAATATTACGATTTATGGATAGTCTTTTTTCTCGGCTCGGCCTCCACCCTTCGATGTCGCCTATCCCGAAATATATTACGGGATGGCAACCACCCTTCGGCTCACTCTTACCCCCGTGTGTGCGGCATTTTTTTTTATTATTATTATTTGGCAACATTTTCCTATTCATTTGATCGGTTTGTTATTTGATTTTTCTTTATTAGTTTTTCGCTTGCTCTCTCTCTCTCTCTCTCTCTCACACTGTCTTTGTGGTTCCCTCGTTGCGTGACACTTGGCATCGTTATCGTAATATCCTTTGGGGGCGAGTGACTTTCTGTACGAGCAGCCCCGAGGCCACCCTATACTCGCTCGCACCGGAATCGATTGAGTCATTTTGCGTTGGCAACTCCCGTGTGGCAGATTTTTGACTTATGACTTATTGCGAACCGCTTGCCGTCCACCCACGCCCGGTGCCGGGATGAGTTTTTGTCTCTCTTTAATTGCAAACCAACCAACCATCCACCCGCCCTCCGGGGAGCCAATATCTCACATACCATACCAGCTTGCGTGGAAAGAAGCGCCAATTATTCTCCCTCCTGAGACCAGCACGATTGTAAACTTCGATTGATATTTTCATTATTAACGGGAACATGCTTGGGAGATGGTATGGACTCCGGGGGGAGGGGAGGAGGGTGGATTGAGTGGGTCAACTGCCTGTTTCTTCTAACCAAACAAAACGCCACCAACCTCGTAATCCGCTGGCAGTCCGGTCCGGTAGGATGGCGATGGCGTCGGATAACAAGCCCTGGAAGCGCGTGGCGTCACCGAGCACATTCATCACACGTTACCGTCGGCTTCGCGGCCCTTTTTGTGTGTGTAGGGTCCCAACCAACCGAAGGGGGTGGTGCTGGAAAACCGGGACATTTCACTCCCGAGCCGTGTTTGCGACACGAGCGCATTTTCGCTTGCTCGAACCAGCTTCATCCAGCAGCGTGTGCTACAGAAGGACATACGATCGGAACGCGGTTCGGTATCGCTTTCGAAAACTAGCTCGACTTTCCCCCTCGCCTTCTCTCTCTCTCTCTCTCTCTCTCTCTCCTAGTAACCTTCTCTTCTCGCATCTCACCGTCACAGCTCCGCATTGCATGAAACTTTATCGGGGCAAAATATGGTCCGCTGCGGACCGCGGATGAGTTATTCATGCCTGTGTAAACAGCCGCTTGCTTCAGCCACCTACGTGTACGTGTGTGTGCGTAATTTTCCGTGCAGGATACACACGCGCGTAACCCCCTTGCGGATTCGGAGCGCCCTCACTCCGGCGCTACCCTTCGACACCGTGCCCGAATAATGGCGATGCTGAGATTTTGGGAAATTACGCGAAACGACGTGTTTGTTAAGTGACTGTTTGTAGTCGGGAGAGATTGCTAATAAAATTTAATTATCCTTACGAAGGAAACCTTCTGAGGGAAAGCGCGAGAGAGAGAGAGACAGCGCACACACACAGCCGATACGCTGCTGGCACCACGTGCGCTCTAGCGGCATCCTTTTGTGGTATCCTTTCTAGCCTGCCTCCCTGGTGGTCTGCTCCCTACCGGCGATCGATTTCTCATCATTGTACGCTCGCCGCAAATCCCTCGACGCAGGCGATTCGATTGCTGCCGCAACCCGAGACGGCGTCCCTTTTTTTGCGCGCGTCCCTATTTACATTCGAAAAGAAACCCCAAATCGCCGTAATGAGTCATACGGAGTCGCGGGCGTGGGTGAAAAATGGGTCAGCCTCGATGGACACGAAAGGAACTACTTGAAAGCCGCGAAACGTAGGTGGGTGCGCTTTGAAAAATGGTCAAACTAGCGTGGCCACTCGGTTTCACTACACACGCACCCGTCCCGGACGTGAAACCGTGCTTTTTGGCCCCCTGGACTAGAGAGAGAGAGAGAGCGAGAGAAAGAGAGAGAAAGAGAGTGTAGGAAAAAAATCCGACCGGTCATCCCGAGGTTTGCTGCAGTGAGAAAATGAACTACCCATCAATCATCGGTTTTACAACAATGGCCATCCGAGCCGGTCCGTTTTATTCCCTTCATTCTTTTCGCCTTTTCCTCCCATCCAATTTTTAGCCCGCTGAGAGGAAATTTAGGGAAATTTCAACCACCCTCACCCAGGAGCGGAGCAAAATATTAAATGGCACGGCTCGATAGGAGCGACATTCGGGTGGAATCCGCCAAGGGTCAGATGGACAGTCCTTCGCGACCGACTGATAGAACGGAGGGCTGGGGTAGGGGGAGGAGGGTATGGTTGAAAAAAAACACCCCACCTCCCTCCCCCTGCCGGACATTTCGTAGTAAATTCGGCCGCTCAATCGATTATGGCGCTGGAATTGTAAAATATTGGACACTCATTCGGGTGGTGGTACAATTTTTTCGTTCCATCATCTTCGAGCGATGTGGTGCTTTGTGGTGGAAGTTAAATAATGGAACTTTTCGGCCACGACAACGGGGCCTTCTTCCTCTAGTGGGGTGGGTGGATGATTCAACCCCACGCATTAACAACACACGGTGCACTTTCGTCGGCGTCCATTTTTCACTGCGAGTTGCAGAATTTTAGTGAGTGCTTATTTTATTTTTTGAAACGGATCGTTTAACGTGCTTCATTCTTTTCCGTGTGTGCTGGAGGCGTCAGTCAAGATACCATGGGGTAGAGGGTTGCGTTTATCTGCGAAATGAATATGTATTCTCGAAGTAACGGCTGCTCCGCTTTCTAACGTCTCCCGGAGCTTGGAAAATGAAACTATCTCTATCGGCATCGAACGGCCAGTACGCATTTCCGCAATATACCCGGGAAAAGGGCTGGAAAAACGAAAAACATTATTCTTCCAACCCCCGTTCCCGTTGGTTTCGTTGAACCGTCCTCACCAAATCCTAAGGAAAAACCGAACGGCTGTCGTAGAGAAATGTATATTTAAAAAAAGTAACACAAACGTTCTTTCAATACTTCAACACTGCCGTTGGCGGGCGGGAAGCGGTACGCTGCCATCCTTCTCGTCACGGGTGTGTCGCCAGGATGACCGTACGTCTTAAAAAAAAAAGGAAACGATCTACCATTTTGTACTATCCCGCTTTCGTAGATGCTGGACAGCGGTCGTGTGCTGAGGAAAACCCGTGAAAAGGCGAGAAACTCGTCCGCTTCGAAGCGATAAGTGAATGTTGTTATGCAGAAGAACCTATCGGACACTTGCGTGTGTGTGTGTGTGTGTGTGGGAGGGTGTTTTCCCTTCTATCGTACACACCCTGCACGGTTGGTTTTCTTCACACCGAACAGATAGCTGGACGGGGGAAACAAAATTGTCAAAAGGATAGTGAAGCATGTCCGGTTCCTTTTTTTTTCTCGTTCGTCCATGACACGGCAAGACGACGATGGACGGAAGGGCTAGATATAATACATGAAATATGGACATCGTTGATATCGATGCTCGGTGCCACCACGCTGCCGTGCGTCGTTTAACTCACCCTACGCGCTCGACAAATGGTACATGTAGATTTATATATCCCCTCCTATGTCTCAAAAGTTGCATTCGGCACATAAATGCGATGGCCATCCTGAAGGGAGTGTGTTTTGGAAGCATTTAAAATGCTCCCAGCCCAGACCCTGTGGGGTCGTTTCTTTTCCTGCATCGGCGAGTTACAAAACTCACTGGAAGGGAAAAAATGAAATCACTACCCACCCCCACCGTGGGGTTGGAAAATGTCCAGCGCGCAAAGCACGAAGGGAAATATGAAGCGCTCTTAACCAAACGAGTTGAAAACAGCAAGCAAAAAAATGGGAACAAACTATCCAACAAGTGAACGCCACTTCGTGAGGGGATACTCGACAGCACGCTCGTATGTGAAAAAGCAAGCAAATGGAGAAAAAAGTAGCAGCAACGAAAAAGTAAAAAAAAAACACCGCCACCCATAAGACCGTTCAAGCAACATTCAAACAACATTGTCGCTCTTCCACACTCCCACACGATGGGGGCGTTTCAATTTTTGTGTCCTGTTCGTTTATTTTTTGTCCTTCTCTCGCCACCATCCCCACTCCTGCTCGAAGGACGACTTTTCACATTATGCGAAACAAATTGCTCCTCCATTGCTGGTTCGAAAGCGGTTTTATATGAATGCCGCTGCCCAATTCAACTGGAAGATATTAATGGCACGGGAGGAAGCTGGTACGGATGGAAAGGAGGACTCGCGTCGGTTTACAAGCGCGCGCGCGCCAGGAAGGGCGAGCGTAATAGCACTTGAACTGGGCTTTTGCAGCACGCCACGCTGTACTGACCGGATGGCCCATCTTTACTGCTAACCGCGCAAGCCACCCAAAAGCCATCAAAAAGCTACCTTCACCACCACCGTCGTCCTGGTGTGTGTGTGTGTGTGCGCGTTTGTGTGTGGCAGGAGCTAACCTTAGCCAAACCTCCTCGCAGAGATAGTGTACGCGAGTGCGGTGGTAGCGAAATTATTACAAATTTTTATTATTTTATTTATTGCGAAACTTTTCCTTCCCAAAACTCGGGCCGGCTCGGGGAAAATTTTTCCCCGAATTTTCCCCACGTCGGCGATACGACGGTGGTGGGTGGCTGGGCGGCAAAAGGCAAAAGGGCACACGCGTTCCGGCACCGGTAGCGAACAATTGAAAGTGTGCCCGGCTGCATAACGGAGCCGGAGCGAGCCGTGTCAACGTTTGTGTGTGCGACGTTTTTCACTCACACTCGACGGCTCGTTTGGGCGTTTGGCTCTTTCGTTCGGGCGATTTTCCACACCCGCACACTCGGGACAGTCCTCTCCACGCCTGTGCGAACAGTACACAAGTGTCGTTACAATGGTTTCTCGCACTGGCGCTCGTTATTTATTTCCCGTACGATTGCTCCGTGCACCGGCGGGGTTTGATATTTCACTGACTGACACACACCGGTGGCCTTCTCGGAAAAGCGCCACCACGCCGGGAAATGGGGCGGACGGTGGCTTGAAGGTTAAAATTAGAACTAAACTATGTACCACCACTGCTCTTTCCACCTCCACTGGAAGCCTCATTTAAAGCGCCTTCCTTCACCGTTCGTAAAAATACCCTTCACGCTCGCGCCCGTTTGCTACGGGCATTTGGACTCGCAAATGCGCAAATACCGCCGCCATTGCCGTTTTTGCCACATCCCATTATCAGGCTGTAATTCGCATTCGGTCGCTGCTTACTGCCGCTACTGCTGCCGTTGCTGTTGTTTTCGCTCGCATTAAAAAGCGATCCCGAGCAGCCGCAGCAACGGCTGGGGGGAAAAACGATGGTGAGGGGTGTAAAGTTTCCCCAAGGAGGAGGGGCGGGAGGGAGCAGAAGTGTGGACAGAACAGGTCCTTCAGAGTATCCTCCGAGAGAATGTCGCACAACTGGTCACGGGCGAAACCAAGCGCCAGGACGCCGGAACGCGTGAAAAGGGAAGCTAAAACCGTTGGTCGCTCAACGGATGGAGGCGCCTGGTGGGTGGTGAATGAAGGGCAACGTGGAAGGGGTGACAAAATAGAAACCCACCCATCCACCCCCGGCTACGTGCCTGTTTTTCTCCATCACCATCACCGACCGCTTGAGGGGGCTGAAAGCCGTTGGAAGTTGGAAGACATTAAAATCCGGTTTAAATGTTTTATTACGCCCAATAATGAGCAAAAGTCTGGGCGGGTGCCGCAAAAGCGCCTTACTGCCGGCTGCCGCGGTGGCTAGCAATGGAACAACGTGTTGGTGAGGGAAGAGAGCCACAACGAAAGGGTCCCGTTGGCGTGTCGACTTTTCCGCTTTTCCGTGCTTTTTAGGGAGGCCCGACGCCATCATGAGTTATGAAACACGGCGCGCAAACGTTCGGTCGCTTTCCGCGTGTGGCGTGTGTCTCGTAACTGTCGCCATTCGCGCATCAGCCGACCCTAGAAATGCGTCTCCATTTCAAAAACGCATCGTCCATCCGAAGGAACCAAGCGCTTTCCTCCACCGAGCGAGAAAGGGTTTTGGGAATTTTCCACGAATTCCCGACCTTCCGCTAATGGTTCACGGGACCGGTTTTCGATTTTCTAACCCTCGTTCGGATCGAGCGTTTGTTTTCGTTGAACCAAGCCGAACCAACGTTAAACCCATCCCTTTGAGTGTTTTCAAACTGGTGACTTATTGCATTAGGCGGCGGTGATCGCGTCGAGAATCGATTCGCGATTCCGGGATGCCTTTTTTTCCACGTCCCATCAACCAGCGCACAAGGGCCGAGAACGGAGTTATGCACATTATGCAATTGTTCTCCGTTTTTTTCCCATACGAGCTCGGCGCACTCACTCACAGCTACTCCGTTCGTGCCTTCCTTCGCGAGATTCCCCCCCAGGGAGGAAGACTTATCGCTGCCCGTCCGTTCGCTGTTGTGTTGAAGGGCAAATGTAAGGATGGGGATCCCTTACCGTGTGGGAGGGGGGGGGTGAAAGAGAAGGAGAAAGGGAGCTTCAATTTCCATTGTGCCACGTCCCACGGAAAACGTGCCATTTTAATGGTGAATAATATGTTTGCGAAGCTAATAATAGCCCAGCTGCCAAGGCGACGCCGCCGGAGCTAGTTATCTGGCCGTTGTGCAATTGGCGGGAATGCTAAATTCGAGGCCCCGCAAAACTCACCCCTCCCCCTCGCACCCACCCAAAAAACCCTTTCGAGGGCACGCGTGAAGGTCGAAAGCATTAACGGTAGCGAACGGAGACGCGCCTTACTGATTTGCCACCGAGGGCCGGGCATCGCTCTAATCGCTTAAAATTGCACGCCACTGCAGCGCCATCCTGTCCACTCTCTCTCTCTCTCTCTCTCTCTCGCATCATCCCCCTGAGGACTTAATGCAAACCGATGCAACGCCGGTAGACACACGCAGACGGCATTGCGGATGATTGGGTAATATACGTGCAACGTACAAGGTTTAGGTTTTCGGGACGTTCGACGTCCGTCTAGCGCCGCTAGCCGCGGTGTGGTTACTGACTAGGTTGGCGCTCGGACGCGGCACTGATTCCCTGCCGGCGTGGTTTCTCGCGGTCACTAATAAAGCACCGCTCAGGATACGCGCGCCGTTGACGCCGTTGGGCGTTGCACTCGAAACGCGAAGGCCCACAAACAACCCCCATTTCGACGGGGGTTGAGCTCTAAGCAATCATAGATCATATGGAAAGCGGGAGGTGTGTGAAATTTTCGCGACTAGCGCGCCCGAACCAGATGGTGCATAAATCACTACGTGGGGCAGAGAAATTACGACCCCACCGGTGTGCATCCGGCGCGTATACAGAAGGTCCTGCCCGTGGTGCACACTTTTGCACTCGCGATGCACTTTTCGCGATAGTCGCGATGAAAATCGATTTTCGTCTCCCTCCATTCTGGGTGGTTGGATGCGCGTCCTTAGGGAAATGAGAAAGATTAAAATGTCCGGTGAGTGGCGTTTCAAGTGGCGTTGTCCCACGAGGGAAAAACCGCGCGGGTTATGGAAAGTGTCATAATTTCGGTACCATTTTCCAGCTGGTGGAAGACATTTTTCTTGCCCTTTTGTACATAGAACGCCGCATATAACGCCTCACCGGTGGGTAAGGCCCGAGGCTAGGCCGGCTAGTGCACGCGAGGCGCACCATGCGCCTCCATTCCGTTCGGATTCCTTTCTAATTAATGAAATGCTTCCATTAACTGCCATTAAAAGTCGGCCCGTCGGCAAGGAGAAGCAGGACATCGGCCGTGCACACACACACACACACTCACACAGGTGCGGGCTGGACGGAATGGAAATGGGGGTGTGGGGTTATCCCAGCCATTAACCCAATGTGCCGCTTTGTTACGCACATTAAAACTTAACCCCACGCTCACTTTCACCACCACCCTCTCATTCAACCTCCAAGTTCCGGGCACGTTTTTCACGGGGAGGGGGGTGCGGTAGAAGATGGTGGGGGGTGGAAAAGGAAAAATGGGCGGTTAGCGGCGTTTCGGTGAGCATTGTTTTATTACCCTTTCGCGGCACAGGGTGTGTCCGTGGAATTCATTGCAAACCTCCCCTTCGCATCTCCTTCTACCACCCCCACCCGATGGTTCACTTCCGTGCCGTGTCGGAAAGCCGGAAAAACGTAATAAGTCGAATTCGAAGGGTATTCGGGTGGATCGGCTTTGCGTTTGGGGCGGGGAGTGGGATTTACATAAAACTACTTCGCATTCGGTCCCAGGTGGCAACGACGGAAGAGGAAGGTGAAGGTGAACGAGTGGCCAACTGCGGGGGGGGGGGGGTGAGGGTCTGGAAATAACCGGAAATAAACTAAACGCCACGACAGTTGGTAAAAACGTAAATCGACAGCGCAAATATTGACGAGCAGAGACCGTAGGCTGGCCGACCGGGCGTTTCCTGTTTTCGCCTTCCTATTAGTGGCCCGATAAGACCAGCGGCCGTAGGGCACCTGGCGCACCCGTTTGGTGGGTCACCCGGGGGCAGGGTGTGCTGTCAGGAGCTTCCGCCAGCAGCGAGCAGCGTGAAAAACGGTTGAGCTAAGCTGAAGCGAAACGGCACCGAAGCGTTGCTTCATATTTTGTGTCTAATTTTGAGCGAACTTTCAATTTTCATAACCCAGCGCAATTGGCAACACACACAAACAAAGCATACAAAGCAAACAAACAGGAACGAACCAAACAACTAGCGGCTATTTATTGCACTTGGCCTTGGTTGATTAATTTCCTATCGCTGGCACCGTTTGGGGAAGCAAAAACCCCAACGCATTTTCTGCGCTTTTTTTTGGCCCCAACTCGAGCGAGGTTTTCCTCTTGGGCTTGAGAAACTCGCAGCGAAGGTTCTCGCGTGGCCGAAACCCTACCTCCACACACCCCCCCCCCCCCCAACCCCCTGCCCTGTTCAATTCGAACCGATTTCGGTAGATATTATTTTGAATTTTCATGATTTATTGCACGCAAAAGCCATCGCTAACGGTTATTACCCGTGGCGGGTACGGGGCTGGAAAATCGACGATTATGTATTGAAGGATTTTGGTGCCGGCAAACGCGCGCGCGATTCCGACGAAAAGGACCTAAAGGCCACCCGGCTGTCTCGCTCACTCTCACCCGTTTTACCCCCCCCCCCAAAAGGAGCACGATCAAAGCGATGGCGCCTTCGTCTCCATTGCCCAGGCCTCCTGGTAATGTTGTTATTAACGGTGGAGTTTCCACCTCGGCTTTCCCGCGGCACGCCTTCCTCAATCAGCCCACGCCAGCGCCCTGCACCTCGCCGCACCCTGCAATGCAAAAACAAACGCCATTAACCCATTTGTTCTTGTGAAAAGGGGCGCAAGTAGCGAGCGCTCTCTTCCGTTCAACTCGTCTCCACCAACGCTCCATTCGCTACTTGCGCCAATCCGTTATCTTGCGCGCGCGGTGTGGTTGTTGCCCCCGCCTCTCACCCCTCCTTCCCATACCCTTGTCAGCGCCACCACCGTCAGCCTGCCTCACCACACCTCACTTAGCTTCGGCGTGCTTCAGTGAGTTGGAAATATTCCATTCGCCGAAAACGCGGAACTCGCCGTACTTGTGCCGGTTTTTGCCTGTGCGCGCCCTTCCGTTGCGCCTATTTCCCTCAAGGCCGGAGATTGGCGGAGGCTAGCTGGCAGTGGGTGGTTCGCAGCGTAGCTTTTCCCCCAATGGCGCTGTGTGCGTGCGCCCGTTGGATCGGCTCGTCTATGTACGTTGTTCACTTTTGCGTTCAATTTTCCCGCCACTCCGCACGCCCGCAAGTGGAACGAGCAATAAGACGATATTATTTCACGCCCGTAATTACTCTCTGCCGTCTGGTGTGCTTGTTTTCCTGGGACCTGGAATCCTTCCGGCATCTCCTCCGTACGCCCGGCCCGGCCACCGTAGATATCACCCCCCCCCCCCCCCCGGCCCCTTGTGCCAGAAAGGACACTGAATCATCCTTCTCTCGCTCTCTCCAACCAACGGCACCAACGGACACCGACACGGCGTGGCATTAATGTTCGTCCTTCAAGTACACACCCACCCTGTTTCCACCCACCCAAAAAGGGCGTACTGATTCCGCCAAAAAAGCCCATCGAACGCGTTCGGACAGCGAATGTTTCGGACGCGTTCCCGAGGAAAATGCCCACCCCCAGGGAGAGCGGGAGGTAAAACACACGCACAAAAACCACCCCAAAACGAGCCGTTGACATCGGCTGGCCGCTTCCCGGCTTTATGGCGGGGGTGCGGGTTTACCCGCGATGGGAAGGGAGGGGGAAGAAAATTAATGGTAAAAGTTCCATTTGCCAGAACAAACCCCTCCAATTTTAGAATTAAATTTATCCTACCCGATGCCTCTTGCGCTGCCCCCAGAAACGAAGCCCCATTTCCCAATAGCTCATCCTTCGACCGGGAACTCCCCTTGGCCTCACCCCCCCCCCCACCCCACCCCCATGGGGGTAATGACGGTGGACAGAGCGTGGCGTAACATGTTCCGGCGCAAGGGCAAAGGCTCTGGTTTCTGCTCGTTTTCACTCGGCTCGGTAGCGCGCTCCGATCGATTTGCTTCACGGGGTTTCGCAATTTCCCACCCACCGGAGAGTTTTGGGGCGTTCGTTTTATTTATATATTCGTGACGTTTTCCCTTTCATCCGATGTCGTGCCGCCGTTTTGTGGCCGGCAGGCTGGCGTTAGATAGTGTCCTTTTCCAGGCATGCATCGGCCGGTGTTGAGAACTTAAATCAATTGGTGGAAAATGGACGGCGTCCACGAGGAGCGTGGGTGCTGGATGGAGGTCAAGGAGAAATGCCTTTTAATTTCTAACTCAATAAATCAGAAACGATTGTGCCCGGCGGGACCGGTGTCACCGGTGATGCTTATCACGACGAAAGCTTTTAGATGGTGGCGAAAGGTCACGGGGGCTTTTTTCGAACCGAAGCTCGGGCTTCTGGAGCAAATCCCCACCTTCTGCCAAATTCACCACTCTCAGTCGCTAGCTGCGTGGCAAAGGAATGGAAAATACGCCACCGAAATGACGCAAATGTGTCCAGCGAACGCACAACCGTTAGTTGTTGCAGCTTGGGACGAGCTAACCACGAAACGTGAAAATAAACAAACTCTGCTCACAAACGATCGAGCGATAAAAATGCAAGGACAAACAAGGGAAACACCCCGACTGAGCCTATCCGCTCATTAGGGCTCATTGATTGGAAGCCCTGCACCCTGGCACCGTTTCGTCAGGATCGCAGACAGATGGGCCCCGACCCTACGCAGATCACGCAGATTGCATGGGGCAAAAGGTGGGTAAGAAAAGCAAACGGAAACACGCCAACGAAAAAAAAAATTGAGGAAAAAAGAAACACGCCACAACAAGAACAACAACCCACGGTCGCGTTGCGCTTCGCGATCACGCTACGATTGTTTGGAGAAAAAAAAACTCGCAGTCCGCTTGCCATCGCTCGCGCAAAGGAACATCCACCGTTCCACCACGCTGCAAACCTGCAAACCGGTACACGCTACGGTAAATGGGCAAAAATCTAACCATAAAACAGTTACCAGTAACTACCGAACGGGTGGGTGGGTGGGTGGGTGGAAAGCGACCAAAAATGGGGAGGCCCACCCCACCCGAAATGCGTTTACCGAAATCAATTTCAACTTTGACGGCGTGTCCTTTTTCTCCGGTTGGTACCGTCACGGGTTGTATGTGTTTGTGTGTGTGCGTGTGGCAAATGTTTAAACGAACGCTAACCGTCTGGGGGGGGGCGGGGGGGGGGGAAACGGATGAGGCGGGACCCGCTTCCTAATAATCGGGTGGCTCAAGGAAAAACGCCTCAGCCTTAGTGAGCCAAGCGAGTGAAAGAGAGAGCAGGAAAGGGTTTAGTTTGGTTAATTATTTTTATCATTACGCCTTCAGCCAGCCGGTTTGCCTAAGTTTTCCACCACAGACATAAGCCAAAAGCACGCTGGTGGGGACGGGTGTGGGTGGAAAGCAGGTGAGACGAGCCCTCGCACACGGCTGGCTTACGTCCCAACCGGCGTTCCGTTTCAACCGGCGCAACTATTCTTCCAGCCATTGATTTGAGGCCGAGATTTTGTTTGTCGTGATTTTAAGGGCCCTCGCCTTCGCGCGAGCGCGCGCGCCGGTGGGTCAACGAGGAAGGGCAGCGGGGTTAATAAAATAAATGAAAATGGCGTTTCACTTACCCTCGGCACCCGACGCGGGACCCTCCCTCTCTCTCTCTCTCTTTGCGGCTTCCCCGGGTCGCCCTTCAATCGCTCACGCGCGGTTCCGACTTTGTCAGGCGAGCGTTTTTGGGGGGGATCACGGCCAGGAAGTAGGAGGCACCATGGGCAGGGAAAGCTCCTCGCCCCGCTAGTGACGTCGTGCCCAGGAAGGACATTAATGTACTTTGACTAAAACTTCCTTCGGAAATCACCCGCCCCCCAACCGCGCGGGCTCGTCCGTTGGCACGGAAAAGCCTCGCAGCTTGGAAAAACTACCTTCCCGTTTTCTTTTCGTCCTAAGAAGCAAACAGCGGGGGTGGGTGGGAAAGGTGAGCGAAGGTGGCCTTCGTTACGAGGCAGCGCAACACGCATTTGCGTTTCGTTTTACCAACCTTTACCCGCCCATCGCGGTCGCTTGATGAAACTAATCACGGAAGGTTGATTTCTTTTTACTACTCACCCGCGCGGCACCGGGCACAAAAGCCACCCTGGGCTCCTTGGGGGTGGTGCTGGGCCTGTAAGGTGAAGGAGGTGGAGGGCCGTGTCTTACCCATTATTCTGATTATTCGGTCTCGTTATTTTTGGACCCGAAACGCTTCCCCCGGACGGTACACGCACGCACGCACGCACGCACGCCGTCGCCTTTTTGGGGGTAATTGCATTGACTTTAACCAAATTGAACCACGCTCAATTGGGGGGTTGGGTGGTAGATGAAGGGGAGTGGGAGTGCTTGAACCAACTACTAGCAACACATTCGCCCTCGCTCTCTCTCGCTCTCCTTCGCATGCCAGGCGACATAAATTACCATCGGAATTATTCTCCCACACTGCGCGAGGTTAGAAAGTAGAATGCTCCCTTAAGGCGAACACCACGGCGTCCTTTCAGATCGCGCGGGTGGCTCATTTGCAAAAATAAATCATTCCCTTGCACTTCGCTCTCTCCCCCCTCCCCCCCCCCCCTCCCGCCCTTCGATAACCCCCGCCGAAGGTCAGAAGGAAAATTCCCGGCCCGTTCGTCCGCACGTGCACGCGTAAGTGTATTAAATCATTGAAGCCGTGCTCCGATTGAACCACCCTGTGGATGGGCAAGTGAAGAAACCGCACCGGGCAGGGATGCTTGAGATGCTTATCCCTTCCGAGCCCGCGACAGTGATCTTGCGGTGCGTATTCCGGGTGGGTGGCTTTTCCCACCCACCGGCTGGGACCGAATGGGGGGGGTCGGTGGTCGGTTTTCATCGCTGTTTGTTTAATTTATTATTTATGTATGTAGATATCGGAATTATGTTAATCTGTGGCGCTCACGGACCGGCAGCGTGGGTGGGTTCCGATTCGTCGTCGGAAGGCGTTAATCGGCAACGCTTGCTCGGTGGCCCTTCGTCCTCACACACACACACACACACATGGCCCTGCCGATGGTGGCTCTCGTTACGGAATCGAATGAAAGGCGAGTGAAATATTTGCCGTTCAATTATGTGATGAAAACGGAGCTTAGCACCCGGTGGTGGTTTGGGGTGGTGCTTTTTCGTACGGGACGTTTTGGTTGTATTTTTCTTTTCGTTAGCTCCCCGTTCGCACTAGCCCTTGCTTAAATCACGCGGTCACCATAAGTTCTAGTAATTGATCACGATTACGAGCTGACTTGGAGGCTCTCAACGCCTAGCGTTGGGCTTTCGTTATCCTTTCGCTCGCGTCACATTTTCCATGGGAGTTTTGCTTGATTTCACCTCCCCAAGAAAGCCTCCGTCACTAATCTTCGCTTGTCACAATATTTGAACTTTGCGACGAGGGCGCTTGGTTTGTTCGTGGGAGCTAAATTTATTACCATCCGTGCGATAAGATGCGTGAATGTGCGCTAAGTGCTCGGTGCTTTTGGAGTGCCGAGCGAGCTGCATTATTTATTGCCACGGATTAGGAAGTGAAAGGGTTCTGATAACTGCAGTATCATGTCGCGGTGAGTGTGTGGGCGTATTTCTTCTGCAAACAATAACTCAATTGCAGCGTGATGATGATCAACGAGCAATCGAAACACCGGCATTGTCCTGGAAATAAGTTAAAGAGAACCTCGAAAGCCGTCTTTTCACACTTCGCGCATTAAGGCTTAAAGCATAAACGGTGTGGCGGTTTAGCCTATCCGGAAACGGAAACCAAAAAACAAAAAAAAACCCCAAAAACACCGACAAGCTCGAACTTATCTGACATCGCTTTTCGACCATTTCACAGGACCGGGTTTCGTTCGAGGTTCGTAATGAACTATCATTAGACGCGAAACGAGGTGATAGGGTAAGAATAATAATAAAAAAACAAGCACGAAGACAAAACAAACTCCCGTACGCAAGGAAATAACAACACACCCCGAAAATGTGTATAGGTGTAGGTGGGTGCGTGCGTGTGGGTGTGTGTATCCACACATAGGGTCCTGGGGTCGGCTTCATCGTCTTCGGAAGCTCCGGCGCCGTGGAGTGCCGTTATTGCGCCCTTGTTATTCAGCCAATCCGTCCACCCGCGTGTCCTTTCCACTCGCAGCTCGCAGCTAAAACACTTTCTTCATTTATCCTGACCATTTCCTCGCGCCGCTCATCGTTCGTCCATCGCCTCATGGCCGAGGCGGACATATTTTTCCTTCCTTTCGAGCCCGTTTCAGCTAAGCGGCCCGCCGGCGTTGGACGCCAAATTTAACCCCGCCCTGGAGCGCCCGAAGGGTGCGCCATCTATTTCCGCTATTCCGCGGGCATGATAATGGCCGGCCCCCGAAAACCCTTGGCTAGGGAGGTTAAGTGCGCCCGGGGCCCGTCCCAGCGCTTCGTTGCGTTAGTTGTTTGTGTATATAAATTCACCTAAATTAATTTAATTGAACCGAAGCAAGCACCACCCGACCGTGTACCGGGCGACGTGAAGCGCCGTTCGCCGATGGCGGGATGGTTAGCAAACCCGACCGGATGCACTAAAAGCGAAAGGTGGCGCTGGCTGAAAAGAGTGAACCCTGGTCCGAAAACCCGCGCGATGGGTTTTCCCGTGCCCTTCACGGCACGTTCAAGAGCCGCGCAAACGGTAAATTACGCTAAAAGGCGAGCGCAATTTTGACCGGAGGAAAAATTTTAATCAAAGTAAATTATGTATTTTTTTTTTTTTCATCACTCTCGTTCGGCGCGCCGGATTCCGAGATCGTGCCATCGTGTCAGAAAAAAGCTCGCCGTCTCGAGTGGCTTCGAGCGGCAGGAGAGCGTTCGACCCCGATCGCATCGATGGCGAAACGTCATTCCGGGAGTGTCTTAATACCCTCCCCGGTCGGTGGGAATGTCCTTTTTTGCGTTTTGTTTTTTCCCTTTTCACGATTCCCGCGCGAACCATTCGAGCGGTGGGTGGAAAATAGTGCCGTGAGCAGTCGTTTTGGGGTCTGTTTACAATTTGACTAATTTTTCTATTTACTCCTGGCGCCCGGCGTCCCAGCGCTGCTCCTTCCGAGGACTCACCGAGGTACCGTGGGGTTTTCGGCAAATTAACCGCGCACCACCCGCCGCGATGGCGCGAAAGCAAACAGCGCGAATAAACAATACGCCCGCTCGAAACCGGCTAGGAATTGGCCAACAAGGACCATCGGAAATTCACAAACACGCGCGCACACACACACACACACTCGGGTAGGTGGGCCACGTTTAAAACGAAAACAAATTTGCATTCGTATTGTTGCTAATCTGCGCACCCTCCGCGTGGGGCCATTTTCAAGCCGGGTTGATCGGGTGAAGTTGCGCTCGCATCGCCTACCCTGCAGGCGTTTTCCGTCAATTCGTCGTCGGTCAACGTGGTAAGGAAGGATGACCAAGAAAAAAAAAAAGAAAATGCTACCGGTGGGAAAATTAAAACACCACGATCACCAATCAGCATGCTGCGAACACAAGCGAACCAAAGCCTCGGCAACCTCGTCTGGAACCATTTGTATTCGAAACAGCAACAATAACGAAAAAAAAAAATATCAGCTCAAATCAAAGACAGACGCAACGAGTAAAAAAAAAGGAAGCCGATGCCCCCCGTTCCGTTCTTTCTGCGAAGGCTGGGCACCAGAAAAGCTCACCACCGTAGTCACATGGCAAACAATCGAACCCCCTCGAAAAGCTAGCCCCGCTAAGCCGTCTCCACGCAGTCAGTTTAGCCGCAAGGACGAAAAGTTTTAATCGTTGCCCAATAGTACCGTTTTTTGAGGACTCGCTCCGGGGGTGGTGGTGATGACGGTGGTGGGATTATTTGAAATTTATTCAAATTATGATTCACTTAGTGAAACTTCAAACGCTCCTTTCGATATACTTCCGACGAAAATGTGCCCCAATCGCGCACCCGCGCACGTTCTGGGCCCCTACCGTACGCGTTCTCCGGATGGGGGTGGGTTGGGACGGAGGGGCACGCACGTCACCGACGCAAAAACCACCAAAACCAACTAACCGCATCGTCTCTTCGGTACGACGATGCCACGACGATGACGAAACCGGCGGAGTGACGGCGAATGCGGACGCAATAGGATTTTAATTCAAATGTAAATAATTAAATCATATCGTACCCGATGAATTTCGCCCCCGTCCTGTCTGGGTGTGGGAGGGCACGGGTGGAAACGACGGGGGGGGTTGGGACCACCCATGGTGAGGTTCGAGTTGTGTGCGAGCTCACTTAAGTGTCTCCAAATGTGGCGAACGGTGCCGGGTGCGATAAAGCGAGCGAGCGAGCGAGGGTTCGTCTGTGTTATTTTTTGTCATTAACGAAAAATCCCCTGCATCCTCTACGGAAAGGAGGAATTGCCAAAAAGGATACCGCCGCTAGTGTTTGGATCAATTTTTGGGATTGAATGTTTTCGTCGTTGAGTTTTTTTTTGTCTGTCTCTCTCTCTCTCTCTCAAGCCAACTTGAAACACATGCATTAAACGCCGGCCAGAGATTTCAAAAACGCTCCACCCCGTCGATGTTTTTCATGCTTTTCTCGGTTATCGATGCCAAATAAGCGTGTGACGTGTATGTGTGGGCTTGCGTGCTTGCGTACATGCTGGCCGACTTTTCCTTCCGCTGCTAATATTCACTTTATGCTTCGGCTGGCACATCCACTCTTCAGCTTGTTCGCTTTACGACTCGGCTCCACTCTTCACTAAACATCACTCCATGCATAGCACCGGAAGAATAAGGCCTCGGTTCGTTCGGTGCGCACTCTTCCCTCTGGGCCCGGAGGGTGAGTGAGCATCCTCCCACCAGCCCGCCATCAGCCTTTCGTTCCTTCCGGAAAACGCAGCCGCCTCTCGAGTTCGAAATCAGAATCGAAAATCGGGCTCGTTCCCTTTTCGAGGTTGAGAGCGAGCCTTACAACCGTTCAAACCGAATAGCTCAAAGACATTACCCACGCCCCTTCTCCCCCTCCCCCCCTCACCGTTTTGCCCCGCATACACCCACGCCCTTCGTCGACCTGCGTCGGCCGCACGGATATAAATAACTTGCCGATTCAATATTTAAAATTGAATATATTTTTCAATATTAATAAAACTATCCGATGCTTTCCCAGCCGAAGTCGGGGTTTGGCAGGCGAATGATAAGAGCGGGGCTACAATCTAAACCCCCCGTCCATCCCACTCGGTCCATCACCCGTTCCCAAGCTGGTTCAGTTCCACGTAGTCAATATTATTGCAAATCATGGCCTTTTACTATATTGTGTCTTTCTGCTGAACAGTCCGTATGCTGATGATACCGGGAAGCGTCTTCGATCGAAAATGGCAAGTGGGTGGAATTGGAGGGTGTGTGTGTGTGTGTATGGAGAGGGAGTAAAGGAAGGAGTTCAGAGTTCATTTGCGAACGGCCCTTCCTTATGGTCCTATGGTGTAACGTGCAATAAAGCCAAGCATCCCGCACGCATTGGTGCTCCGTCTACCGAGCAAAACTAATATCGGTAATGACTGGAGGACTTCCTCCAACCAAAGGAAGTACTAAAGAGTGGGCTCGTCCGCCCACACAACAGAAGGTGGGCCGGTGGTTCGGAATGCGATTACAGTGCGTGCGTTCTAAACAATGTCCCGAGTGTAAGGATTTATTAATCCTCGGTCACGGTGGACGATCGCTCGGGGCACAACGAAGATCATCTCCCGAATGGCAACGGGCCGAGGAAAAAGGCCACGCACGTCCGTTTTTCCTTCCGAGCTGCTGCATCCGAAGGACCAGCAAGGATGGCACGTTCGCCATTTGCCAGGCTGGCTGCTGGAACTCGGGCGGAGGTCCTTCAGGCGGAGATGATCTCAATTTTCATTATGCCAGCACGGCCAACTAATACGTACCGCAAAAACTGAACGAACTGGCCCAAGTCGTTTTACTATGCTGGTGTGCTGTGGGTGGACAACGCCACGAAGGACGAGCATCTTTCTAATTCTTCCTCCTCCCCGCGCTCCCACTCATCTCTCCCGAAAGGTTTCGATGCCTGCCCGGGGTACGGATGGCAAGCAATAGTTTTAATTTTATTAAAAATTTCCAACTCCCCCCAAACTCCATCGCCACGTGGGGCGCTTACTGGTCGAGCCTTACGGAATCCGGAACTAGTTTCTGAGTCTAATTTCGCATCCCGCAGCGAAACCACCGTGGAAACGCATGTTGCCCGAAGGAGGGTGGTTGCGGGAAACTTTCCACCGGATAATCAAGTAAGCGAGAAGCCGGGAGCCGATTTTGAAGACAGACAGATGGACGATGGTTAGGAGTGGATTTAGTTTTATTAAATTTTCACCCCGCGCTGTTGGGACGACAATCCCGGCAATCCGGCCCCGGAAAGCGAACCGGATCGAATTGCCATCGAGCGGACGAACCGATGGGTTTTGTTCGGGATGAAGATGAGGTCCTTGCTGGGTGCGGTTCGTCGCCGTTTGCGCCCGGCAAGCCCTCATGTTTTGCGTTATCGGATGAGGATTTGAGCTGAATTTTCTCTTATCCGAGCACCGCAAAAGCTCCAGGACCGTGCAGGAGAAGGACTTTTTTGCTCCCTCGAATTAAGGAGGAATTATTCAAACTCGAAAAAAGGGAGAAAAGCCCCAAAACCAAGCCTGTGTGCGCAAAGGGCGTATTGGGGAAAATTAGCACCGGTTTTGAGGCGGTTCCGATACGTAACCTCAAAGCGGCATTTAATTAAACCGATGCCCGATCGAAGAATTGGTAAAAGGAATGGAAAAAGCCCGCGTGTGCTGAGGCTGATTCCACATCGAGTGTTGGAGAATACTGCGGTGAGGATCCAACCCCGGAAGGGCTCGTTTTCTTCGACCGCTCGATGCCGATTTATTAGTCCAGTACGTCAAACACGGACACGGGCAGAAATAAAGCACTACTCCGATAGCGAACGCCCAAAATTCTGAACCCAAAACAGAGCGAATAATTCAAACTGGTTGTATCGCGCGATGAGTGCGCGCCTAGCACCGACTGGCCGCGAATATATATATATATATTTATACATCGCGATTGGAAAATCAATTACTTGATTGTGCCCACGTGCTCGGGGCGTGTGCATTGGTGTTTGGAAGGCGAGCAGGAGCATACCGGGTGGCCTCCTGCGCCTTCAGAAGTCCCTCGGATCACGGAGGGCGTAATGTAGCGTAACAGTGACTGAGGCCACACCCGCGTGTCCGTGATTTTCCTTGGGCTTTTTTTTTTCTCCATCACCCACCCAAGCGATAAGCGACCCCCTGCATGGGGTGGGTTGCCGAGGAAAATTGTCCTTTCGGCCCGGTGCCGGTAGGATGGTGAGGGTGGTGCTCAAGCTTTTAAGAAATTGACTAATGACGAGCACCATAACGGTGGTCCTAAGGGTGGCCTTAAGCCGTACGGCACACCAACACACGAACACCCTGCGGAACAATGTTTCGTGCCGTTTTTTTTTTTTTGTCTCGCCCGTTGTTGTTTTGCTGCTCGTGGATTTCACCCCCCTCCCGGGTTCTTTCCCCCACGACATTGTTTTATTCCATTAGCCGGAATAATTCAGCCCCCATTGCTGGGGGGTGGGGGATGACCAAGTAATAGTAGTAGTGCAGGGCAGACCATGGACACAAGACGCCGTCGACGACGACGCACCGCGCTTTGCATTGGAATTGGAGGCAAAATTGTTACAATAAAAGCATTACCGAAAGCCCGCAGGCGTTGGTAACGCAAGGCAAACACACACACAACAACCAACCCGAAAGGCGGCTATCCAAACAGATCATTGGAGGGTGGTGGGCGCTGGAAAATAATACGCCCCCGTCGAACGCTTTTTTGTGTTTTCCCTTTTGCACGGGCGGGCAGATAATTTATGCGCTCTTCGCTGTTCGCCTCGTTTCGTTTTCCGGACGGCTAAAAACTATCCCGCCTTAGTTTCTTTTTTACATTTTTGTTCTGTCTCGGTTCTCTGGCTCGAAATACGCGTGTATGTGTGTGTTTGTGGTTTGAATAATTAGAAAAAAAAAACCGTCGCGTCATTACCGAAAACCCGGAAAACCCCCAGCTCGGGTGGGTGTAGAAAACCGAGACGTGGGGGCGCATTCGAACGGCAACAAAAAATGAGAACTCCACACGCAGTTTTCCTATTACGCGTTGCGAAGGGCGAAAGGCAGCAGCGGCGTCATGGGAAGGCCTTTGCCCTTTCGGTGTTGCTTTCTAAGCGCGCACGAAAAGCAAGCTTTCTTCAGCGAGCCAATAAACCAAACCATCATCAACGGTGAGCGCGTGGTGTCGAAAGTACTCGTACTGGTGGTGTTTGAATAATTATGCACGGTAATTTCCTCCCGGTTGGATTGTCCAACGAGCACTAAATGAAGCGCTTTTCCGACGCCTGGAAAACCGACCAAGAGTCAGTCAATTAGCGGAAAAGTAAAGGAGCCTTTTGCGGTCAAAAAAGGCGCCATCGATCACACGCTGCTCGGGCACAATGTGATCAAATCGTCCCCGATCGATGACGTCGCAGGGCTGGAAAATCGTTTTTCCCCAGCGACCGTTGTCTTCCTCGACAGATGCGTACACCTATGCTTCCGGGTCGAGTCAGTGCCTCGATCACGGTACAGATGATAATTGGAAAAGTTTCGCCACGCTCGAACGGAAGGTGAAACCGTAATCCTCATTGCGCACACTTTGCGCCCGCGTACGTATTGTGATTTTCGATTCGGTGCCTCGAATCAGCCACCGAAACATTTTATGTATCCTTCATTAGCTAGCTCAGTAACGCCCGGTCAGCGCGCGCAAAAACCCCTTCCTTACGGTGAAAGCCCCCTTTTTCCGGCAGCATCCCGGAGCCCCCGAAAGTCCCGGAGAACTTTGGCCATGGAAGGACGCGCGGCTGCCTTCTAATGAGCGCATGTGAGCCGTGTGTGCCCGGTGAATTAATGTCATTATTGCTAATTGAACAACAAATGGAGTGCCAAACGAGGCGGAGTTTTCACGTCGACCTGCCGTCGGGCTAATGTCAAACCCGTGACGGTTCCGGGAAATGTGCGTGGCCGCTCGCCAGTGCCGGTGCTGCTTAAAATTAGAAATCACGTCCATCCCGGTGTGGCATGTAACGGCTAGTGAAAGGCGTTGTAACGTGTCCGGCCGTGCCGGTTTTACGGGGCTAACAACAGTCTAACCTCTCGAGGTCGATATTGCCACGCACCGGATCATTCGTCATGAAATTTTCCCCTTTCGGTGTATCGTTGATTTAGCTCCGTTTCATTGAGCGCAGTCGACGGAATTAACCGTCCCGTCGGAATGCACACCATTTGCATGCAAGCGTGCTGGCCTTATGTGCCTTGTGGCAACAATTGAAATTTATATTTTTTTGTCCACCACAACATGTGATTCGCGGGAGCAGCTCAAAGCGGGCTTGACGAATTCACCATCGAACGGCAAACGTCATTAGCCGTCGGCTTATGCACCGCCGAATTAAGCGAATCCCCCAAAAAACCGACCATGTGCACCGGATCTGCCCTCCGGGCGTTAAATTTATGTCGCACCGAAACTATTCTGTAACGCGTTTGCAGCAGCTTCAGCGCGTGGTTTGAGGGCAACCCGCACGTGGGCATATTCTACCGTTTCCTGCATCCTTTCGATGCCACGCACCGGGCTAGTGTGCCGGGTTTTCGCATTCCCGTGCACGGGTAGTGATGATTGATGATGCCAGCGCAACACCGGCCACCCAACGGTGAGCGTCCGGAATCGGTGTACGGTTTCATCCATCACCTGTCACTCATCTCGACCGGCACCGGAACCAGCTTGGGGACGTGCGTTTGCGCTATGCGCTTGGTTGGCATATTGCTGGGTTTTTTTTCCTGGTGATTTTTTACTCCTTCTTTTTGCAAGCCGTGAGGTCTGCCTGGGATGTCCTGCATAAAGAATGGCGCCGCGATGCGCCCGCGAAAAGCGAACGGAACCAGCTAACGATAGCGCGACAGAACCGCGACGCCTCGCTTCGGGCAAATCGGTTACCGTGCGCCTGGACGGTATGCAACCCGCGTGCACGCATCCCTGCAGCGGGATGGAGACGCTTCGTTTTTTTTAATTGCTTGCTATTGTTGCCACCATTATTGTTATTACTGAGTTGTTTTGTTAGCCATTAATGATTCGGTGCTCTGGCGGTGGTCCTGCGCAAGGATACGAACGAACCACCTCGTGCGCAACCGAGAACCGGAGCACCAACCGACGAGGCGTCCTTTTTCGGAAAAGTGCATTACCCACCCCCGTTATACTCCGGGCGCGGGTTCGCCATAGAGGTACAGAGGCAGCCGCTGGGTGCTGATGAAATTTATTCATATTCATCTAATCCTAACCGCTACCGCGGCCACACTCGACACATTCGCGTTACCAAGCCCGGTACCGGTTGGTCGGTTGTTTTTCGGGTTGGTGCCCATTTTCCGACGTTCCCGGGGCAACGACGATTCCGACGCCGATGACGACGACGGTGCGAGCATGTGTTTCGCAAGCCAAATGAACGGATCCTTCATACCGATCCGTGGGGCTTTTGCGTCTACCAAGCGATCCACTCGCGCCGGTAGACGAATTCAACAGCAGCCTAACCCGAGACCACGTCGACGACTGGGACGCATGCTGGGCTGGAAAATATGGGGAAGTTTTCTAATTAATTTATGCAGAATCATACACACTGCTGCACTCGTAGGTCTGCCACACACACGCGCGTGTGTGTGTCTGCACCGAGTTTTTGGTGGAATCGACACACCCGAACAGACAACCGGAAGCACCAGGTGGAGGAGGACGCAACGAACAAACGACATTATCCCGCACCGTGATGATGGTTGTCGTCGTGGTCACCATCGTCGTCGTCGTCGTCGTCGTCGTCGACGTTGTCGGTGGCGCAAACCCGGTTGATTGCAGTGCGTGGTTAATTTCCGGACTAACCGAAACGAACTATAAGCCCGGTTTCGCGTTCCTTGCTGGAGGCTTCACTCCTGGGTGCACCACTCAAACACGCACACACGTGGTTAGGTGCCGAAAACTGGCCGACGGTGCGCACCGTTTGCAGCATAAATCATCAGCATCGCTATTCAAAAGCACCCTCCGTTTCATTCGCCGTCAGCCGTCGTCGATGGCTTCTTTTCTTCACCTCCGGGCTTGGGTATAGGCCTACGGGATGGGTTTCGCTGTTGGTACGGCTGCTGCATCGGCATCTGGTGCACCGTGCAGCGTGCCATCTGCAGCCTGGATGCCATTTTGATGCACCACGGCGCCATTTGCTTCCCGCTGGTAAGGGGCGAAAACGTGGGCAGAAATTGTTATCTATCGGCTTTTGGGCTATACAATTTTGATTACTGTCGCGGGCTTGGAGGCGCTTTTCCGACTCCGCTGCGCAATGGTGGGGACTTTTCAATTATCGCACACCATCGCGGGAGACACGGGTACGAATCGGTGCAATTATACTGTTTTGGGTAATTTTTCTGGCTGGAACGCGCCCGTTCATATTTTCTTCACGATTAGTTTATTGGGTTTCGGGCCCCTTGAGGAGTATACATTTTTTGGTGTGTGTTTTAATTACGCCCCCACCTTCATGCTCTTTAGCGCTCTCGATGAAGGGTTTCATAATGACGGACTAAGGATGGTACCACCAGAACGCCCCCACTCTGTCGTGCATTGAAAACCATGGGAACGAACACAAATGGAGAACGGGCGAACACTTACTGTTCTTTATTGCTTCTTACGGCTTCCGGAGGCCACCTTCCCTCGCGCCTCGCGCCTTCGCGTCTTCCTGGGAGCAATTTTAATTTTCCTCCAATCGTTACTATACCCCACCAGCCTTTCTCACCCGCTCACCCACCGATCGGGCGCGGGTTTGCGTTCGCGCGCCCTCGGTACACTCGTTACTCATTTTATTTTTGACGTACCATTTTTCCTTCCCCTAAATGTGGCGGTGAATAATTAAACGAGGTTAGGACGCTTGATTGTTGTACCTCTTTTCGTTTCACTTCACGTTTTTTTTTGTTGCCGCACACCGAACCATTTCCAGCCACTTATCGAGGAATGGTGGTGGAGGCAAAACTTCCTCATTAAAACAGGGGGCGACCTATTTTGCTGGCCTTTCGGATGAAGCGCGGTGGGGGTGGTTAGGGGATGGAGAGTGAAAAAAAAAGTAACTCTGTTCAATCGCGCACATCCGCATGCAGAAGGGACGGAAGTCCAAACGGGGAGCCAGGGAAGGACGAGATTCCTTTTTTATTTTAAGGAATTGAGAATCAATTGTTTCCATACCGGCGGCGCCACGGCGTGTCCTCTTTGGCGCGGGCGATTTTTACGAGCGTTGTGTGGGAAAAGAAAAATTCTCCCCCGCCCCCCCATCGGACCCTTGGCATCGCTCTGTCTCTTATTCGCTCTCACTCTCTCATACGCTCCGAAATCGACAATCTTGTAAGACTGCCTGCGTCCATTCACCCATCTGAAAGGATGCGCGCAGTGACCAAAATTATCGACCAACGGCAACGGCGAGAAAAAGTGTACATATTTTTTAATGAATTTCCCAACCATGGGAAAACTCTAACCTGACGCTATCGCGACAGCCCTTTTTCAAACCTCCTGCCATCACCGGCAAAAAAGGGAAATTCAATTTTATGCCTAATTAATGGTATTTACGAGTGATGCTTCCCGTTTTTTTTATTTTCGTCAAGGAGTGAGAAGAAAACGGGTCTTCTATCGTGCTCTCTCATTGCTATACCTATCAAAGAGGCTTGGTATCCGCAGAAGGGGTTGTATTAAAAATGCATACACCATCGCTAAAGGCAAACAGGCCGCACTGGTGCACTTGGAGCGTTCGGTCGCCAGGGCCATCAACATTTTGCTAGACAAATTCCCATTGTTTCACCGTTGATAATTATGATGACAACTGGGCACGATACGGTGGTTTAACGTAGCCCCCGAATCCCGAATGGTGAAGGAAAAATCCGATGGCGCTCGTGTCTGGCGCTCGTTTGGAAGCATCCGATGTTTCGCTGGATTTGTTTCTGAGCCCTCGGACGAGTGAAAAAAAACCCAACCCCATTACCAAACTCACAGAACAACATGCCAAGACACTCAACCGGAGTTCACTCGGAGTCGGGGTGTGTGTGTTTGTGTTTTTTTTTGGGTGCGAGGTTTTTCTTTTATTTTTTCGAGACGCACACTTAACGGTGTAGCGGAATAATGTGAATAAAAAATCAACACTCCGCCAAAGGAAACTAATACCCCCGCTGACAGGAGTGCGTACGATTTCGGATGCCAATGTAACTGGCAGGAATCACGGAATCCGAAGCAAAATGCGAACATGCCGCTGCGTTCCAGTGCCACCAGCACCGGTTTGCGAATGTAAAAGGCAACACACACCGAGGGGATGAGAGAGAAAGAAAAAAAACAGGACATACAGAAAATCACCAGCCACACAAAACCGGTTGTTGTTGGAACATATTCGGCTGACTAATTGATAACCGAGAACCGAGGGTGGTGGGTCTGGACCGGCCCTGCCTTGTGGGTGGACGCGCAAACACTTGTCTTCAATCGGTGGAGAAAACACGTTTCGCTGGTAGGACGATTTTGGGCGAGGACGAGGGCTTGAAAAACGCGCTACAAAACCGAACCCGTAGACAACAGGTTTTTTGGCAATTCGCTGAAGGTACACGTAAAGAAGAGCGAGAGCAAGATAGAGGGGTGGGCAAAAAACACGCACGAAACCAGACGAAAAAAGCCACCACTCACGAAAAGTCATTTCACTGTGCCTCCCACAGGGTGGTGGCGTTTCACGCGGTCCTTCCCGACGAGTGGTCTGTCTGTCGGACCCGTGTACGTCGGCACCAGAGCCATCAAGCCGCTAGATTTAGGGTGGTTTTTTCTTTCTCTCTCTCTCTCTATTTTTTTCATTTATTCATTTCCCGTTCTCCGTACTGGGGGCTTGATTTTTGTGCCAAATGAGAACAGAAAAGACACACAAGAAACACACACATAAATTGGACTTTCAGCAAGGATTCTTGGAAGGAAAAGAAATCCACCCGCCAACCTAGCCGCCCGGTGCAAACGGTGTTCCAAACTGATACCAAACATGCAATAATATGTCTTGACAGAAAACAACGACACCCGAGGCAGGATCGGTGGAGGCAAGCGTTTTCAATTACGAAAATTATAACTCCCCGTTTCGACGCGAACGAGTGCGAGCCTCCGAGGTGGGAGCATTTTTTGCTTGTGATTCGAATCGCGGTAATTGTTGTTCGTTGTTGTTTGCGCCAAGAAGCGTGATTGTGGTTGACCGATAACAACCAACGACGATGGTCGCTGAAAGGACACGAACGCACCTGTACTAATGGTGACCGAAAATAAGCGGGCTTCTCGTTGAATGGGTGAAGTGTTCAACTGTGTCTATATGCTTCTTACAAACGACATCCTTCTTTTGAAATTACTTTGTGACGTAGGTTTTTTTTTTATAAATAAGACCATATGAACCGTTCATTACGTTCACCATCTCAAACCATCACTATAGATAGAGAAAGGTGTCTCATAATCGGCTTCGAGTCTGCCGCATCAAAATGGATCGCGCCGGCTAACGGATCTCGGCTCATCTGAGCTCGTGCCGTGCCTCGGTCCTTCAACTTCTCATTAGCCACCGGCGCTAAGCCAGCAGCCGGTCCGTTTTTCTTCATTCCTTACCGCCCCAAAAATGGCTGCAAAATCTACCGGCCTGCCGCCACCCGGTAGATGGAATTAAAATTTATTACCGCCCCGAAAAGTTGACACCATGGCGAAATACTCAACTTCCACGCGCGTAAGTGATGCTCCGTGGAGAAGCTTGGACAGAAAGAAAAAAAGAGACGGCTGACGATGGCACCGACGGGTGGCATCGATTCACCTATCGAAGTGAAATTTCCATCCCGTACGAGCCTGAGCCTGCTTGAGAAGTAACACTGTAGCTAGAGGGTGGCTAGAATGACGCCTCACACCAGCCACCGGCCAGGCGTATCGTCCTTTTTGTCCCTAGCTCCCCTGGAAAACTACCTTCCGCCTCAAAACCCAAACCACTCCGCCCACGAGCCACACATCCGTTCCTCGAATGTTCGGGGAACATTACTCTCGCACGACCCTTCGAACAAACCCCGTCCCCGTCGAAAAAGGGGACGATAAGCGGGCGGGCACGAAAATTCTTAATGTCGAAATGATGATAATTATAATCCTCAAAATGGAATATTTTAATGATAGTTAAGGCATAATTATCCATTGAATGTGATTATAAAATCCCTCCGCAATCCTTTCGGCAACCGGCCTTGAGTTGGCCCTTGGGTTTGGGTCTGTATGTGTGTGTGTGTGTGTGTCTAATGTCCTCGGAGCCACTTCCATCCGAGACGTGGCGGGCCGTGGGTTCTATCTGAATGCTGGCAGACGGGAACACTAGTGCGCCCGCCATTGCGACAGTGACATCGTTGTTTGGGGCGTTAATGTTTGCTGGTAAGGCTCACGCCGGGAAGGACTCGACGATAAGAGCCGGTCGGTTGATATGGCGACTAAAGCCATCTACTCTTCCGCTGTGCCATCATCTCCTCACCAAGCTTCGTTTTGGCAAGTGCTCGTTTTTCTCGTACACTCTTATTTGGGGAAAGGCCAAATGGTCATAGACGTGGGCGAAAAGTGGAGACAAAATGGCACCAGAAAGGGGAGCGAAGAGACTTGTAGATGAATGGCTTTTGTTTGTTCCAACCTCCACCTCAAAATCGAACGCAGAATGCACACGGGGCCCACACGTAACCACGGCAAGGATCAGCATCCTTGGGCTTAATTTCTTTTGCCCGCTCACAACTGCCTCGTTCCGGATCTGGTTTTTTGGCAACATTGTCACCCCCTTTCGATCTCGAAAGGCGCATCCGTTTTGGTTAAAACCGTCCCAGTGTGCCAGGAGAGTGTGAGCCGAAACGAAAGAAAGAGAAAAAAAATCCACATTCGGGCACCTGGCCCCGACCTCGGCAGCTCGCTTTTAGGCTAATCGGAATTATTGGCCATCGTGCCGTTTGCTCCAGATTCCCGGATCGGTGCGCCGATGGTGTGGCCTCGTTTGAAGCAACCCGGTAGGGTTGGCCGCACTAAGCGATGCAACTTTTCCTAGCCGACCCGCATAATTACCCCTAAAAGAACGCAAAACGATCTAAATCTATCGATACTGGGGTGTGGTGCTGGTTAGGCGTGCGGAACTGGTGTACGGTTTTAGCTCTTGTTGTGAAAAATTCAATCAATCCGCTTTCATTAAGCCAATTCAGGCCCACCCACTCCGTCTCCGGGGCCGGAAAACTCGCAAGGCGTGTAATTTTACGTTGTTCGAATGAGGACTTTTTCTGGTTTTTTTCTCGTGTCTATCGAACCGTCGAACGGGGTTATAAAATTTTAGTCCAAATCACCTCTCCATTATTTAAACCGTAACGGGGAGACATTTGCTTGGGTTGAGCTTCATTCGATTGGAACGGGACACATTTTGTTCCCCTTTCAACCGATACCAACCCACTCGCCTCGATCTCCCCCACACTCCATTGTCATAAAGCAATACAATTACAATAACCAATCGGGTAATAATAATCAACGTACCGGGGCACTAAATTTGTGCCCATTGCTGCTCGGCTGGAAAGCGGTGGCAGTGCGCCACCGTATCCTGGCTAATCCTGCATGTTCCAGTTGTTGATTTTTTTTTCGTTCTTTCTCTCTTTTTGCTATTTTCCCTGCCAGCAGATAAGCGTAAACAATGCGAACCGAAGTGGGGGAGGAGAAAATTTTAATCGATTTTCTAATTAAAACGATGGTTTTAGTATGGTTGGCCGATGGACGTGTTGTTTTTTTCCTCGTCTCTCCTTGTCTCTTTCACTCTTACTTTTTCTCCCTTCCAAACGGCGTACGCCCGATTGCAAATGAATAAATGCCAACCGAACCGAGCGAAAAACCCTTCGCTTGGTGACACATTTCCTGCTCCTTCCGCTAGGCGATTTTCCAGCGATGGATGATGAAGCGTGTCGCTTGCAGCTGGATTTATGATGTTTTGCAACATATTTTTATGCTTCTGTCGAGCGAGTTCGTTATCGACGCTTGGGCTCACGAGCAAGCGGACAGAATAAAAGTATTTGCCGGAATCAGAAGTTGTTTAATTACACCCCGACCCACGTGCCTTGCCATGGTATACGATTTGTAATGCAGTAACGGGAATGGGATAGTGAGCGAATATAAAAGAAGAGGAAACAAAACACGAAACACGCGATTCCCACCGCGTGAGGCACCATGCGTCTCCATCGATGGAGCCGAGGTCGCTGAAACACACGACAACGAATGTAAAAGTGCTGTTTTGTTTTGTTCACTCCGCGCATCGATAACCGATAATGCAATCATCCATTATCGCAGGGGTTAGAACGTTCTGTCCGACCTGTCAGCGGGTTGGCTGGTTCGATTGGCAGTTGCCCGGTGGGCGGTTTTCTCTGGTGTCAAATTCAGTTTTAGTGTGTTTTTGCGCATGCTTTTAGATATAAATTTAATTAAACATATTGCTGTGCGTCGAACCGGGATAGTTACAAGCTCAATGTGTCGGGAAAATGGAAATGAATCGAACCCATCACGCGAAAAGTGTTGTTTTGTTGCATACAAATGACTTGCTAGGTAGAGTTGCGCTCATTCGGCGTATGCGTTGGTTTGCTTTTACATCAGTTCAGTGTGGTTTAGAGCAGTAGTAGTTAATGGCAGCAAAAAACCGTTATAATCATCTTTCTGTAGACTGTTTTGTAGGCAACTTTGCTCGTAAAAGTTACGGTTTTCCACGAATGTGCGACACGTCGCCGTTCTGGTTATGACTTCTCAACACCCGCTAAAAAGCTACGTGGAATTAAAACGGAACAAATCACAGATACGCTCTTTCTCGCTTCCGCGATTTCTAAAACAGTGTAGCGATAACTCAATGCGAAACGCGAAACCATTAATACCGTTCGTCAGTGTTTAATAATGATTTCTGATTGTTCAGCATAGTAATTATTAATATTTACTTAAACTTAAACATTCCTTTTAGTTGTGTTCGATAGTATTGTTGGCTATTATTTTGTTTTACTCTTTATTTGTATTTATTATTTTTTTCTGCTTTTGTTTGATAAACCTCCTTGATTCTTCTAACGATTCCCTGCGTTTTTTCATCGTTTCCGTCCCGGGGGCCATTTTTGCTCATTGTATCATTTGTCTTACTTGTACTGTGCGTTCGTTTCCTTACCTCACCGCTACAGTATGTTTGTCTTACGTTGTAATTTCTTGCCTTTTTTTTTCATTTTTCTCCCTGGCTCTGTCTCTCTATTATGTTTAACACATTCAAATATGAATTCGTCTCCACAATTGGCCATAACTTAACACAATTTGCACACACCAAATGTCACCACAATCACGGCTATTTCGTAGTGAATGGGCGGCAAAAAAAACAACACGCCCGCACAAATGACCCCTTTTCCTTACGAACTCCTGCACTAAACGTATTAAACCTGCAACTAAATTTTAACCTCTTGCGTGAGAGCGCATGTAAAAATTTTAACACACCTCGCACATGAAGCCCCCTTCACTGGTACACGGATCTAACATGCACACTGACTTAGCGTCATTGCGTTGATAACAGTTTTGCTTTTTGTTTTTTGTTTTCCACCCACGTGCCGCGAAAATTTCCTTCATACGAATGTACACACCGATCGCGATCGCACACGCATCGCAATGGTGTGCGCACACGCAAGTGAACCATATACACACGCACACACACACACTCGCTCACTAAAGGATTTTCCGCGAAAAGGAGTAATCGAGCCGCTCACCTCCACACAGCATTCATTTGAAGGCTCAAAATGAGACACTTAGAACACACCGCGGGAAAGCTCATTACCCGACAGCAAAGCTCGTGCAAGCGTTGATCGTGCAACTAATACAAATGCAAATGTCACAATCCACAGGCACATACCAACCCGCTAGAATAAAACTCAAAATTTTACCAAGCTCTAGAACCACCCCGTTGAAGTTGATCTTTAGAACCAAGCAAGCGAAGGGAACGAAATCGTTAATTTTATGCTTATTGATTACAAACAAAAGGACAAAAAAAGTGCCCAAACTGGACTCCCAATTGGACAGTAGAGTAAAACAGTTCGAAGATAAAAAAATGAAAACAAAAAAGAGGAAAAAATTATGACAAATTAGAGCAACAGCAAAAAATGAGACATTTTAGTAGCCATTTCTCGCAGGGCAGAATCAGAACTCGTGTCTTTTTTCTGTTTGTGTGTGTGCCTCTCGCTCTTTAAATTATCTCGTTCCCTGCTGCAATGCTATGTTTTGTATTTCGTTAAATTTTTTTGTGTCTGCGTGACGTTCTACCAAGTTTCATTCCTTTTTTTCCCATTTCGCTACGTGTCACCCGTTTTTGTTGCTCATACGATTGCGCATTCCAAGGCTTCCCATTACGAATCGTTGTGTGTTAAAATGTGCGTGTGGATGTGGATATGTGAGACACTTTAGAACCGCTCTATAGAATGTGTGCGTGCGTGTTCGTGTGTGTGCGTGTGTGTACTGTGATCCTGAGAACACGAAAATATTGCTTGATCCTTGATCTCCTACGTTGCGACACTCCATCCACCTCGATTGGCATTCACCACAGACCACTCTTGGCAATTGGCTCAGCTGCAGGGCATGGTTACACCGGCCATGGCGGGAGGGAACGGGGAAATTTGGGCATTCGAACTGGGGCTGGCAAAATTATAACATCAACCATGCACGATACCGCCAATTATCAACCAACTAGGGCACACGAACGACTGGTTGATTGATCATGATTCACAGATGCAAAATTGAAAACAAACAAAAAAAATCAGAAAATTTATCAAAATTAACCCCAAATCGATGCTGGTAAGCACAAATCCGGATAAATGTACGACAAAAACTATACATCCTTGCTCCAAGGTTAGCAATAGAAACATCACCATCACTAGAGAGGTTAAGCATTCGCGAACCAAAAAGATCCATTTCATTCCTCTCGTTTTTCCCGTTGATTCGTTCGGGCAACGCCTTTGGAACGGTTTCGCCCCCATTTTGTCTCATTCTCTTGATCTTTCTCTCTCTCTCTCATCCATCACTTTTGATATACGTTTTGTTTTGCTTTTAAGTTGTATGTTTGTTTGTTATTCTATTTTATGTTACATTGCGATAGTTTTATCATTACCCGTTACTCATGTAATCTGTTCGGTTATTCGTTTCTGTTTATCTCAGTTATGCGTGCGTGTTTTTATATGTGTGCGTGTGTGTCCTTGTTTCGTTCCGTTGGAGTTGTTATTACTGTTATTATTATTATTATTAATTTGCCGTTGTTCGCTTTTATGTTCGATCTAGTGCACATCCTTATCGTTTAGTAAGCTAGCAAGGAACGTTTAAATGAAGGAATATTAATAATGAATGTATGTTTAAGGGCCTGCAAAATAAAACAAATGCCCAGCAACAAATAAAACCAAAAATGGTGTATTACGCAGTAAGAAAATGCAAAAAACAACTCTGCCCAAGAGCACGGCCGGGATCTGTAATGATTGTGTAATGATTTTCAAACAAAACAAAAAAAACGTACAAAAAAGCTGTCCCTACGCACATACACACACTCAATAATTGTTAATTGGCTTAAGAAAAAAAGGCACAACGATTGGCTTTAAGGTAGTGAAATTAAAAGATTAAAATTTATAATAAAGTATTTACATTCCTGCACTCACGCTCCCACACACGCACACCGAACCGTACTTGAAGGCAAACGACGAATATTTTGGGATGTCGTAGATTCCAAAAGCAACAAACGGCCATAAAGCTACGGGTGTGTCAGTGGGTGTGAAGTGAAGGCGATACAAAAGGAAAGCAAAAATCTTATCAAAAGTAACAATTGTGTGGACAGTGTAGTGACTGCGCGAATCGGCAATCGGAAATAAAAATCGCATTCAAACGCTCAAAATTACTCACACAATACGAGATCGGTCCCGGGCGTCACGGGCAGTAAATCACCACCAAACAACTCACCTGCAAAGAGTATATACGGCAGACGCGATCAGAAATCATCATTGTTAACACTGTGCGGAACTGAAACGAGAGAGAAAATCAAAAGTGCAAACATTTTATGTATCGCAAAATCACCAAAATCAAAAACAAAATACTAGCGACACCAAAATTTCACCCGATAGTCCTCACCCTCCATCCCATCGCTCCATACACCCTGCCACCCCCACCCCCCTCCCACTCCTCCCTCCACTCCACTCGTTCTCTCTCTCTCTTTCTCTCGTGTGCAACATGACTCCCCGCAAAACAGAAAAAAAAACAAAAAAACAAACAAACAAACAAAAAACAAAATGACGCTAATACAAACACGATTGCAGATGCGCGGCAGCATTGCGACGCGTTGATAAAGGAGGAGCTCGATGAGCCGCACCGCAGCGATGGTGGAACCGTCGCGGAACGGACACCACCCGGGAGGCGCCGGGCGAGGGACGGTCTCGACCAGAACGGGCTCGACTGTGGGGCGCGGTTGCAGCGCCGTCTTGCGAAGCGTTTCCGGCGCCACCAGCACCATCACCCGCACCACCATCACCAGCTGGAGGCGGCCGGCGAGGGTCTCGGCTCCCGAGGGCCGGACACCACCCGGAATGGCCCCGCCGGGCGTACCACCGAAGTGCCAGCTCGGCAGAAGCCGACCTATCGCGCCACCAGCGAGGAAGAGGACGAAGACGATGGCGAGCGGCGCGTACCGGCAGGTGGCCGCGAACCTGACGGTCGCTTGCGTGACGAGGACGACGATGGGGATGAGGACGATGGGGATGAGGAGCGGGACGTGGATGGGGGTAGCGAAGAGACCGAGCTCGATCTGAAAGTAGATGGGCGGCTATCTGCGATCGCGACAACACTCGACAGCGAGTACCACAAGCGAATGGCGGCGGCTGGTGTGTTGGCGGCAGCGGCTGCCGCCAGTGCCAGTGCCCTGGGGGATGCTGGGAGTGAGCAAGCGGCGGCTGACTTCTTCGCCGCTCACCACCAAGCTGGTACACATGAGCTTGCTCTTAAACAGCACTTCCTGAATGAGAAGGTACGGCTGCAGGCGTTGTTGCAACGTCAAGCGCACCACCACCACCAGCAGCAACAGCAGGCGCATCATCAACACCAGAAGTTGGCTGGGTTCTTGCTCTCAACCGCCAGCACCCCTCCAACACCTACCCTCACGCCTACAGGCGTGCTAAACCTTGGCCAATCGGGTGGAACCGATCAACGAGGTGGTTCAGCTTCACCCGCTGCTTCCACGGGAGGGCGAGCAACTGGGACGACGGCGACGGGGGTAGGGGGTGGCACAGAGAGTGGCAAGCCGGGTGGAAGTAAGCAGCCACCGTCCAGCTCGTCCCCCGCATCGGTGGCAGCTGCGGCGGCTGCAGCTGCCGATCGGCTTTTTGCGGCCGCTTACAGCTCGAGTGGAGCACCAGGCGCCTCCACCGGTAATGGAGCTGCTGGTGGTTCGAATGGTGGGACCGCGGGGGGTGCGAATGGTGGTGGGAATGGGTCAGCAGCAGCCTCCGCCACCGGGCAGCAGGTGTACCTGTTGCCATGCCCTCTGTGCGAGGTGCCACTGGAGCCACGCGTTTTCCGGCAGCACCTTGACCGGCATTATCCCCGGGACAGCCCGGTTTGCCCGGTGATTCAGTGTGGGCGACGCTTTGCCCACCCCAACTCGGTCCGTAACCACATGCGCCTGAAGCACACGAACCAGTGGGCTCAGATGAAGGCGATGCGCTCGTCCGGAGGTCCTTTTACGGGCATACCGTGAGAGTAAGAAAGCGCCCGCAGGGTTGATGCATTCCGTTTCGAGATATTTGCCGCCACATAGTATCACACTAGTATTACGCGAGGGTGCGCTAGCGATGGGCGTGAGTGTCCTAATCTAAACTAAAGTTCCTAAAATTTAAAGTAGCCAGACAGTGGGCCAAAGTGGGCGGGAGTGGTGTGGTTTGAAATTGCGCTTCGAAATTGTTGTTAAGAGGAAGAGCGCGCAGGCAGGATAACAGTATTCGCTAACGAAAGAAGCTAAAAATGGAGAGGGAAACGCAAGCCCCGGGAGTAAGGAAGAAACTGAAAAACCAAAAAAAAAAACAAACTACGAAGCAAGCATAACCAAGCCCTCACAAAAACACACACACATACCCGAAACAGTCAAACTGTTTCCGTTTCTGGGCGGAGATGGAAAATCATCCCCCCACCCAAAACGCTATAGCAAACGGTTTTCGTCGTTCCTTCATGTGTTTTTCTTTTTCTTCTAGTCCCCTGTTTGAGCGATAGGTGATTTAACTTTTTAACTATCGTTGATTATAGGTACGAAACTTGCTTTGCTTACTGGCACACACGCACCATAAGAGAAGGCAACAAAAGAAAAGGGATACGGGATGTAGAGGGAAGGACACGTATGTTCTGTATTCTCAAGGGTTTTTTCGTTCGATTATTCCCTCCCATCAAGATCAGTATTAGCTAGAAAGGTGAGCGCAAAAGCGCGTAAAGTATTTGTCGAATATCAGGACTGTTATTTATTTTCCTATTCTACGCTATCGGGAGGCTGCCGTTTTTCATCCCCCGCCGCGCAGGTGGTAAAAAAGGCGGCCAATCTCATACGAGTGAAACTAATCAAGAGACTAAGTGAAGAGAGGCAAAAACCAGGGCGTAGCGAAAGACGGTGAGAAAACTCACACACAGAAACAAATACACATGCCATTTTGCAAACAAAAAAAACCAACAACTACCGATCTAATCGGACCACATATAGATTTGTAACGTATGAACTACAAAGAAGCGAAAACAGGAAACAGGAAAATTGAAGCTGAAAGAGGTGGGAGAGAAAAAAAAACATTTAAACGATAATGGTTCCTACTAAGATGTAAAATTAGGTGAAGCAAATAAGCAAAGGAAGCAAAAAAAAACAAACTAAACAAAAAGCGAAACAATAATTTTGGGCAACATCGAACGGTTCGACAAAGGAAGAAACAGAACAAATTCCTTGTTTTGTAGACAGGATAATGGACTATGGAGAACTACGCTATTGATACTAACCCGCTATATAGCTGTTGGCGAATGCGTTACGGTGGCATTGGACATTTTTCCCGCCCATTCGAATTCGCACCATTGAAAGGGAACACTAGACGCACTTCGCCGTCGCGTATATAAACAGTTAAAAGTAAAACGGCCTTATAGGTTAGTTGGATAGACTTGTCTCGCCTGAAATCTCGCTCTCGAGACAACCACACAGATACACCCACACACATACCGCCATCGTTAAGAACCAGCGGGAGCTTTTTATCGCTTCTCTCGCTAGACCAACGCAGGCAGATAGCAGCAGTACCGCATGGGAAAGTTGGGCGAGTCAGTCGATCGCCTTGTGGACGGTGTTGGTTGGCCCTCTTCTCTGCCTAGTCACGCCGGTTGATGGTTCCATTAGGGCGATTCCTTCTTCCGGCGATCCAGCACCGGGCGGTGCTGTAGGGCTCGCCCTAAAAATTGCGATGCCGGTTGCCACACCTAGTACAATTTTTCACCCAGAGACAAGCCTCACACACACACACGCCGTACCAAGGTGGAAAAATGCCCAAACATCGAACCACCCGTGGTTGGGCTAGTGACCTAGGGGCCGGCTAATTACGACGATGCGCCGTGTCCAATTAATGGTCGCCACCGTTACGAGGGACGATCCTGACGGCATTTTGGGGTTCTATTTCTTTCACCTAGCACTCGGGCGCACGCCCTGCTGTCTAGGTATCGGTTATTATCGGCTTGACATAAATTGCGCTTCGGCAGTTTTTGGTTGCGTTCCGTTTGGTGCGTCCCGGTGCAAAAGGGGTCGATTAGGGAAGCGGGAAATACGGCAAGAAAGTAAACGAAACAAAAACGCCTCGCAAATTTCATAGCAATGAAAATACACACACACACCTTACACAAATACGTAACACGCAACGTAAGCTAGCCGTTTTGAAGACATTCAGGGGCACCAACACGTTCCTCCTATTTGCCATCTATGCATAGGGTATTGCATATTTATAATTTTAGTCTAGAAGCGCTCGTTCCCGTTTTAGTTTTAGTGCACGCGATAACGAACCTACGCGGTGCTTAGTCGTCCTGTTTTTTCGTGTAGGCTTTGATTTTCGTGCGCTTTTGCGAATACGTTTGAATGGTTTGAGTTAAACAGGTTAAAGCAAAGCAGAACCATAGCAGACACCGCCACTATTACCGCGTTGCATCGCGATCTACTACAGCTACGTCCTAAAGCGTAACACACTAGGCTTGCACAGGTGCAGGAGAAGAAGATCCCCGAAACCGCTTTATAGCCGACCTGAACGGTCAGCTGATTGGAAGTCTTGAAATGGGGGAAGGAGCGAGTGTGGGATAGTCGCAACATAAGCGAAAAACTATGTGCTATGCAAAGATCTACAAAATATACATATTATATATATAAATATATATATTTAGCGCCATATTACAACTAAGAAGGTAGAATGCAAATGTTAAAAATGTTGCTTTCCCAAATTCGGTACAATCTGGGCAGACGTTGGAGCAGCAAACAAATAACAAACGAACACCTTGTAAACAAGAGAAAAAAAGACAAAAATCGAATCGAAAGTGTGTAAAACCGGCAGAAGAAAACCATGGGGAAACGTGTAAAAAGTTAATAGGTTTGTATATGAACACTAAAAGCGAAGAAAGACATGGCAAAACGCAAGCACTGAGCAAAACAAAAGAAACAACAAATGGGAGTTAAAAAACAAGACGAAGAGGATGGAAAATGCCAACCAATACGAAGAAATGGCAAACGGTAGCTGCTGGAAGTACAATAGAAGGACACCTGGTGTGGCGTTCCTCCCGCGATTGTCAAATGAAAAAGTTCTCCCTCACACACACACACACTCGATCACACAAACACCACACACGTACACCAGAAAAACCATGTATAAAATACTATCTCGTTGCATTCGTATGAAGGAAAAAGAAACGCCTGGCTGGCAGTGGCGAAAGGACGAAACAAACGAGACGAAATGATAACGAAAAATAAAACAAGGCAAACGATGAACGGTGAAGAAAAAAAACCACACTTCTGGACACAGGTGTCCGCTCGTTTTCATGGTTCCCTGTTGTTTTGTTTTTCTTTTGTACTACATTTTCCATTACGTTTCGCTGTCCGCCGTATCCTTTTAGGGCGTCTTTAGCAGAGGAATCTGCACGTGCGAGTGTGGCCTGTTTTCGTACTCACACCGAAGTAGTTTGAATCTAGCCTAATTCTAACCCCACCCACCCCCCAACCCAACAAGCCCTAATCTCTAACCACCGGTGAACGGCCCGAGCGGCGCTGGGTGCTACTAAAACGATCCCTAACAACAACCCCGGCAAGCGAGCCCTTCGAACGCGTCCCTTTCTGCCATTAGGCGAGCTTCGTTTTTATTTCCTTCGTTTGTTTTTTTTTACTTCATTTCTCTCTCTCTCTCTCCCTTTCTCTCTCTCTCCCCTCTCTCTCGTGTCTCTCTCTCTCTCTTATTTTCCCCAAAACGGCACTTAACGATTGTAATTACAGTTTCTCGCCGTTCTCTAGAAATGCGCGTCCGAGCGACCGATCCGCGACCATGCCCGAAGTGTGGCAAAATCTACCGCTCAGCGCACACGCTACGTACCCACCTGGAGGACAAGCACACGGTCTGCCCGGGCTACCGGTGTGTCCTGTGCGGCACCGTCGCCAAATCCCGCAACTCACTGCACTCGCACATGTCCCGCCAGCACCGTGGCATCTCAACCAAGGACCTCCCGGTCTTGCCCATGCCGAGTCCGTTCGATCCGGAGCTTGCGTCTCGATTGCTGGCGAAAGCAGGCGTCAAGATATCACCGGCTGAGTTGCGGGCACGTGCCTCACCGACCGGAACACGCCGAAACGATGGCATGAAGCTGGAACTACGCTCAGGCGACGGTGGTGACGAATTTGACGATCCCGAGGACCTAACCATGTCACAGAGCAGTCACAGCGAATCACAGCGGCGTTTCCACGAGAGCATGATGGGCATGTCCCCGACCGGTAAGTGGACAGTTTGGTGCCGTGGTGGGCTGGAGCTGGAGGCGATCGTGTCCGTGCCTGCTGATGGTTCAAGTCTCCCGACAATTGCAGGTTTCAACCATCTCAACTCGACCACCATCACGCGCGTGCGACCAGGCGAAGGAACTCCGAAGATGGATGGGATGGGCCGTGAGGGAGGTGCAGGAAACGGAGGGCCGGGTAATGGTGGTGGCGGTCCGGGAGGAAATGGTGTCGGTGGAAATGCGCTTGGTGGGCCGGACCGACACGGACCTGGAGGTCCTGGAGGTGGACCGATGAATCACATGCAACCCAACACCCCAACAGGGTCGGCCATCTTGGACACGTACTTGCAGTTCATCACGGAGAATGCATTCGGTGAGTGTCTTTGTGGGAAGAGAGGGAAAACTCGTCATAAACCACCCTTTCTAATGGTGTTTATTTTTCTTCTTCTCTCAGGTATGGGTGGAATGACTCAGGAGCAAGCTGCAGCAGCCGCCTTGCAGGCAGCAAAAATAGCACACCTCAAAACGCTCGGCCACAATCTAGACCAACTGCCACCGGGTTTTCTACCACCACAACTCGACCTAGCGAAGCTGACGAGTAACAACAACCAGAACAATCCGGACCTCTCGTCACTGGCCAAGCTGCAAGCATCACCGAACGTGACGATCGAACCAACGGGCAACCGAGGCGTAATGGGCACCGAAGCTGACCGATTGTTGCAGACAAGCAACCACCAGAAGCTGCTCGCACTGGCCGCAAGTGGTGTTGGTGCACCGGGTGGAAATGGAGGCCACCACGGGCTAAACAACAACAGCATCCTTAACAGTGACGCCATCCGGCGCGGTGGTTCCTCCGAACCGATGGATCTCGGGTTGGACGGATCAGGAGCACATGATGACGACGGAAACAGCTCAGCGGATGAGCGCAATTATTCCGACGATGAAAGCATCGCCACGCACTAGACAGCCCAGGGGGCGAGTTTGAGATGATGGTTGCGAGTAGGAAAAGCACTCGCTTTTCCCCTCGATCGCTCACACTCACATGCCATTTAGCCGTACGGAAAAGGAGTCCTGCCCACGTGCACCGAACTGGATACGCATCACACCATTTTAATGCTCTTTGCCCGCTACTCCTTAACCACACCACCCCAGCGTCTGCGTCCGGCTGAGCTGAGCATTCAGAGGGCCGTGTATACTACGGAGCGGATCTCGATTTTTCCTTCGCTGCCGATCGAAACCGCAAGGAGGATCGCGAGTCCGGGAAATTCATTGTGCCATCGTGTTTAAGATATAGAAGCCGTCATGCCCCGCCTGGTAGACGTGTGGGTGCGAACGTTTGGTGGAAAAACATGGGCTGTCCTCATGATGAAGCTGAAAATGGCGGCCGCAACAGCGGAATGGGTAGCTGGCCCAAACTATCGCCAGTGTTTATACATACATTATATACCTATAAATACCTCAAAACGACTCGAAATCCTCAGACGAAACGCGGTTTCCCCGTGAACGGTGACTAGATTAGGTGCGTTTATACTTAGTTCTACTCGTTCTGCTGTAATAGTTTTTGTTTTGTTTTGAACACGCAAAAAAACAAACAAGCAACAAGAAACAAACGTACATACCGGGTTCAAATTAGTATGTAAGGCTAGTGCCGCTAGGGCACGGAGAAGTAAAAGCAGAAGCTGTATACCTAGACAACCGTTCAAACCGATGCAAAGCAACAGAAATACCTCAGACTAAGCAAAGTCAACCACCATTGTTGCAGGAAGGAGCCGGACTCGAGCACGAACGGCACCGCAAGTCCTGTTTAGCGATACGATACGCAATTAAACTGCATTTCTCGGTAACGAGCAAACATTATCCAGTCTACCTCAGAGCGGGGCCACTCGCAGACAGCGTGGGCCCTCGCCGATAACACTTAACCCTTACCTCTGAATGCTAGTGAAGTAATATGGATACGATTTTTAACTCAACTGACCTATACCTTGCCTAAGAATGGATGACACTTGTGCGAAATGAACCGGGTGGCAAGAGTGGCAAGAGTCCGCCCAGGTGGGCCATATCCCTTAAACAAACCGGCGAGAGACAGAGAGGCCGCCGAGATACGAACAAGTATAGCCCCGTAACCACATGTATACTACTGTACCGTATACGTTTGGGTTTGGACTCGTGCGCCAATCCGCCAACATGGCGCTCGGTCCTTCCCAAACCCAAACTTTCTATTCTCGTTCTCTCTTTGCCCGGGGTCGGGTGAAGCATTATCCACAAAACTCTAACTATCAGATATACGATTTTCTAATGCTATCAGCAATCGCCATACCAGACATATACCGGAATACGAGATATCACGAGCAAACGAATGTATACTGAAGCACAGCGTAGCGTAAGACAACCAAACCGAGATACCTACCTTTTTTAAACACCCTAAGTGTGTTTGGGAGCCACGTTTCTCGCACGCAAAAGCTGCTGTTTTCTTTTTAAGCAAATGTTTTTGGTTCGATCCGTTTCGATACAGCTTTATCCGCTGTACGATACGGATTTATCATCCGTCTGCGATCAGCTCCGATCGGATTGCAGGCGTATCGTCCTATACGAAACACGTTATACGAATCTCGTTGTCTCTTCTTACCTTTACACCTTTTACTCTCATGGAGCACGATTTCAGTGACCGAGGAGCGTGTTCGCAAAACCGCAAATCTCGCCCTCCAATATATCAGAGAAAAATACCATTACTTTAAAATACCATTAATTGGGGCAAGCCCACGGAGCGATGCAACCACGCAGCAGCTATACGATAACACGGAAACGACATACGACGATACGATACGATAGTGGATAAAAGTAGGGAAAAAATGCAAAAGTTTCAGCCAACGTATACGTTTTGCAAACGCTGTATACCGAACCCGATACAAAGCAAAAGCATACAAGAGAAAATGGACGAAGCGAAGCGATTACGATTTATCAAGGAAACACAGCAATATCATCCGAAGTATACTAAACCTGCAGCTTCTGGCTGTCGCCAGAGAGGGGCACATTAGGGAGGCGCGGGAAGAACCGTGGCCATCGTGTGGGTGTTCATCAGGCGAAAACCATTCAGCCACAACACACGCCACAAAACACACACGAAGCAAAGTACAAGTTGATCCGTTTGAGTTTTAGCGTACTAGGTATCCCTAAGCTGTTCAAACTCTTCTTCCCTTTAATGTCCTTACGATGTTAAACTATGTGGCGCGAAGCATACGTCTCAGCAGAAAGTGGAGTCGTATTAAAAGAAGTAAAAAACGTTCACTAACCGCCTCATCCACACACGCTATTATATATTTCCTAAAACCCAAAGGGCTGCCATGTCCTCCAGGTCCTTAGTCGTGTAAGAAGCAGATCGTGCATACAAAGCGGCAAAGGGAAAAGCAAACTATCTCAGGACGAAATAGGAAACAGCTTGCGCGAAAGGTATTGCGCAGGCGTTTCGTTAATGTTTAAGACTCTCCACCGCCCAGCGTAAAAGGTGTAGAAGGGCTGCGGTGTATTGGATTAATTTCTCAGGTTTTTTTTTTTGTTTTGTTTAACATAAGCTATACAACACGATATATCCGCCAAGCTGGAATAGGTTTAGAACCAGTAAGAAATGCACACTTGCAACAGCCACCATATATATACCAGATACACAGAATCAACCAGAAGTGCAACAGAAAACGGGTAATGAGTTATGTTTTAAGATATAATAGAGTCCTTACGGTGCTGTTTAAGTTTTTCTATGTATGTTTTTTTGTTTGTTCTTACTTTTGTATCGCTTACAAAAAAACACCCTCTCCTAGAACGCCATCGGTGTTTTTAGCAGACACCTCAAAGCAAATACCTCAGCAGAAAGTGGACGTGTCAGTGTGTAATATAAAGAAAATCCGCAGGCCTCACATGCGGGCGGAAAAGTAAACATTATGTACTAGAACTTACCGTAGCACCGTAGCAAATGGAGTAAGAGGCGATGGGACAAAACAAAAAGATAGATTGAAACCGTAGCGTAGACAAAATGTTAATAGCACAACAGCAGGTTAAGGCAGTACTTATGGTTAAAATCAACTAAAAATCTCCAGTATCGAGAGGGTAAAGTTATGGAACAGGCAGAAGATTAAACTCGGTGAAATTAGTGAAGAAAACAAAAATCGAGTAAGAAAAATGGACAAAAGTGTGGGGATGCAACAACATCCAGTTTGTAAATAGGAGACAATGCCGTAGTGTTAGGCTAAGGAGAAGCACAAGCAAAAATTAGTTAAATAGTCCTTCCTCCCTCATCGGAATGTATCTGCTCCGAATCTCCAGCGATCGCTAATCTAATGATGAAGAATGATGATGATGATGATGAAGATGATGACGAGGATGAATCTGATAAATGATAGGCATTGAGTGAGAGGTTACACCGAATCGGGACCGAAGCACGAATGCCGCTGCAGAACGAACGATTGCAGGGGCCAAACAAGCGACGAACCCTCATTAACGGGCTGCGGAGGAAAAAAAAGCGAAAGCTTCCCCGAAGTGAATCTTCAGTTCTTTCAGGGCTAGTGTTTAATTGTTTTATCTTATTATTAATATTCTTATTTTCATGGCCGCTTGTCTCTCTTCCTCTCCCATTTCACGCCCACAACAGCGGCAGAGTATTAAACAATCAAAATTACGTTTAGTTTATTTAGCGCACGGTGGCGCAAACAAAAAATCGTCCATAGCGATGTAAAACGGAGCGAGCGCTTGGAGTGGAATGGAAAATTCAATGAATTTTTAGATTCGGACATAACGGGGGCAAAAACCGGCAAACCCGTTTTACCGTACGTACTTAAAAAAATCAAAACGAAAAAGTGCAGCGCGAGATATAGCTGCTAAATGTGCGCAATCCCCGCTAAACTGTTAGGGCGCGTTACAACACAATATTCAACTGTGGTTTTTGTTTACGCCCGCGCCGAGCAGAACGACCGCGGGTTTGAGTTTTGGGAGTTTCGTTTTTTGTTGCTAAGTTTGCGGTCTACGAACCTTTTCTTCGCGTTATTTATCATCGGTATTTGGCTTCGCGAGTGGCGAGGAAAAGGACTATTAGGACCTTGTGTTGTAGGAAAAGCTAAACTTCCTTAGGTTAAGCGCATAGCCCGGCCATACACAACGGTTGGGGGCTGGTAGGTAAAGAATCAATCTCTTAGCGACAAGCAAACTAATGCAAAACAATGAAAATGAGAATAGAAAACTGATTTATCGTTCGGACAACGGCACGCGGCAAACGCGGAATAAAAAGCGGACATGTGCCCAAATGGGATAGAGATAGAGATGAGCAAAAAATGCGGATTAACCGGTGTTAGGAAAAGAGTGTTAAGATTATTACTTACGTGGGTGAAATACCGCGTGCATTGCTGGTGCATGTTTCGAGGGCAATTTGTTAACTATTTGAGGAAAAACTGTTTCACAGCGGGACAAAAGAGTCCCCCTTATAGACAAACCACCTCCTGGACGCCCAGGTTCTATTGGAGTTTCATGCGGGAAAGCTGAGCCTGTGTAACTACACAAGCTGCTTCGATCGTGTGGGAACGGATGGTTCTATATTTTTTAAACCATGCATCAAGTAACCAGAGCAAGTAGTTAAAAGCAAATTGACGGCAGGGCTGCGATATGTTGAATCAGGTGTGTTACTAGCACACTTTGATCAGCAGAAAGGGAAACTCGTGAAGAAAGAAACCAGAGGCCCGTTTCAATCGCTAACAGCAGCGAACGTTAGCGCGATCGTAGACATAATACGCCGGTATTAGTAATTCATACTTTTCTTTGTCTCATTAACTGTAAGATCTACGCTATTATTGAACATTGTTCGTTCTTTTTTAAGTTTTTTTGTACACTCTATCCTTTATAAGGTATCGTTTTTTTCGGCGAAAAATATATACACATATATTTAAAAATTATAAAAACATCCTCGTTTATGTTTGTTTTCTCTTTATTTCGTGCTTTTATTGATATTTATTATTTCTGAATGTTACTTTTTCATTAGATTTGGATATTATTCTATCTTTTTTTATCTACGTTATGTGTTAATCTTGTGTTTATTTCCACTTTGTCGCTTTGTAGTCGTTTACAGACATATTTTTTCTATTTATTTTCGCAACATATAAGCATAGTGCGTGCCTTTTGTTGATGAAAACACATTAATGAACCTTTTGCGAAAAATAAACCTCACGAATGGACCAACGCAACCGCAGGGTCAGTTTGCGTCTGGATTCATCACAGCTAGCTATACCGACAGAATTATTGCACCCGTAATAACGCAAAATTTGCACTTACAAGTTCCTATAGATGATCAAAGACGGACGAGCGTGTATGGTTGAATGTCGTTAAATCCTCAACTAGCGAGGAAATTAAACGAATATTTCATTATAAGAATACAAGTAGAGATACTTCATTCCATAAAAAAAGAAAAAACTGTTTAGCAGGAGCCCGATTATTTTTATCTTGTTTCATTACAAAAAAATGAGGGAAAAAATTGAAGCAAAATATGACACGAAGAAAATGGCAACATTACGCCAAACAAGCAAGCAACGTTCGAGTGTGAAAACTGATAACGTTGAATCAAATGTTTTTGGTTTCAGTTACAATAAGCATCGTGTTGTATCAGAAATGTACATTGAAAAATTTTATAGACCAATACGCACCGTTCAAGAAGATTCCAACTGAGTGGTGGTGGGTTCGTGTATGTATTCAAAAGGACAATAATGGAAAATTAGCGAACAATTACAAAAACCACATGGATCGATTGCTGATGAGGAATTACTTAAATCACAAGCAGTAAAGCGCATAAAGCACATGCAGATATTTTTCCAAAAAAAAGGACATGAAAACACATAGGAATCACAGCAAAACACGTGCTTCTACTGGTGTAGAATATCATATGATTGGCTGAATCAGTACGATCTTGTGGTAAAAAAGTATAAAAAATCTTTCCCCAAGATGTTCTCTTCTTTCCATTTAAAGAGATTGCAAACTGTTAAATTGAATCGGTTCCTTCGCCATCTCAGGTTGTCTGATAAAGAAGAAAAGGAAGAAAAAAACATATTACATGTATCGTCCAGAGTAATTGGTTGATCTAGCGGGAAAGAACTCTTCTTGCCAGTCAACGTATTTTGATCACAAACTTATAAGCAAACGCCTCTAAAGAATTGTTAAAACTAGTAAAAACGGATGCAGCATAAAACGACGTATGAATACACACATAAAGTGCAAAGTTAGAACTGTAGCTAATATAATATTTGACACCCATAAATGCAAACAAAACGGCCACCCTGCAGTGCCCCCTACTAGGTGCTGAAGGGGTGGACTTTTACTAGAGATCATTTTACGGTACAACACAAAATGGCGCTCGCAAGTTCCCAAACCAACATGAGCGCGGCAAGCATTACATTAGTAGTATTTTTCATGACAACATGATAACTAAGTTAAGGTTTAAGCAAAAGGCAAAGCTTATACATGTATCGATAAACACTTTCCAAAATGGATCATCAAAGTTAAGGCGCTTGAAAGCCGTTTGGAAAGCAGTTGAAGTAAAATTTAAAGCGATCCGCTAGCCGTTGCAAACGCTTTCGCCCCGCGAGCAACGGGGCGGAGTTAGAGAAAATGCATTAGAAAAGGCAATGTTTTGTTTGATTTTCTTTTACGTTTGCGTTATTGCAAAATAGTTAAGACCAGCCAAGCTTCCCGTGTAACAATCGCTTTGGGTAATGGAACAAACTGAAGTAAGTCATAATTATAACTTAAACAAGACTACCATTAAACGCCCTCAAAGATAAGTATGATTCAAATAAAGTAATATGAAACAGTAGCAATGGTGTATGTTTTTAAAGTAAGCTCTATGAATTTTATGCAAAAATGTCAATTTATTTTGAATATCCTTATTTATGTATTTTCTATGATACAACAGCAAAAAATTTGCTTACCCAGCGAAGGTACGAAATCAATCCTGTGTCAAATTTCAGAAACAAACCGAAATCATTCACAAATTCTGGAAATATTGATGGATGGATCAACGTCGTCATCTCAATATGGTCCTACCATGAGGTTTCTGCTCATGTTTATGGCGTAAAAGGACTTTACGAACTGGTATTCCAATGTCCTTATAAGGACATGCCCAGCTAAAGTTTTGTTCGCTGGCTAAGTTTTGTTCGCTGTGAGGTTATATGAGGCTCATTATAATAATGGCTCCTGCTTCCAGGCACACGGGGTTAAATATCATTTATTTTACCCACAGTATTCCCCAGACTACTAAATTTGTTCACTAAACTAAGTAACTGCAATAATATTACAGTAATTTCAACGTCTATCGATTTGACGGCTCGAAAATTTGATTATGACGTTTATTTTGCATAAATTGTATGTTTTTGTCCCGCGTGATTGTTTTGGTTAGTGGTCGAAGATTTTTTGTTACATACTTTGGTACAATAAATGATTTAATTATCAATTTTTATCGCAGAAGTACAGTAACTATCGAAACAATGATCTCGGATTCGTAAGAAAGGTTTGTTAAAGCTGTATTTCATTGTAGTCTTTGTTTGTCGTTGCTGTTATCAAGCCTACACAATGTTTTTCTTGTCTTTTCTGTTCAGCATTTTGCATCAACAACATTTGCGATTGTTTGTGATCCAAAGAGGCTTGGTTTAAGAAAATTTCTATACAGTTTTCTTAAACGAAACTACGCGTGCCGCAATTTCTAATATTAGCAGGAACCAAAAAGTGTGTGAACCATGTTTCGACCGGCGATCATATCCTCCCTTGCGTCACGATTTTTTATTTCAATCAACCATCCGCGAATAGCGCCGCTAACCATTCCGCTTGCGTCGATTACAAATCACGCCCCAATCCGGGATGCATCAACGACGTGGTCTCAACCTGGAACTTGGTACCAGCGCCGGCATGAGTACGATCAGAAAAACGACACCCACCAGCGTAAACGAAACTTAGGGCCGCTGCGTTTTGTGGTAGCCAGCTCGTTCCTATCTTGGTTCAGTAAAAAGAACGACGACGAAGACACACCCGAAAGCCAGCTCATAACGGTCATCAAACGTTCGATCTTGTCCATCCAGAAGGAGGAGTACCACAAAGCAGAACAGATGCTGCATCTTGCTCTCAAGATGGCCCAGGACTTACAGAGCAAGGATGGCATCACGTACATCTACGACATTATGGCTAACCTAGCGATGGAGGTAGGCGATTTCGCGAAGGCGGAGAAACTCTTTGTCAACGTCATGCAGCGGTTGTTCTCGGACGGATTCTTGGAAGATCACATCAAAATGCTCCACATCAGTTCCAAGATCGCACATCTGGCACAGCTGCAGGGCCACCTCGACAAAGCGGCCCAAGGGTTCGAGTGGACGCTAGCGAAGCTAGAGGAAAAGCTGAAACTGCTTGGAAATGACAACGCCAAGGAGATCCGGGAGTTGTGGGGCATCACGAAGAACTGGTACGCACAGCTGCTGATGGAAAGCAAACGGTTTGCAGAAGCGAAACAAGCGTTCATGCAGGCATACGAAGCGTACACCGAAATCCATGGGTTACTCACCGAGGAGGGGCTCACGATACTGAACAATCTCAGTGTGGCGTGTTCTAATGTAAGTGCGCTGACTATTTCGCGCTTTGAAACTTTCTAAACACATTCTCTCACCCATCCAGCTAGAGGATTACGCGTCTGCTGAGCGGTTCCTTAAGGAAGCGATCGCGCTGGCGGCTCAAATTCCCGACCTCTCGGAGGCAGGCGTGTATAAGGCGAATCTGGGCCTGCTATACCTGCAGCAGGGACTGCTGCAGCAGGCTTCCGAGTTCTGCACGTTCGCCTGGCGCTACGGGAAGCAGCACCAACACGAGGAAACTGTGATACAGGCCAGCTATTGCCTAGACCAAATAAAATCGCTGCAGAAGTAATTGCACCCAGAGATCTCCGGAATAGATAGCACTATTCACTAGACGACTGTTGTAAAACCATTGTTACTGTACGAATTGCTCGTTAATATACGTTATAAGTGTGTAAAGTCGATTACCACCTCAACATCAACACTTCGGACGCATGATTACCAATGAGAAAACGGACATCGACGTGATTCGGTTTAAAAGCAAAATCTTCCTTATCATTTATTTTTACTCTGGCTAGCAAGAGCTTGAACACTTTCAAGCCTACGGCTATGCTTTCGCTTCTCCTCCCCCCACACTACAGTAAATCCTCCATCTCGCGCATGAACTGTAGGTACGCGTCGTCCTTCGTCGGTTTCGCCGGATCTGTGGCCACCACACGCGGATCGTGATGGTGGTCATGCACAGGTCTCGCCGGTGGTTTCGCTTTCCGCACCTCATCCTTCTTCGCTCGCAGTGCGCTCGGCACGAACCGCGTGACGTCGGCACTGAGATTGCGAATTTGTGGCTTTGCCGAGATGGTGGCGCTTTTGGGGTCTTTCTGGAGCAGCATCTGCTGTTGTTGGGCCTGCTGGTGTAGTTGCATGTTACGCTGCTGCTGGATGTGCTTCGGCGGAGGTCCCGCTGGTGGTCCCGGAGGCATACGGATGCCCATTCGTGGCGGCATGACCGGAGGAGGACCTCCCGGTATGCCAGGTCGACCCGGCATCCGAAGACCAGCTGGCATGCCCCCCATTCCCGGTGGTCGCAGAGGCGGTGGCCTCATCATTAGTGGCTGCATCGGTGCCGGTGGAGTCGGTATCGGGATGGACGATGGCATCGGCATAAACTTGGGCATGGCAGCGTCCGGCGCCGGTGCTGGATTTGGTAACGGGGGAACTGACGGTGTCGGGATGGAAGCGAGCGACGTCGCATCGTGTTCCTTCTTCTTCTGTACGTTTTCCATCTCCTTCATGAAGTCGTCGATGTTCTGCCCCGATAGGGCGAGCATCTTTTGCTGCACGGTGTTAGGTTGTTTCACCTGCTTCTCGCCGCCATCCGAATCCTCCGTATTTTCCTTCGAATCACCGTCATCGTAGAACTTTACGTTCTTCTGGGTTTCCGCGCGGAAGTTCTCCAAATCGAAATCCAGCTCGGGCATATCGAACAGGTCCGGTGGTGGCCCGGGTGGGCATCCCGGGATTCCATCGTCATCGTCTACGGGTTCCGTTGGTTCCACGGGATTTTGAACTGGCTTTTTCAGCAGCGGCATTGGTGGAGGAATGCTGCGCAATGGTGGTGCAATGCTGGGAGCCATCATACTCGGTGGCATCGGTATCCGGGGGATGGATAGTGGCGTCGGTGTTTCGGTAGCCGACGGCAATGGGATGTCATCTACCTGTACTTGTTCCGCGTGCCGCACGCTTTCGTAGTACTGTATGCGCTTGTTGCGACGCTTCTCGTAGTCCACCTCTTTGCGCTTCAAGTCCGCCCACAGCTCCGGATCATCCGCCTGGTAGAGCCGCATCACACGGTCGAGCGTTTCCTTCAGCTTTTTGCGTTTCTCCTTTAGCACCTTCTCGTTCAAGGGCGACGGCTGGTACACGTTGAACTCCATCTCGTCGATCTTTTCCATCTCTTCGATTAGCTGGGCGGGATCCTTTCCTTTCAGAACCGCTGCCCGGACCATTTGACGCTGCTTTTTGTTCTTTTTCAGCTCCTTCTTGCGAGCTTCCTTGCGGGCTTGGTCCGTCGGGTTCATGTATTTACCACTCTTGGTGGTGTTTATCGATCGGCGTCCCATTTTGGCAAGTTAGTTTTGTTACGTCTCTTGAGTTAATATTTTCGTCCGAATAGATCTAAAGCTGATAGTACATTTCACTCTTTATCGGGACCTGCACGCTTCACCAGACCGAAGGTCCGTGCTCTACGGAAATTGTCATGGAAGCCGGCACCCACAGGCCATACATATGCGGAACTTTGCTGAACTACAACTAACCAAAGGATGTGCAGTTATACGATGACACAACAACCCTACCGACAATGTAGCAGCTAAAATATAAATGCACAACGCTGAATCTGGATGAAAATTACTGTTTAGCGAAAAAGTAACATATCTCCCAGAAGGAATCAGAGAAACCAAAACAATCGCCTAGCAGTACACAAACTTTGGCGTACAAACGTCAGATTATCATTGTAACACTCTACTGTCAAACTTGCTCACATTTTGAAAATCCTGTTAAAATTTCAAATAAAATTGATATTCTAACAAAAATTATATCAAACAAAAGTATATACGAGGAAAGTATAGGAGAGAAATATGTGGTTCTTATACAGCTTCTAGTAGTTCCAGTGTATTTCGATATAAAAAGTAAGTTTGTTCCTTTAGGACGACTCTTTAGATGCGTTACAGCTCGAATAATGTATATTTTTTGAAAAAGCAATATACAATATAATTTAAATCCTATATCCATTCGATACACAGAAGTGATTAGAGTTAAAATAGATTTTATTACTCGTAATTTATAAAATGTTTACAAATATACATCCACCATCCTGTGATAACAATTTGCACAATTCTTTTGTAAACATTCAATCACAATGAAGGCTCAAAGCCCGGCACGATTATAATTATCTATATCCAAAATCGTTTACAGAATATAGCACACTTAAAATGCGACTTAAACATAACAGTCATCTTTCTATCGTTTGCTCAATTACCTTTAGGCATGACCCCTGTAAAGGAAATAGAAATTGTGAGTACACGGTTTGCGAACAACGACGATGAAAACGAATCATTCACCTCGCATGCACGGAGCAGGAGATCGAAGATAACACATATGTAGACAATATCAGCGACTGCGTGACCACTGGCACGAACAGATACGATAGAACGTAAAAGAAAGACCCGGTTACCAGCCCAAGATACTGGAGTGAACAAGGAAAACCTCGGCCAGTAAGATAAGAACATAATGGACGAAACGGACATACTACACCTGTGCAACCATTCCAACATTCAACTACGAAAACAGGTCCATGACCGTTCTACTAAGATGGGAATGCCCATCCCGGAATGCGATCCTCGTTCGAACAAACTACTTTTTTCAGTGCCATATCAATTTCGCCAGTTTATTCCTCATCGGCGTAATAGTTAGGATAATTATTGCTCTCATTCTTTTGCACAGTTTTATAAATCAAACGTAACAAAAGTACGCCTTGATTGCATAATTACTTAGCTTAAAACTATCGTATATATGATGCCTCTTAAGCTCCAGGAGCGCTGCAGTAATACAAACTCACCGCGTTCGCAAACGATCGAAAGCGGTCAAATGTAAAGCTACAACTTTTCTACACCCAGATCACATTCTTGTTGGGAAATGCGGCCTAAAGACAGCGAGCGATCATGCAAAAGCTACAGACGGAAACGTTTACATAGTGTTCTACATCGAATACAGCAAACTAACATTTAACGTTTTCAATGTGGGTGTTTCCTACAACGCACAGGAAATAAGATACGTACGCAAACAGGAGAGTAGATGACGAAGGTACAACAGGAAGAAAGGCGGCCGCGTCCTTCTATGTACGCCTCTATTCAAACTTGGCAATAATTACCATCATGCCAACGCCGGCCAGCAGGGCCGCAATTTCCTTCAGCGACTGCCACAACTTCGTGGACTCCTCCAGCAGCTCCGGTATGACCGACACGGTCGCAATGTAAATAAAGCCCCCGGCAGTGAACGGGAGCACCCAGGATTCGGCCGCATCACTCCCACTGCCGAGTAGAGCCAGCACGGTGCCAGCCAGCGCACCAACAGCCGTCGTTAGTTGCAGCAGCATGGCCTTCTTTTTTGAGCAGCCCGATTTAATAAGAATCGCAAAGTCACCAATCTCGTGCGGCACCTCGTGCAGCAGAATGGTGATGGTCGTGATTAACCCGATGCTATTACCGGCGAGATAGGACGCACCGATCGCCAATCCATCGGTGAAGTTGTGCGTGAAATCTGCCGCCAGATTCAGATACCCGGCGATCTTGATGTTCGGTTCCTTTTTCGGTTCTTTGCGGACTGCCTTACCCTTCGCCTTGGCTTCCTCCTTGCTTGATTTCGTTCCTTCGGGGTTCTTCTTTTCCTTCTTTTCTTTTTTGTCCGTAGATGGCGAAGGTGGAGGAGTGCTTTTTTTGGCCTGTACTGGAACCGAAGGCTTCGGCCCTCCATGGCTGTGTCCGTGTCCGTGGCCATGGCCGGTGTCTTTCTTAATCAACCGTACGCTTTTCTCCACCGCTAGGAACACGATGATCCCGGCCAGCACCCATAAACCAACACGCATATCATGGCCGTGGCTTTCCTGTTCGCCTTCATTATGCTCATGGCTGTGGCCATGACTGTGGCCATGACCATGGGAGTGACCATCCGCGTGCGAATGCGGCTGGATGGCGTGCGGAATCAAGTGCAGGAACGCATCGCCCAACAAACCACCGGAAGCGAAGGCGAGCAACGTCTTCAGCCGGGGTTGCATTTCCTCCGTATTATCTAGCGGGATGGCGAACAAAATGAAAAACGGTGCCGCACTAATCAGCAGTGTCGAACCGATCGAATGCACCCAGATGTAAAAAGTGTCTGAAACAAAAAAAAATGCAATTTATTGCCATTTAGTAATGTCTTTATCGAAATAGGAAAATACATACCTCGCGGTGCCTTATCATTACTTGCCGGTTTACTCTGGTGAGGAAGATGATGATGGTCGTGGCCATGATGATGATGATGATGCTGATGATGGTCATGACCATGGTCTTCATCGTGGTGATGATGATGATGATGATGTGGATCAGCTACTGGTTCTTCTTCGTACATCTCATTTGCATGTTTGGAGTACTTAAAACTGGGACTTTCATGATGATGATGATCATCGTGGTGATGATCATGATCATGCTGTCCGTGGGCGCCGCAAAGCGTCGGAAAAGACAGGAACAACATCACAAGAAACACACCGAGCGCAATGTACACCCGGTACGAGGTGGATTCTTCCTTTAGTGGCACCTTGAGTTTTGGGGTAAACCCCCGCCGTTTAGAATGGTCCATTTTGTTTTTTTTTTCCTCTGTATCTCTTCGCAATGAACGATGCGCGTTCAATCCCAGCGACGCAATCGGTGCAGACGTGATCAAAATACACGTCACGTTACACGCGAACGCACTTAGAACAGCTGCTTTGCAGTCTCACCGAAGCACCGAGTTGTTTTGCGTTGCGAAAAGCGAATCACACTGATACAGACGGTATCGTTCTCCTTTCTGCGGGCCAAGTGCCGTATCGGATGGTGCAACAGTGACCGGATGGCGATGACAGAAAACGCGTGTATACCTGCACTTTGCCGCGTTTCTTCGCATTCGCTGTGATGATTAATACAACGGCTCGTGCTCCCGTTCTGTTTACTATGCGAGCATAATGCGCAAAGACTGCACGTAACAAAGGTAAGACGACGACGCGCACGAGGAACGGAGATTCCGCGAAGATGATATCACATGAAGTACTCCAAAGGGCTGTGTGCAAAGAAGGTGCAAGGATGAAGGGCACACAGCGGTAACAACAGTAGCGGCGATCTCGCTCTATGCTTCTCTCTCGTTGACTTCCACGTAACGGGTGACGTGCGATGTTTTCGTTCATTTTGGAAGTGAGGAGAATTTTAATAGTTCTTCACTCAGATATGTGATTTAAAATGTTCAGCTTAAAATCATAAAGTTACTGTGTTGATATTTTAAATTAAACGCATACACAATAAAACCAATTGATGTTTTCATAGGATTTTTCTGCATGCAACTAACCGATCATTCGCGGGAAATTCGAATCTATGGCGATGTTTTCCACTCCACACTGTAGAAGTCAAGTAGTCACCGTTGTAAACGTTCTCATTTTCAAATCTTCACCCGTGACAGCAGCTGTTTTTTAACTGTCGTTTGTGTTTTCGAACGCGATTACAAAGAAATGTGTGAAAAATAATTGGTTTTCCGGTAAACGGTGTGCTGTTGCCTTGAGGCATTCAATTGTCGTGTCGTTTGTGAGAGTTTTTAATATATTGTGACATTCTTTTTGTGAAAATATAACCAAACTTAATCGTGCGTCACATCATGAACTCGCGAATCGGAACTCCAAAGCACCGCTTTGGGCCAGCTGTCGGAGCAGCTTCGTCGCCTGCAAAAGCGTCTACGCCACGCGCGGCCACACGATCGGCAGGATCAAGAATAGCTTCATCCCTGCTGATGAAACGTACGCGTCTAAACACATCGAGCGTAGAATCGCTACCGTCTTCCCCGGTATCGACGCCTAAAACCGCTCCAACGCGGCCAACCAGTATGAGCAATGGCATGGACGCAAAATCGAAATCATCAACAGCGCTTAACATAAACAGTTGCTTCACCCCTTCGACACAGTATAAAGCCCCAGTGGCATCTTCAAAAAGTGCATCAAAAGATTTCTCAACACCCGGAAACAATCTCAAGCGCGCGGTTGCACGCGAGAATCTGCTAAGCGGCCGTACTCCGGACTGTTATTCCCGTATCTCACTAGATAGCCCCCAACCGATGGGTGGACGGCACCGCCACAGCCGATCGAAACTGGACGACTCACACCGCAGCGTGAAGGAGAAGGACAAAGAAGGAACCGGTGGTGAAGTTAGCAATCTGAAAGTTGCCGTCCGCATCCGCCCACTTTCGGCAAAGGAATGCATCGATTCGGTGGCGAATGTCGTCCGTGTCGAAAACAACGAGCTGTACATCAACGGTGGCAACACTGCCGATAATCTTGCCGGCGTAGAGCACTTTTTCCTGTACGATCACGTATTTTGGTCGTGTAATGCCGAAGAACCTGCGTATGTGAACCAAGCGGGTGTGTACCGTAACCTGGTGCATCCGCTTCTCGACAAGGCGTTTGAAGGATACAACACGTGCCTGTTCGCATACGGACAGACCGGATCCGGCAAAAGCTACAGCATGATGGGAATGGACCTCGACGACAACTATGATGAAGCCCCCAACCCGGACGCGGGCATTATTCCCCGTTTCTGTCACGAACTGTTCGAGCGCATCAACGCGCTTAAGGGCCAGGTGCATGCGGAAGTAGAAGTCAGTTATTTTGAAATTTACAACGAAAAAATACACGATCTACTCTCCGTTTCACCGACGGATGGTGTGTGTACTGTTTCCACTCCCGGCCAAGGGGCGAAGAGAGCTGCGCTGAAGGTACGCGAACATCCCGTCTGGGGACCGTACGTGGTCGATCTTAGCACCCATCCGGTTGATTCGCATACAGCACTGCGGAACTGGCTTGCTGTTGGTAACAGCCAGCGAGCGACGGCGGCCACCGGCATGAACGACAAGAGTTCCCGCTCGCATTCCATATTTTCGGTCGTACTTAACCTGGCCGAAATCGTGCACAGCAGCGATACGGACGATTCGGATCGACCTGACCGGAAATCGATAAAGCAAACGAAACGCAGCAAGATCAGCCTCGTCGATTTGGCCGGTTCCGAACGAGTCAGCCAGACGTGTGCTAGCGGAGCGCGGTTGAAGGAGGGCGTTAGTATCAACAAAAGTCTGCTGACGCTTGGGAAGGTGATTTCGGCGTTGGCCGACCCCAAGAAAAGCACGTGCACCTATATTCCGTACCGCGATTCCGTGCTCACCTGGTTGCTGAGGGTAAGTGCTTTTCGATAATGTTGTATATCTTCGTTTTAGGAATTGCTTTTTATTGCTCAACCCATGGTTACACGTGCATGCTTTTTTAGTTCAGCAGAAGTCCACAAGGCACTGAAATGCAGCTCGGTGGAAGCGTGATTTTGCGCAGCACCCTTCGGTGATGCTTACACTTACACACTAGGACGCACTTTGAGCAGCACGGCTTTCGAATTGGCTTCTTGGTCACCATCGGCACGTCCTCTGAAATGATGGATGTCCGATTGCCTTGTGATTATGGTGTCTTAAGCGTGCCCAATTATTCTTCGCATACTCACGTTCCTGTACGGTGTGACGTTCCTTTTGCTTTTGATTCTTATCCTTTGGATTTTGACTGAAAATAGTTTTCCACTTCATTCTACTCAGTTGATATGCGTCGAGTTAAGATGCTAATATAAAAATGGCTATTTGATTTTTTTCGATTTTTTTAGTGGCTCGTTTATGGCCTTTTACGATAAGCGAGATCCGTTCTAGACGAGATTCCTTTCCAAAATGAGCGTAGCTTGGGTAAGAGAACATGTTTGCCTTGTTGGCTTGGAACTGCGCAGGAGTGAATGATCTTAGCAATCACGCAAACGCATCAACCGCAGAGGAAATCTTGGTTATGCCCGTCCGATAACAACATTCCGTGCGATGCTTGGGAACATTATTGTGTAAAGCGAGGCTCGCTTACAACGGCATTCTTTTGGCTTTCTTTTACAATACAAATTCAACAATTTGTGCTTGGTTTCGGTTTGTTTTGAGGGAGAAAAAAATACATATCCACCATGTCTCTTTATTAGATAAGCTGCTAATCGCACTTCCCCGTACTTCATATCAGCCAGCTGCAAGGCTTCCTTAGACGCTCTAGCCCACATCCTGTGCGTTCGTACGCTCAAGGAATCAACCGCCAATGCACAACGCTAAATAGCCGCTGAACGTGGTGATAAGAGATAGCAGAGAAGGCCGTTAAATGGCCCACCTGCCGAGGCTCTTTAAATAAAAGAGGAAAAAACGCAATTATCGGTGCCACGCGATCGAACAATATAATTAACTTTTTCGATAAAGTTCCCACCACGATCCGTTCAGTTGGAGCGCGCAACCGGAGAACTGTGCCATAAAACCATTCCCACCCGTTGGTCTTATCGGTCTGGGTTGGAGAAATAGAAAAAAAAGCATGTGAACCAGTTACATTCGGATCCACCCAAAGGAATAGCATTTGATGACGGCATACGTGGCCCTGTTGAGACTGTGAGCACTTTAATGTCGCCTATCCCGAAGTCTGCGCTCCACCCAGAGCAAAGGTTCTCCGCAAATCAGAAGGAGAAATGCATTGTTACTGCGTTGAAGGTGGTTTATCTTATCGATATGAGGCCATCGATACGGCTGGTGGTGTCGCAATGGAGAAGTCTAGGATTTACACACCCAAGACAAGCTGTATCTTATTGATTGATATGAAGATTTTGTAATTAAACACAATTTGTGTTTGGTGGCCTACCGTTGAAAAGGCAAATTTATCAGCTTGGCAAAAAACCCAATCAATCTTGCGTCTGATAAGCGTCGTGTACAACGTTCAAACGGGTGTAAAAGGAAAGACTTTTGTTTCGTATATCGCTATAAAGAGGTTATGGTTTTATTTGATCAAGAAAACTTTCACAAAACAACTCCCAACTATGCCATCAGGTTCTACAAACCACCTTCCTTAGATTACGGTTAAATACTCAAATCTGATTGTATATTGATCGGATTATTATGTTTGCTAAACATACGCGTGAATATCGCTAAACCTTGTTTTATAATGCTTTCCTCCATCTCTGCTTGGTTCCTTCGTATATCAGTAATTAATCTTACTCTTTTAATTGCTACTCTCAAAACGCCACAGAGACCATCATTCGTTCCAACGAGAAAGGAAGTAAAAACAATATTGTCGCATTTTCTGCGACCGTCCAGATCCTGGCGCCGTGTTAGCTTATGATTCCGCGACTCTGGGGTGTAAAAAATGATCGTCTTTGCGCTTAGACTGCAACAAGTCTCCGCAAATGCTCTCTCGTAATATGCGGAAAATGCATATCGAATAAGTCGGTTTGGTTTGAGAACAGAGAACAGAAGGTTTGTTTTCGCAAGAAAATTAAATATCATCAATGTCCATATTACCGATCGAAACGCAGCAGTAGTGCGTTAGTTTGTAACGTTCTCGCCAACACTTCAGTAAATTGGTCTTTTCTTTTAAACATTTTCCCATCTTTTTTGCCGCATGTTTGCGCCCTTTTTTTTCGCTATATATTTCTCTACTGCAACAAAATCCATTGCAGTCAAACAATATATCCTTGATTATCTTGGCGGAGAAAAAGCAACATGTATAGTAGTACTATATAGATCAGTCTTTTGGCATCAACAATAACTGTGGTTTTTCCCCCTTTTCGTCTGGTTTGTTTAAAGGCAGACCGTAAAAGAAAAACAGTAATTATCGTTTCGCTATCAAACGCGTTATCAAAGTAAATGTACGCAAACGTGCTCCGTGCATTCCGCGCGGAGTGAATTCTTCCCGTCGTCTCTTTTGTTGGAACAAGCTTGATGATGTTATCTCTCTGACATCGTAAATCCGGGGAAGCGAAGACGGCAACACCTTGATGCTTCGCTCCTTCAGATCCTAACCTCAGATCCGTGCCGTAGAGCTACCAGCCAAACGGGTCCATAGTGCCACTTAGATTCTATCGTCTAACGTCTAACAAACGATAACTGGCCAACTTCGCGATACACGTGTATGATTCGTCTCCTCATATGCCTACTATATTCTAGCCTGCTGCGCGAACCATCCACCAGAGAGCGCTCGGTTGTTTATTTGCCTTCGATCGATTCCTGCCGGTTGAAACCAGGCACACCGGCCATACCCCGGTACATGTGCTGCAGGTGACCGGTGGTCGGGCTGACGGACATTCCGGTTGCTCCCGCCGATGCGCACTCCTCCTCTTCCTCCTCATCCTCCTCCCGCAGCTGCCCAATGCACTCTTCCGCGTCCTCGCTGATACTTTCCGTGGTGATACGTTGGCCACGTTTGCGCATATACGCACCGAGTGGTCGCTTCTTTTGCTCCTTACAGAACGGGCAAGAGTCCTTCGTTCCCGCTTTGCCGGATGGTGGCGATTTGCCGATGTAGCTGAGCAGTTTGGCTGCAAGTAATAAGAAAAGTGTGCGATAAGAAGACGTGTACTTCTCTATCCTATCTATCAAAAGGGGACAAAGCGGACAGACAATGCATGCTATTGGCTTGGGCTGGACAGAGGTACCATGCATTCCTCGCCTCCCTCAATCGCTGTCCGGGGAGTCCACGGTATCAATGTGCGCCCTTATCACCCCTTATTGCTATTTACAGGCGAAACATTTACAGTCCCGCCGGTCCCGAACGACCCAAACCCCGGTGTATGCAACCGGCACCGAAATCGTCAAGTGTGTTATCTAATCGAAATAGTTGCACCAATGCCTCGCGTGTCATAATAGTTAACGCCCAACGTTCTAGGAGTGTGCTCGTTGCTTCCGTGGACAATGTGTCCTCGAGAATAGGCCACACAAACAAAGGGGAGTCACGTTACTCAATTGTAGATCTGACTCAAACAAGTCAAGACACTTTTAATCGGCCCGCACCCCCTTCGAAGGAATCGGATTGCTGTTCTCCAACCCATTTCTGATGTCATGCAAACTGCGCAAAAGGATGACGATATTCGCCGGAAAAAGATATCCTCTCGCGTTCGTCCGGTCACGAGACGCGAGCTGCGTGCTCGAGTGCCACAGAGCTTGTTTAATTGCATACAATTTAACGGTTGCAGTCCTACTAGCTAGGGGGGTGGCTGTTTGCCAACTGATAAGCTTTTTTGTGATAAGTATACCCCCCATCCTGGTTATGGTACACGTGAGGGATACTTGATCGACGCGCCACAAATCAGAACCAATCCAGGCACGATCTCTGGCGCTCTTGAGGGTGCATTGTTCTGTAAGATAATGCAGTCCTAATCGTGTTTATGATTTCTTTTAATTTTTACTTCTAAACAAAAAAAAGCCATTTACGATCTGGTGTATAAACGTTTGCTCTTGTCGCTTTCGGTCAGACCCCGTTCTTATCAGCGCCGGTTTTGTTTGGTGTGTCGTTAGATTACTCTTTTATTGCCCTGTCTCCCAGAAAGAAGCTAATGTCCCTCTGTCCTCCCAAGTGTTTTTGGTTTAATTTAGATTAGTGTCTGCGTTTTTTTTTGGGTTCAATTTTCCTCGGTTTTCACTCGCCGTTTACATGCCATCCTGCGCGTGTTTGACGTTATTGAACGTATGCGTTTGTCGTCGCGAAATGCGATTGATTGCGCCACCTCTTATCTACGCTCGTGCACAAATCGAAATATGTCGTTTTTGGGCGGAATCGGTCGTATTTAGGGCGAGCTGACAAACTGATAAAGGAAAACACACGAACCGCTTTGCAAATTCCTGGACAGCGAGAGGATCTTTACGGCTCAATGAAGAAGAAAAAACAAACCCCTTCAGAGCAGGGAGACTTATGTCAGAGGCTATTTTAATCACAACATGTCGAGAACTATCACTGCCACTTAGTAAGTGGCAGCGCTAAAAATTCCTTCCTTATACGGAAGCACAATAGCAGCAGCAAGTAAACTGCCGAGTTGAACCTGCTGATAAGGACGAAAACGGAACCAGCTGGGTCTGTGACGCCGAGGTTCGCAAACAGGGCTCGCTTTACAATGCCCCAGGAGAACCGCATTTTGTGATTGAACTTGGAGCGGATGCCTCGATTCGATTGATAGCTCGAGCTCTCGTTCTCTTGTGCGGCTGATAGTGCATTATCGCTTGCAGGATGAAACAATCGTAATCTGCACCAAGCTAAATCTCCGAGCGTTGATACGACGGGTTGGAAAGGTTATCACCGGTTTGAGAGCATATTCAGCATTAGCGAAAAACTAACAAGCGGATTTGACGTCGGGCAGGGTGTGCATTTTGTCTGGATGTGTTTCCCGTTTTTCCAATGTCCTTCGTGTGGAATCTGACGTCGTTACTCAACCTGTCCGATAATCGCGGAGTATGTCATCTTTTCGAGTTCTATCGCTCCCATGATACCAACGACCACTATCGAGGAGTGTCACCTTCAAAGGTGTTTTTCTTCGTCTACGTGATCGCGTGCACGAGTGATGCTTCTATTTTTAGACCGTCCCAGGGTGGGGTCTTGTTGGAAAACTCCTTTGGCGGCCACAGTGGGGTGTGTCGAAGATGTGAAAAATTTCTCCCTTGAAAGTTGGACGACGGCGAGTTCCCTTGGATGTTTTCCATCGGGACGAGCGTGAAATAACCTCTTCCAAGGTCTCTAACATCAATCAATCTGACCCGGCCGTTGGCCTTCCGACGTGCAACAGGGCCAACCGATGTTCAATCATACATCTGTGTCGACCAACAGGCGTGTTACAGTGTAATATCGTTGCATTTTTAGGGCGCATGCGTCGCCACCGGCCGGTTGGGTGGGTTGGTTGGTTGGTGGTTCGAAAGAGGAGCAATGCCACCCTTTGCACTGTCGTCCACTCCCACGCACGCTGCATGAGAAAATGTAGGTCAAACCCAACTTAAGGCGTACGTGCCACCGGCGTTCATTCAACGCATGGCACGCCCTGACGGTTTTGCCATCGTCTGGACGGGGATACTTTTTTTTTATTTATGTCAGACACTACCGATGCACTCGGAAGTTGCATCGCGTGCATCCGAAATGCACCGGTCTGAGGCAGCAGCACAATTTAACCTCTTGTAACCTCCCCGGCGAGGGGTAGCCCTTAATTCGTAAACACCCCCTTGATTCGCTTAATTGCATTTAGCTGGCTGGGAAAAGGCGGTGGCAAGCGAAACCAATTGGTCGTGATTCATTTCCGTATTGTGGACACTTTGGATGGATGCCACTGTCAAGGATTAGTCCGGGAACCGATGTGTGTTTCTGTTCGTATTTTTCCGTGACGTTAGGACGACTGTTGGGCCATTGAGAGTGTCAATTTTTGGTTATGGTTTTCTGAATTAACGGAGCAAACAGATCACGATACCGTTTCGTCATAGACATGCCGGGGTCCGGGAGGTGCTAATATGCCATTAACTGTCTGCTGTGACCAGTTCCAGCCCTAGGGAAGCGTGGTGTAAATTAACGCGGATAAGCTGCTTCACTAAAGATGATGCAACAGAGTGTTTGCTTCCTTATACCGCTCTCGAAACTGTAGGAAGTTTCAACGCCAAACCGAACGATTAGCATTCCATTTCAGCACTCTCTTTCTAAAGGGCTTATAGTGTTTAGAAAGGCTAATTGCTCTCTAATTTGTGCCGGTCAAACAATTATTATCGGAACGATCGATCTCCCAAGGTTTAGGGGTATGTAGATGGACTGGGTTAAAACGCTAATTTCTAGCCATTCGCTTTCAAACTAAGCTCTAAAACCAATTCTCTGAGCTAGCTACAAAACATGCACGTTTTTTTCTCTTTTCTTTTTTGTTCGCCTACCCTCCAAGGGCAAATATTGCCACCGGGGCAGCATCGTTTCAAAGGGGGGCGCGTTTCGCTACAATCTGTCCACATTTGCATTGTGGAGTTAACACTTCCGCTCGAGTGCTCGAAGCTATTTATGGGAGTATGTTGGCGGGGTCTGATTGACGGAAAGATACGATGTACGATGCGGTAATGCTCATTAGTACGTGTACGAGATTCTGCTTCTCGCGTGACGTTTAAACCCAAGGCACATGATCCTCATTCCAGTGCCAAAATTGTCAACCACGTTGCGATTGGAAGGTGTATCGCATTTCTCTCACTCTCTCAGCATCCAAACGGGATTTTACACCCGAAGCAGGACAACTTCAATCCCTCCGTGATGATGTCAATCCTCCTCCCATTGCGACGCATGACGCATACGATCAACGATTCACTATTGCCTTATTGCGTTGCATTAGAGCGAGTTTGAGTCGCGTTGTTTGACCATTTCCGCCAGCGAAAGGGACACGCTGCCCGATTCTGGAATCTCGTTTTGCTATTTATTCATTAGCTTGCTCGGAAGACATATAAAGCTCAAAGGCGCGACGGTTTGGAACTGAGCGCAATTTGATCGATCTACACACGGTCTCTTTGGATTTCAGCAGCATTCAACGAGCAACGAGGAGAGCTTGCTTTGTGCTGGTTTCGGTTGCACATGTTTCCGTCACGTAAATGGTCAAACAGCCCTTCCCCGGATCGCCTTTCTCGTCTGTGAAATAGCATCGAGTTGCTTGAGATGATATCCCCTCTCGGGTTTAAAGGTGGGGTGCTGGCAACAACTTCTCGGTGTCGTGTTGCAGCACAACGTTGAAGCTGTGACGACATTTCGCGTCCGCTGCATTTGAGTCGAGCCTCGTTTGCAACATCGTCGGTGGAATGTGGTTTTTTTTTATTTAGACACAAAACTTACACCTACTGGCGCCTCGTCGTTGTCTAACATTTACGCTACGGGCTATATTTAACCAGAATGAAACCACCGTCTCGAGCTGAGATGCTACATTCAACAGCTAATCGGGAGCACACGAGTGTATATTTAACTCGCGTCGTGCTAAATTTATGCGCTTTGGCATACCTACTAGGCGGGCGTTTAGTCATGCTCCTTTGGTGACGTCCGGTGGAAGTCCTGCTAGAGGGGGGAGTGAATGCCAAACGTAAACAAAAAGCCAAACAGCGGGCCAAAATAGTAATAACAATAATGCACATCCCCCTTCTCTTCAATGAGATACAAACATGACCATGGCCACGATGGAAGGATTTTTTTTCTTGCGTTTTTCGTATCTCCTGCCGCCGATCGAACTACGTGGCGTGTGTCTGTGGGGGGGTGAAAAAACGGCCAACGTAAACACAAAGCCCCAATATACGAAGGTTAATGCATACACGATGACGGCGAATGAGGGGCGCAAAGGCTGGTTGCTGGATGGAAGAGGTCGTGGACTAAAATTACCTCAAGATCAACCATACGTGGTACGCTGTAATGTGCCCTCCCGACAGTAGAAAAGGAAGCAGCTTCTGAAGCCATTCGCCTTTCCAATTCTCTCTCTCTCCCTCTCTCACTCGAAAAAACGATCGTCCTCTTCTATAACCACCGATACGCGCAGTTCGATCCACGCGGTTGCGTTTTTGCGCACCACGCAGGTGTGTGCGCATTCTGTGGCGGTTGTTGCGTTCGTTGGCTTCTCTTCTCCACAACAACAAAAAAACCACCCGTTTCTTGGCCAAATTAAACGTCAGCAAAAGGGGTTACCAGAACGGAAATGAGCTTTGAGCTTCTTTTTGGGGGATTTTGTTTTTTGTTTTGTTTTTCGTGTGTTTTGCTCTACCGTTCTTTACGCGTATGGCGCATGGCGCACTCGGGTGTGAGGTTTCATATTTTCCTTCACATTCGATTAATAATGCGTGCAAAATAACACCACACACCATGTGCCGGCCATGTGCGGGGATTTGCTAATGGCGCACAACGCTTATTTGTGCCGTAAACACGAGAGGTTCTATTGCAATCAACAAAACAACGGAAAATCGCAACAGAAACCACTGTTACGGCACGTATTAGCGCATTTTGTTGCATCTATAAATAGGCGCACCCCCAAAGGTTGGGTGGGGAGGGAAGTGGTGAAGGTAGGTGCATTTTGTGTTAATTTACCGCGCCATTTTTGCATGTTTTCCTACCGGTACCGATCGGGTGGAAAAAACCCGGCGCGTAAAGTCACTCGATGGTGCAACGAATAACTCCACAGCGAATAGTCCCACGGGAAATCCGTCGAACTAAAACCCCTATCGTGGCTAAATCATCAACATTCTCGTTCTCTCTCTCTCTCTCTCTCTCTCTCTCTCTCTGTCACACACATAAACACACACACTTTATGGCCCTTCTGGAATGCTAAAAGTTTTGCTCCCCAACTACTGCACTAAGCGCGCGTGTTCTGTCAGTGAACTCAATGAAGTGAACGGTCAGTTCCGTTCTCTCTTAGCAAAAGCCTATCATCATCACCATCATCATCATCATCATCATCTTACTGTGCCCCTTCGAGAGGACCCGGTGTATATTATGCGAGCTGCTGGTTTACCTTGGGCGCTTGAACTGCTGCTCGTGCTCGAGTGGTGCCGCCTTTGCTGCTGCTGCTGCTGTTTGCTCTTCGTGACGGGATTGTTGAGCGGATTTTCCAGCGTACCGTACGGGAACTTCTCGTAATCCCGGTACACTGGTCCGCGGAACGACGAGTACTGGATGCTGTCACTCATGTAGTAGATATCCATGGTGCGGCTGTGTGCGGTTTCCAAGGATACTAGCAAATCACGGTTCGAATCGCGCCAAAGCAGGCGTCTGATGTATTTGTTTCTAAGCAAAGGAAAGCGACGCTGTGGTCCTTGAAGGTTGCCAACACGACTGTACGCTGCCGGAAACGCGTTCCTTTGTACGGGTTCTTCACGACGAGGTTAATCTGTGTCCTCTTTTTTTTACGCGTATTTTTGTGGTGCTTCACGTCAAGGCGCGCTTCGGTATCGTTCGAATTAATGATGCTTCACTGCCGCCATCGAAATGGCTTCACTGGGCTGGGTGGAATAGTTTATGTTACTTTCCTACTCATTCGCTCTCTCTCTCTCTCTCTCTCTTGCTTGTCTAACTCCCTTTCACTTCCCCGGGACACACTTTCGCTTGTCCGTTTTGTTGGTAAACAAATAAGTTATGTTCAAATTGCATATGCGGCTTGCACACTGCCTAGACTTTCACGAACACCATCATCACCGTTTCGGGGGGAGTAGACAAATTAAATTGTCAGTGGTTTGGGTTGCGGTAATTTGAATGTTCTCCGTCACCCGTTGTGTGAATGTGTTTGCCACGCACGGGATTATTTTCGTATTAAAACAAAACGTCGGCCTACGAAACGACGCAATACTGCATCCTCTTCTCTCTCGCTCTTACGCTCTGGATCGACTTGAACGCACGTTAATGCCGCTGTATGTGGGCTTGTCGTTACGCGTTGACTAACAGAAGTGAACTGCACCGTGGACCGAGAGCGTGCCCACGGATATATAAAAACAGACTCTGCCGCGACCGCCCAAGCCCACCACCCCCCGGGCTCGTCCTTGCTACCTACGCACGGTACCACAGCTATACCCGGAGAGGCGCGAGCGTGCGCGCGCGCTCACACACAAAGGCGCACGTCGACGGTCCTCTGGAGAGCGATGGTGGAGGGTGCAATGGACCGGGCTGGCTGGCTGGCTGGCTGGTGGATTGGCTAGGGGTGCAAACGTGGCGTTACACACGTAGACACGCGGGCACATCTCAACCACGGGGGCTGCTGTGTTTGTGCGTCGCGTCTGATTCCCGCGTGGCGATTCCAATACTACGTACGCACGTCTCGTGGCTCTCGCGTTTTCTTTCCATCGAACCTCTTCGAGCACATTGCTGCGAGCTGGCGGCTTGGAACGTTAATATGAAACGGAGCGAATCATGATGTTGTTTAGGGGGTTGCACCCGTGAAGCAGAAAAGTTAAAACAAAAGCGAGTGAGAGAACCGTGGTTCCACGTTGTTCAGAGACAACGCCACGACGAGCGATCTTCACACGATCTTCGACAGCTAGAGATAGTGAGAGTTGAAGCATAGAAAAAAATAACGTCTCCACGGAATGAAACGAAAAGGTAAACATCCACGGAACCTGTGCCGTGCTCTCTTGGCATCCACGCCAAGCGGAAGGGTCACCCGCGATCGCCGGCGATCTTATTCGAGAGAGCGAGAGAGAGAACGGCGACGGTTACGATCACTTCTACTCTCACGAGGCGGCGTTACGGTGGCGTAACGGTGCGTTTTAATTTGAATTTTGCGAACCGCGCGAGAAGGCGAATTAAACGCGTGCGTGCGATGCGTTCGCGTAGAATGCGTGCTGCAGAAAAGGAAAGCATAAGATGCTAAAAATAGCATCACTCGAGGGCGTTTGCGAGCATCATCATTCACGACCCCTAGCGAGAGCATATGTTACGTTGTTATGTCGTTCTTGCATCGGTTCGGTTTGCGGCCGATATTTTTAATCAATGTATAAATACGCATGTTCTATATAGTTTAGAGAGTTTTGCATGTATTTTTTTGCGCATTTAACGAACATAAACTACACGACGTAAAACAAATGTTAATCAAACGCTGCAACCAATCAGGTCTTATCACGGTTGAACGGGCTTGATCGGTCGGCTCCAGGCCCTACGAATTGCACGCTTTTGTCCCCTATGGGGAGAAGCGGATTGCTTATCGGTAGCGATAACGGACGGCCGGTTTTTGATTTAGTTTGAATCTCTCGCGAGTTCGCGCAGTCTCGCCATATTATGATTGCGTTTATCTCCTTTATTTACCGCCACGCCACAATGTAGAGTGCATCGGTTCTTTTTTTCGTTGTTGCTGTTGTTGTCGTGCCCGTGTAACGCCCTTCACGCTTACGATCGTCTTGATTACCGGACGCGACCTTACATGAGAGGGTATATCTGGGGGAGGCTTTGTCCGCCCGCCACCCTTTTAACTAATCTCAGGCGGATGGCATGGTGTTATTTAATACCCAGTCAGCTTAGGGCACGGTATGGCGCTAGCACTCGGTTCGGTTGATTTCTTTGACCTAAAATTGGCTACCAAAACAAAAACAAAACACTATTATAAAGAAATTTCGTTAAATTCGATATAGCTAGCAGGTTAACGAAACGCTCTAGTTGTTGGATTTATTGCTGCTCGAGCATTTGTACCATTTTTTGAGTAAATATTGCCATAAAGATGATTACTTCGTATTACTTTAAAGCTCGGGTCAAAGTCACACCCCTTTTTCACCCTGATAAATAAGAGGCTTAGTGTGTAATTAACCAGATTAACCACCCCGAACAGGCTTACTGTTAGCTCTTCGTATCACTACGGCGATAGTATTTCTCGAGAGAGTTCAACCACACTTCAACGTAAGTCCTGCGGATAGAGAGACTTCTGCAAACAATGCTTTACCGCACCTAACATCAATTTCTTATCCGCTTTAGATGGTTTAATGGTTAAGAATAGGGCTTTTCCAGCCATCTTTTAATACAAGATGCATTCGATTTTTCTCCCTGCGATACAACACAACGGTTAGATCATCGTCCATTGGACTTTGCTGGACCATAAACGACGCTTCCGAATACGATCAATCATTGTATCGAATCAACAAATTGATCGGTTTTCCCTTCCGCCTCGTATCATTGGCCTGGAAGCGCACTTTACGCTTATCTTTTTCGCGAGCTTCCCTTCGATGATCCGAGGGCATTCGATGTTAGGTCATCCGTAACATAACCATTTGCAATTGTTTTCCCTTTACCGGGAGCCTATAGTCCACGTTGCACTTAATTAGTCGCGTTTAATTGCCCCCAATAAAAAAGGGGAAACCGGTACCGGAAGAAAACAAAATTTGTCACGCAACCACACCGGGGCCTTGTGTTTTCTCCCGACCTATGTATGTTTACGCGTTTTGGCTGTCCTTCAGCTGGGCGGCGGCCGATAAGTCAACAAAACAACACCCCACCGAAACGGGAACCTGTTCGTTCCTGCGACATTCGCCAAAAGGGCAGAAGAAGATTACGCGTGATTAATGCAGGTACTAAGGGCAAGGCAAGGACGGGGCACCCGAAATAGTTCGAAATAGTGGTGATAACGGTGAGCCACCTTCGGTCACTTGCAAAGGCGCATAAAATGTAATTAACCCCCCCCAAAAGGTGACTGCCTGCGTCCAAGGATTCACGCCCTCCCCCACGGAGGATGTTGACTGAGCCGCTTATCGTGTCGTCTTGTGACTAAGGTCCTCTTCGGTACCTGTGTGACTAAGCCTTCCGCCATCAGAGTCCCTTGGAGCTGGGGTTGTGTGGCGTAGTTGCTGGGACGCCTTTATCAAAAGAAACAAAAAAACAAACGGCTTTATGGCGACGGTTGTCGAAACAATTTCTTTCTTCGCCGTCAATTGATAAACAGAAACGTTTCTGGATGCCAACAGCAGCTGGTTCTGGGACTTTTTTTGCGTGCATTTAGAGTCTGATTTTTTATGCCTTGCTTCATTCCTGTATTACACAACAGATCTACAGGATCGTTTTGCAATACGTTGTGTTGCAAATGTTTACTTTAAGCTGTTGTAGTTTATAAATAGTATTTTTATCAAATAGCTTGGACTGTGTCAGAAGTTAAATAGCAATCATTTGTGGGTAGATAAGCATTCCTCTTCAAGTAGTCACTGTTAGCTTTTGGCACTACCTTCACGCTGTGTGCACTTAAAGCTAATAGTTTCAGGCACTACACGCTGATTTCTAACCTACATTTTACCTCGATAGTACCAGTGAGAGAGAAAAAAAAACTGTAAAAGTACCCCCTTATCCTGGGCAAGGTGTTGCATTCTTATCATAATTAAACACTTCATCCGTACCCGAGCCCGGAGACATACCTGGAAAATGGACTCGTTCGAGTGTGTTCTGGGTCCTGCGGGGTAACATAAAGCTTATTTGCTAACGTATTACCCCAGGGAACGTTCCTCAGCGGTGAATCTCGAGCACGTGACGAAGGGGCTCGTTGCAACGAAACCACATTTACCACCAATGTTGTTATTTAATCAATCTGCCAGCGGCGAGTCCTGGGACTCCCCGCATTCTTGTATAACAAACTTGGCGTCATAAAATGGGGCATTTTTGTTTTGTTTATTTACCAAAAGCCGGTCTCCCCGCTGCATCCTGTTTGTGACGCGTTTTCATCATGCCAGCTTATCAAAAAAGTTTCTAGGAGAGAGAGATGGGTGCCAAAGTGCATTCTGATGCATGATACACATGCAGCGTATTCCCGAGGGATGTGGATGCTGGCGCCATCCCGTTTGTGGTTGAAAAGTCACCCTAACCGCGGGGCTATCGTATTACATCTCATAACCGGTGATTGCTTAGAAGATTGTATATCCGCTTTACGTTAACAAACTGTCGATCCGTGTGCATTCGCTCAGCCGTAGCAAGCTCTTTGTGTACGTTTCATGTACGTTCTAGACCAAAATGTTGATTTTAAAGATTGCTAAGCTGAAAATTACGCCGATAAAATCGCTTATATTGACGATCCAGACACGTGCCAAAAAGCGAAAGGCGCTTTTGTCAAGCGAATCGAAGCGAAATTTATTCGATACGTTTGGCTGGATTTAGCGTCGTTTCCTTCTTTTTTTTAAGAAACAAATTGAAAACCCGGAGTGTTTGGTGCAACGAATGAGTGCAATAAAAAGGGTTGCTTGGAAGCGAAACAAAGCGTGAAATTCATACAAATAATTCCCTCTCGGTTTTACAGGAAAACCTCGGCGGTAATTCCCGCACGGTAATGCTGGCCACCATCTCACCCGCAAGCATCCACCTGGACGAGACCCTGGCCACACTCCGGTACGCCTGCCAGGCCCGTAGCATCGTAAACCGCGTCAAAGTAAATGAAGACCCGCACGATCGCATCATCCGCCAGCTGCGAGCTGAAGTCGAACGATTGCAGGTCCTGCGGCAGGACTACGAGCGACAAAAGCGCCTATCCGAGGCGAACCAGCACCAACCACGCAAAATCATCATCGAAACGTCGGTCGACGATAGTGAGGTGGAAGCGCTCCGTCAGCAACTAGCCGAAACGGAACAGGAACTAACCAAAGCCCAACGATCGTGGCGCGATCGGCTTCAGGAAGCTGAGGATGTCCGGCGCACGGAGATGAAGCTGTTGAAACGCAAAGGACTTGCACTGGAGCTGTCCGCTGAGCAGAAGGAACCGTGTTTGGTGAACCTGGCTGCTGATCCGATGCTTTCCGGGACGTTGCTGTACATTATTCCACCCGGGATGGTTCGGATTGGCAGGCCGTCCTCAATGTCGTCACCGGATATCGTGCTCGAAGGACCACTTGTGGCGCCCAATCACTGGTAAGTGTTGGTCACGATTCCTCTCGAACAAGCTCATAACCGTTTTGTGATTGCAGTTGTATCGAAAACACGAAAGGGAAGCTGTTTCTGCTGCCAGAAACAAGCGTCGAGTATGAAACGTTCGTCAACGGTGAGCTTATCCTGGAGCGCCGTCAGCTGTTCCACGGCGATCGGTTGGTGATCGGCGGATCGCACTATTTCCGCATCTCGAATCCGCTGTGTCCGAACAAATCCACGCAGGTTGTAAGTATCGCGCGTTGCTAAAGCAGTTTTGGAAGGGTAAAGTGGCCATTATTGACGCCCCCGATTGTCGTTTGCAGATGGTTGACTTCCAGTTAGCACACCAGGAGATCTTGCACGAGCAAGAAAGCCGTTTGCGGCGCGAGCTGGACGCCGAGAAACAGGCCGCAATTGCCCAGATCGAAGCCGAACGGATGGCCCACGAGCAGGAGTACGAGGAACGGTTGGCGTCACTCGAGTTGGAAAAATTCAAATACAAATGCCACAAGGAGCTGCTCGAGGTGGAACAGAAGGCACTGCTGCAGTCGACGACGGGCAAAAAGGACAACCAGAACGGTGGTGAGCCTGACCGCCGGTCCGGGTGTCGTGATTCGTTAGACTGCGTGTCCTTGTCTGTGGAGTCGAATCTGGCCGAAGAGATACGGCGCATTATGGAGCACACGAGCGAGGAAAGTCTCGCCCAGATCCAGATGATGGTGAAGGAAGCTAGTCAGCGGTGCCGAACCGTGGGTTTGGATTACGAGTTCAAGCAAACACAGGTGTGGCAGGAAGAGGGCATCTTCCGGGCGATGGTTAACATCGTGGATCGGGCGAATGAGCGCGTCGCCCAGTGGACACCAGCACGGTTAGAGTACTGGCTGGGGGTGGTTCGAGAGCGGGATGGCGATCTGACGGCGGCCAACATGTTCGAACACTTCGATCTCGTGTGGAACGATCCGTCTGACCGGTCGGCGAATGAGTCGCTTCTGCAGGACTCCCAAAGTTCTAGCCGGATCTCGCTGAATCTCGGCGCGGTGAAGGATGCCATCCGGGGGCGGCACAGCATCACTTCCGATGCAAGTTCGCCCGGCAATGGCTCCGACGGTGGCACGGGTGGACGTAAATCGCAAGGTCTCTTTAAATCCATCTTCACGAAGCGAACGCCGGTGGTGGTAAACCGCAGCCAGAGTGCTCCTGTCCAGCACTCGGGAAGCGCGAGAAAAGCCCTCTTCGTCGATCTGGATGCGAACGATGAAAACGTGCCCAACAACCACCAGCAGCGTCCTGGGAGCGAATCAAAGGGTACGTCGGGTTTGCCCCGTTTTGATCAGAGAGCATCCGGTGTGTTGCGAGATCTGCACATGGCCACACTTAAGCTGCGCAAGTTGTGTGAAAAGCACCACGAGTTTGACGCACCTTTGGTTGATGAACAAACCGTCGATGGTAAGGAGGAAAAACGGACCGATCGGAACGGAACGGTGGCTGAGCGATGCCTGGAATCGATCGCCGATATTGAACGATCCCTGCAAACCATCCACTCGGTTCTGATGGACCACAACATTAAGGAAGCTTCACTTAACGCCATGGAGGGCGATTACGGCCGTACACCAAAGGCGGTACGGTTCCTGCTGGATTAGGTAAGCGTGCTCAAACGGTGGTGATGGAATAGGTTACTTACTGGCGTGTAATTAGCCAGTTTTTTTTTATTATTCTAAATTCTTGCCTAACCCGCTCTTTTACGGGTAAAGAACACGCTAAACCGTATGAGGGTGTGATTTACTGTTGATGTACCATATTTTTTACGTTCTTGTTTATTTTATATACATATTTAATTCTACACCAAACAATCAATAAATTACGAGTGGATTACGGTTACAATTAAACAAAGAACAATGACGTTAGATGATGGATCCGTTTAATATTAGATTAGAAACAATGTAAAATAAATCATACTACCAAATGTTCTAGGAAGAAAACATATTTATATCGTTTCTTGTTTATTGAAAAACATTAGACTTTTTCCGCTAGCAGTGTACATGACAATAGATCAGGTTGAGTAGAGATAGTAGTAGAGTTGCCCTTACAATTACCATATTAATGGCCAATACAATCCCTGACAGGAGTCGTCTACTACTCGCCTAATTTAATACTCTTCCAGCACTGGCTGCGGTATCAGCTCTGATAAGGATAGTCAGCTGTAGATAGAGAGTTCCTTAAAGACGTGGTTTCGTGACTATTCTACCGACCACCGGTGTAACCTAGTAAAGGAGCAAATGCCCTAGTGGAAATGATAACGTAACAATCACAGCTTGCGCCATAGAATGGCTAACTTTCTTGGTTGGCTCATTGAGAGTGTCTTTGCAGTATTGTAGTAGTCAATTGATTGCATATCTTCAGCGCTTTTTCGGTAACTTTCGCCTCGTGACCTGCCCTGTCTTACAACTCGTCTTTCGGAAGCGTCGTTCGCTCGCACGGACAATGGTACGCTTCGTCCGGTTGCTCGATCTTCTCCATACCCGGTTGCACCTGGATCGGGCTGACGATATATTTGGCGTATTCCTGAAAGTATTTCCCGATGAGAGACGTGTTCGTTTCGTTTCCGCTTTTGATTGTTCATTTCCCCCCGTTTACCTTAAACAGCAACGCATGGTAGCAGTAAATGTCCAACGGGAGCAAATTGGCATTGATGAAGGCGTTTGCATTGTCGCGGATCTCTTGCGCCTTTTCGTCGTTTTCCTTTGCCCACTCGACCCGCTGCACTAGATTCGATAGGTCCGCCTCGAAAGGAATGTAGTGCCGCATCGGCACCAGCTTCCGGTAGAAGTGCTCGTAATAGAACGAGTCCTGCTTCAGCACGACTGAGCTGCCTGCCAAAAGATAGGGCAACCGGTACGCCGCCACTGTCCCATCCACGTTCACCTGGTAGCGGTAGTCGAAGAAATCGTGCATGGAAATGTGCGGCACCCGGGGTCCGAATTCACTCTCTTCATCACGGAAGAAGAAAAAGTTCGTTAACGACGCGTTCAGCAGTTCGGGGTGGCGTCGGGCCAGGGCAACCAGTTCCAGACGCTCACGCCGGGCGTCCCTCCCGCGCCAGAACGCTTTCGGGTGCTTTTCCGACCACGGAAGACCGCGCCGCTGAATCGACAGCATGTCCAGCATCACCCGGCCCATGTTCTCCAGCGTTGACTCGGTGATATCGTACGTTGGCATGACGATATCGAACGTGTTGTCACTACCGCACCACGAAAAGACTGGAAATGGTCCTGTCGTACGGCTGGGACCACCCTTCTTCACCAGCGGCCAATCGCCCAGGTTTACAAACATTTCCAAATCGGGTAGGGTAAACTTGCGCGCCAATGAAAGCAGGATGGTGTCCATAAACTTACTGAAACCAGTGTGTTGACCGTAGCACCGACGGTGCACTTGATTCCGCAAGATGACGTAGTTGCAATGAGAAATGCTGCCCGGTTTGTCGTACTGCTGGATCATCCGCGTGCGCAGGCTGGAAAAATTGATGGCCCGAAACGGAATGAGATCCATGTCGATCTGAGGATCACCCGACGGGCATCCCACCGTTTCGAGCCACTCTTCGACGGAACCCTGCGGACAGTAGCACTGTTCGGAGTAGAGCGTGCCCGGGATAGCGAACGGGGACCCCTTCAGATGTACCCCGTTCTGGCGCACGTGTATCGTGACGTCACTGCACGATTCAGCAAGCCTGTACCGCAGGATACTCGAGCCATCGTGTCTATCGATCTGGTTTAGCCGGTAGCGGCACGTGCCAAACCGTGATTGTCCGATGATGTGGATGTCGTACTTCTGAGATTCATTAATTCTGAAGAAAAAAAATGATTCAAAGAAGCAGAAGCAAAACGAACGGATATAATCAATGTGACTAACTTTTGGTTTTCGGCATCTCTAGGCTCGATGAAGAAGTACCGCGCCGGCAGGGTTACACGATCTGGTTTTTCCACACCCGGCCCCCACACGCGACTGTTCTTTGGATCAGCCGTCCGGTTCGCCTTGGCGCCCGAAGCATAGTAACAGGAGTGCAGAACCACCAGCAGCCAACACCACGTGTACAGCGTCGGCCGATGATCCATTGAAGAAGGTCTGAAAGAGAAGGGGAAAGGATTTGGATTTGCCGCGTACAACTTAGCCAAGCGTGACCCCTCGGATCACGCACCGTCTATGTATCGAAGAAGAGCGGTTGTTTGTAAACAAACGATTTGACGGTCGTGAATGAGACAGACGAACGGTGAGAAGAGCTGTGGTGAGTTATGCGATGGAGTGAGAATGGTGAATAGTGGTGCATATTTTTGAAATCATAATTCATCCGCAGATGCACATTGCACTGCATTTTGCGCCGATTTTACGTTAAAGTAAAAAAAAATGCGCTATAGTATACATAGCTAAAATGAAGCCAACATGAGTCACATAACCTACACTTTATCGACAGCAGGTGTACGTCGAAAAATACGTGATCGTAGTAGGCCACCAAGTCAGGCACTAGCGCAACGTTTTTCAAACCATAGGTTTACAAAATGAAGACAGATCCGGTGCAAAAGTTTGCTTCCAATAGCGACTACAATCAAACATTGAACCGCCTGAGAGTGGAATTCGAACGGCGATATAATGACCATCAACAGGCATCAATCGTTGCGATGAATGAGTACGAATTTTTAAACACCCTAGGTTCGGGTGCCTTTGGTACCGTGGTAAGCGAGCACAAACGGCAAAAAAGAATTCATATTTTACACTTTTTTAACATTTTCATAACTAGAAACTTGTTAAACGAAAATCCAGTGGAGAATTCTTTGCAATGAAAATTCTATCTAAAGAAAAGATCATTCAACAGAAACAGTTACAGCACACCAATGACGAGAAGCGAATTTTGCAGAGCATTCACTTTCCGTTCGTCGTGAATTTGAACACGTGCCATAAGGACAATTCCTACATCTACCTCGTTATGCCATTCGTCAATGGGGGCGAGATGTTTACGCTGTTGCGACGGTCTCGCAGATTTTCCGAAGCACAAGCAATCTTTTACGGGGCTCAGGTTGCACTCGCCCTAGAGTATCTACACTCGTGCAATCTCGTTTATCGCGACTTGAAGCCGGAAAACCTGCTCATTGATTACAGGGGATATGTGAAGGTCACGGACTTCGGGTTTTGTAAGGTAATTGCTCTGTAAATCGACAGGATGTTTAGCTGAATGCCGCAAAACACTTTTTTATGGATTTTAATTCAGTTAATAAGAGACCGAACCTGGACGCTTTGTGGTACGCCAGAGTACATCGCTCCTGAAATAATCCAGGCCAAGGGGTATGGAAAAAGCGTCGATTGGTGGTCCTTCGGAGTGTTACTGTACGAAATGTCGGCCGGATACTCGCCGTTCTATGTGAACAGTGCCGACCAGATGGCCCTGTTCGAGCGTATCTGTAAAGCGAAGTACAAGTTCCCAAAAACCTTTCCTCCTGATCTCAGTGATCTGGTGGCGCATTTGCTGCAGACGGATCTCTCGAGGCGCTACGGGAACTTGCGAAACGGCGTCTGCGACATCAAACGGCACGTGTGGTTCAAGTCGATCAACTGGTACGCTCTGCTAAACCGTGAACTGACCCCGCCATACATTCCGAGGCTGCAAGGACCGGGTGATACCACATTGTTTGATTCCTACGAAGAGCAAAGACTCAAGGTAGCTTCAAAGTGCCAGTATGTGAAGGAGTTTGCGGATTTTTAACGTTGACGATTTTATTAATTTATCGAGAAATTCTTCTCATGTCCATTATTTGGGCACGTTTTATAAATATGATGAAAGAAAGAAAATTTATGCAATTTCGATTGAGCACATATTTTATAAATATGATTACTGGAAGAGAAATGAACGCATCCCTCTATCTCTATCTGTTGGCTGAAAATATTCATTGGTCCAGCCAGATACACCTTGACTCCGAACTTTCAAAACTGCTCAAAATTGTGGAACTTTTAGACTAATGGAGCGTCCAAAACGGGACGTGATGCGTCTAAGGACGCTATCATCCCGATCCACCCGTTCGGTACGCATCGTTGAGACTATTTTCGATGCTGAACCCTTGGGTTTACTATTCTTCAGCACCTTTCCTGTCGATACAACCGGTGGCGTTCGTTTCTCTTTCGTGCGGCTGTTGCGCGTCGTCGGTGCTTTATTTGCCTGCGGAGGTGATGGCGTTTTCTGGATTTCTTCTGGCTGGTGATTCAGTATATCATCTGAATTCACGATGTTGGAATCTCGTTGCTCAACCTCCATCTGATGTTCAAGTAACTTCTCAGTCAACAGTGTCGGAATAGAGTTGTTATTCACAAAATCAGCGTTCAAATCTAACTGCGTCTCGAAGCTATGGTTGGGAGAATTGGGAGGAGCCTCCGTTTGTGAGAAATCGAAGAAATCCCCCACTTCTATCCTCGATATAGCGGCAGTGGGAAATACGTATGGATGAGACTCTAGAGCGTGGGCATTCTTGCGGAAGAAATAGATTGAGAACACAAAATTACTTTACGGAAAGGATCACAGCGAAGAGAGAAAGTGCTTACCATATCCATGCAGGTCGTAAATGTTTCGAAACAAACGACGCAAAATGGTTTAAGATGCATCTTCATATGTGTAATCATGCTAAGTCGCGTATGAAGATAATAGTCGCACAAATAGCAGTAGAACTTTGGCCCACGGACAGAATTTTGCAGCGTCAATGTTGTCAGCGTTTCCATGTAACTCTAGAAAATACAATGTAAATAATAAATCCCAACGAATTTCGGCCTTAAAAGAGTAACTTACATGACTAATCGTAACATGTTGATGATGGCGGCACTCAGGTGCCAAACAACTTTGATTGTTTAGTAAATAAGTTGATGTCGACATCAATTTATGGTCGGCTTCTTCATCACTGCAACAGACATCCTCTGGTTTAATTTCCAACATAGGTAATTGCGAAAGATTCGTTTCAAGCGACATTTGGTTGGTTTTAATAGAATGAACAGCTAATTGCATAAGTAAACCACAATCCTGCAAAACTACCGATTACTGTTAGATTCACCGTTTACTAAGATGGCGGTTATATTTTTTATCCCAAGCTCATCGTCCATTTTCAAATTCACAGCTTGCAGGACGTTCTGTCATTGTACTATATTACTTCCACATTTAGATTCGATGGGTAACTCCATTTACAAGTTGCTAAACAGATTCTAATGAATAATAAAATTAAACTTAAAAAAAGCGTAGCTTTCTAATCCAATAAAATTCGCTTAAAAACCGCAGGAAATATTGCTTAGTTATTTATGAGTGATTTTGATCAATCATGCACATATAAACCTTATTCAATTTTTTCCTTAATTTACAATAAGAATTATAAAGTTTTTCAAATAAGTATTAAAATAAGTTATTTGAAAAAAAAATTTTAAATGTTGATGTCACAAACAAAAGTGCCGGCAACACTGAAAATCTCACTACAGTGAGATAAATTGCTCACTTTGTAAAACGTCTTTGGCTACTGTCGAATGGTTCAGCTTTCAGTTTTTTTCATATCAAAACAATTTTCAACGTAGCGACTGGTTCCTTGTTATTACCCTTGCCTCGCAAGATGATGGCGATTATAAGCAGTTAATACAATTGATCTCAGTAAAACAGTGAATGATAGCGCGTGGAGATTGCTAAACAGAAGAACCAGTGTTTCAGTGCATCAACACGGGCCCAGAACGGCCAAACGGACGGCCATCATGAACCTCCACGAGCCGGTAGATCCCAACAAGGTACGAAATTGTCGAATATTTCTTTTTAATTCTTAATGAGACAATAATTGTGTATCGGTTATCAATACAGCCTTTCGAGGAGCTAACGCCGGAAGAAAAAATGAGGTAAATATATGTGTGATAATCGATGCGTGTGTGCTCGTGCCGGGCATTTTTTTATTGATTCTTTTATTATCGGCACTGACCGTTTGTCTCACGAGTGTTCAATGACTCAACTAATACATTATCTTCATATTATCCTAAAATGTTCTGTTGTTGATTGTTTTTATTGCAATTTTCAATTAAATTAAACTATTGTATTTTTCTCTTTATGGCGATGTCGCATCATAACAAACAACCATAGGCTGGAGCATATCAAAATGTATGAAAAACACAAGGGCCATGAATCCATGCACATGGAGATGGTGGTGATACTGCTAGTCACGCTGATAATCGCTCAAGTAGTACTAGTCGAATGGAAGAAGCGACACTACAGGTCCTACTCGGTATGTAAAGCATGTAGGTTAGAGCTTTACAACCGAAAATAATCCAATTATCTGTTGCACCTAATACGTGGATGATTTTTTGGTTTATGATTGAAAACCAAACAAATTTAACGTAGTTTTTGTTGAACGTTTCTTAAAAACAGCATATTGAATTATTTCTCTTTCTCTCCAGTTAATGACTCTGCTTGCGCTATGGATAATACCATTCCTGCTCAGCTTGCGCAGTCAGTACTGGCGGTTTATCTTCTTCTGGTTAATATTCAGCTGCATAACAGGGTTGGTGATGCGAAAAGCGCTCCGTAAACCGATTTCCGGCACTACACCGCGGCTGGTATACAAATGGTTCTACTTCATTTACAAGCTTAGCTACGGACTTGGCATTATTGGTTACATCGTGATGATGTTCACCTTTTTTGGTGTCAATTTTATCTTCAACCAACCACCGCACACGTGGATGGATGTCGGGTTGTTGCTCGTTTTCTACGGTCTCTATTATGGCGTGCTCGGGCGCGACATATCGGAAATTTGCGCCGACAAGATGGCATGTCATATCGGGTACTACACGCCAAAAGGGATTCCTACGCGACATCTCGAGCGGAATGTCTGTGCGGTGTGCGGCAACCAGCTGCTAACGGATGTGAACGAATCCGGTGTGATCGAGAACACGTACAAGCTGACCTGTGATCATGTGTTTCACGAGTTTTGCATCCGCGGTTGGTGCATCGTGGGGAAGAAACAAACCTGCCCGTACTGCAAGGAGAAGGTGGATTTGAAGAAAATGTTTTGCAATCCGTAAGTGCCAAACGGTTCAACATTTGATCCATGTTGGTTAACTTTTAGCTTCGATGCATGCCTTTTTTTCAGTTGGGAACGACCGCACGTGCTGTACGGGCAGCTGCTGGACTGGATTCGGTGGTTGGTGGCATGGCAGCCACTGATACTGTTCATCGTACAAGGCATCAATTGGATGCTGGGACTGGAGTAGATAATTTATCAGATTATCCGTTTAGATTGTGTCATCAGTACGTCCGCTGTCTCATCAGTATGTTTTATTGTAGAGTTTTCCTACTTTTAATCGAAACCAAAAATACCATTCGAGTGCTGGTTCTCGGTGGAACTGCCGCTGCTTAGGTTGTAAACCTTTATTTTGACACAATGTACAACGCTGTATTTGACTAACCTATATGAAAACGATGCAACATGGAATGCTTCATTCTGAGTGCAAACGTTATCATTCTGAGTGCAAACGTTATCATCATCGACAACGCTGGGCGTGCAACTGTTAGGATATTTATAATTTATAAAGTTTGCGTGCAAGCAGACCAATCTAGCATTCGAGTGCGACGAGGATAAAAGTAGGACTAATCCTTTGTTCGTTATGTTGGTAAGTTGTACAAGGTCTGCAGAAACTGAAATCACAGTGGATTTGAATACGACATCATATAATACTATCGATTTCAAATAAACAAACGAAAGCACCAGTTTTTGTGGTCTTCGATTTATTAGTTATTACATTTTTCAACTAATGTTGCGACATCGTCTCTGCGCGTTGGAAATTTCATTCCTTACCATACCTTTCTAAATTCCATCTTGTGTTAAGCTTGCAGCAATTCCAGCAAGTATGCTGGGTGTACCAACGTCTAACGATGCCTTCGTGCTACAATCCGATACGCATGAGGGAAGTACGCGATATCATCTCATATCAACCGCAGCGCGCCTCAATCGAAGTAATCTTCGATATCGATATCAGGATCTAGGAGCTCCTCCCCATAGGGGGACAAGTCCAGCTGATTCAGTATCAAATTTTCGCACGTTTCCTCCAGCCCCGTTTCGCCCACCAGCAGCGCTCCCTGCAACCGTCCGTCGACCAGCACGAACTTGATGTACTCTAGCCCGGGAGTCATGCGAAGCAACACCTCGTACTTATCGTTCAAACCCTGCCCATTATAACGCCCCAGCAGGACCACCTGATAACCGAAGAGGGTCGTCACGTGGTTGAACAGCTCGAAGCAAAAATCCTGATAGATCTCTTCGCCCGCTCGCTTTGCTGCCATACTGCGAGCAGCCATTGCGCCCATCTGGCGGGCCTGTGTCCACAGGCGCATCTGGAACCACTGCGGTGCGTGATCCCATCCGGCGTAACAGACATCCCCAGCTGCATAGATATCGTCTACGGATGTCTCCATCGACCAGCCAACGAAGATGCCACCGTCTGGGCCAAGCTTGAACGGTTGATCACATCCGCCGGTCCAGCTGATGGAGGGAACGACACCCGTGGCGGACACAACGAAATCACACTCAATCATGGTGCCATCGGACAGGTGTACCTGCAGTTCGTCAGTCTTCTCTTCTATGGCCGTTACTTCTACGGATTGGTGAATGATTACTTTACCGTCGCTTTCAGCTTTCTCTCCATGCTTCCGTATATCGAAGGCACGGTGCCAATCTGGTCCCAACGCGGCTCCCCCTTTGCCAGCACCAATAGCAGAGCTCTCGCCACCATCGTCTTGCTCGGTGTAGCGCATCCTTTTGTAGACCGTTTGTTCACCGCCCGCCTGGTCCTTTTTAGACAATCGCTCGCGGAAAAACGTGGCCGCTCCAGAATCGACGAATGTGGAACTAATGTACGCATCTTTTATTACCCAATGAATCTGTTCCATTCCTCCCACTTCGTACACCAATTCCGATGCTATGCCACCGTTACCGACGACCACCAGGCGGGTTGCGGTGTGGATACGCTTACGAAATTCTTCCACCGACTCCGTATCACGAATGCCAATTACGTTAGCACTGCCCTTGGCTTTATCGATAATGTTTGGCCTTGCACCAGTGCAAAGGCAAAGATACCGATACGTGATGCATCTTCCCGCGGCTGTTCGTATCGAGTGGCGATGGCTGGCAATCGAATCGAGATGGTCCTGTAACACGTCGACGTTGCCTTTCGATGAAAGTTCCGCGGTGCTTTTCTCTTCCACGTCGAAGCGGTTTAGAATTTTTCCCAGCGGAACCACATTGGTGACCGCTTTCACAAGGGTGGATTCCGTTAAGAGCAAAATATTGTCAGCTGGATCAACACGCAGAAGCGCCAACGTTTCGGCACATGTTACGCCGGCTATACCGCCTCCAACGACAACGTACGTGTAGGAGAATTCAGAAGCCATTGCAATACGCGATGGTAGATATTTTGGGAATCAAATATTGTTTTTTTGCACCACTAGTCAAAATGCAGCACACTACACGAATCGTCTTATTATTAGCTAGTTGTATAATTTTTGTTTTACTTAACTATCTACAATCGCAAGGTCTACTTCGAAGAAGTGTTGGCCTTTACGGGATAGTATTCACTGTAATCGTACTCCCGGAAGGGCACATCGAACGTTAGCATTCCCCGATCCATCGCCCTCTCGACGGCAACTAGCAGCTGGGTGTGTTTCTTCTGGCACAACCCTGTAACCTGGTAGCTCAGTACCTCTCCCGTTTGCGGCGAAATGAATTGCTTCAGTAAATCAATGTTGTTGTGATCTAGCACCAGATACTCATCGCGACAGATGGGACAAGGATTTCCCGTCGAGATGCGACCCTTGCGGATGCACGTTTTTCGTGTCAAATTCGGTGGAATAGGTCCCTTGTGGTTTCTGCGATATTGCTTCCACACCGGTGCCCCCTGGTACGTTTGTTGGTACGCTTCACTGGCCAGATATCTAATGCTTGTTTCCACCGGGATCAGCCTTGTGCGATCTTTTGGATCATCAATTGGTTCCTTGGAAGCGGTCGTATCGCCATCCTCCTGTGCGGTTTCTTCTTCTGCAGTCACTGCTTCCGATTGCTCGTTTTCCGGTTTTGTGGCGCGACGCTGGAGTGCCGTTGACGAAAGGGCTCTAGTTTGGCCGGCCCCAATCGTTAGTAAGCTTTGGCGATAAATGGAAATTATTTCACTCCCGATTAATCGCAACACTGACATTGTGGTTGACGGCTGAACTCGTTTACTGTGACGTAATACGGCTAGTTCAAATGTTTCTCGGCGTACGAAATGTACTTATGCTGAAACAAGTAACATAATTCGTATGATACAATTGAAGACTGATCATTTAACCTTTCTTTTCGAATTCCAGAATAAAGAAATCCATTGAAAATGCACCTTTTTGCCAAAATACACGTACCGGTTTCAGATCCCGTGCGATCGATTCGAGGAGTGTAAATTGACGTCCAATTTGCCATCCACGTTTGGCTCTGTTATGATAGGCGCATAAGGATTTGAATTAACTTTTACCGAAAAACTTCTTATGCGGTTGTCGACACGCTACAAAAATAATATGTTCTCTTCATAATATAGCATAAACGTTAAAATAGCTTCTCAGGAATTAAGAATGATGTATAATTGATAAATATCTGCAATACTTTTTACGAAAATTCAAAGTAGCAATGCTCAGCACGCAGCCAGTTTATTTTTGACAGTTTCTAGAAGCAATCCAGCGCAGTGCGCGATTGGGCAATCGCTTGAACAACAAATAGATCAAGTACTCAGCGAAACGAATCCTCGCAACGTGCGCGGTGAGAATCCCAAATTTTTAGCTTGTAATTTGTTCCCGTGATGCTTTCGGTATCCCGCGTTGCGGTCGGGAACGCACGACACGTGCATCCATCCATGGCACGCGTGAGGAAACACGTTCTTGCTGGAGGTTAGTACGCCGGAGGCTGATGTAACCATGCCTAAATGTGTACTAGAGAATCGATTTATTGATTTTCTGACCGAATCCTTTTCTGCATACAAATGCTTATTTTTAGGTTTCACACAGACTTTTGGCGGACGACGATGGATTTCGCTCAAGGTAAATCAATGTCTTCAAGCCAAAGAATCGGCATTAAGTCGTCAAAGAGGGCAACCGGTGAATACTAATGATACCGAAACAAACGATCCACGTTGGGGCATCGACGACGATTCAGAGACTCCAAATTCAAGTACCATTATCACGCCGTGCGATGAAAAACGGCGCATTCCCATGATGGGTGAATTGATACAATTTCCGAACGATCCCAGCCCGTATCCAGCTCCCCCAAGACGGCACGTGTCGATAAACAGATTTTTTCAGGTTCATTCATCATTCTTTGAACAACAACGCGATTCTTTAATAAGTTCATTTTGCTTTGAGTTATCTGATGGTTACTTTCCAATTTAACATTCCTTCATTCTCAGTCGAAAACGGTTCAAACGGTACCGGATCCTGTGTTGGTATCATGTGAAAAGTGCGAAGATACAGAAAATTTTGTAGAGGAATCGAACCTACTCGTTGGAGTGGAGGTGTTTATGAGACTATGAAACTCCTACGTGGATGCATAGATTTTGTTTTTTGCATTTAGACTTACAATGTTGAACATAATGCTTACATTTTTTTGTGTTTTCCATCTCTTTCACACTTTAGGAAACAGATCAAAAGGGTATACCCACAAGAGGTGGTCCTGCTTGTCTTCCACCTCCACCGCCACCAAAACCGTCCTATACGGGCTACATCCTCGGAGCAATTGCACTAACAGCGGGAGGTTTGGGTCTGGCGTATTACAACGGTCTCTTCGATAGTCCAGCGCCACCAACGCCGTTGGACGATACAAAAGAAGATTCTAAAAGGAAGAAAAAACCATACCCGGCATCGTCCAAAGATCTCCCGAAGCATGTACCTTATCTTCTCATCGGTGGCGGAACAGCCAGCATTGCAGCGTTTCGATCCATCCGTGTGCACGATCCAAAAGCGAAGGTGATGATGATCACAAACGAACTCGAAATGCCATATATGCGCCCACCACTCTCGAAAGAGCTCTGGTTCAACCCGGTTGATGTGGAGCCGCTAAAGTTCCGCCAGTGGAACGGTAGCGAGAGGAGCATCTTTTACGAACCGAACGACTACTACATCGATCCAAGCAAATTGGCCGAAGCTCCGAACGGAGGAGTTGCGGTTGCCCGTGGGTACGAAGTGCAACGGCTGGATGTGGTCAACCGAAAGGCGATCCTGACCGACGGTACGGAAATTTCGTATGACAAGTGTTTAATCGCGACTGGGGCCAGACCGAAAAATCTGCCCGTCTTTGAATCAGCCCCTCGAGCCGTCAGAGAGCGTGTTACTTTGTTCAAGAGTGTGCACGATTTCGAACAGCTAACGGAAAAGCTGGGTGATGGCAGTCGGGTAGCGGTCATTGGCGGAGGATTCCTGGGCAGCGAGCTTGCCTGCGCACTCTCGAAGTCCGAACAAACGCGCAAGCACAAAATTGAAGTATTCCAGCTCTTCCACGAAGGTGGCAATATGGCCAAAATTCTTCCGGAATATCTTAGCAGCTGGACGACGGAGCGTTTGCGGGACGAGGGTGTTAAGGTGTGGCCAAAGACGCAGGTGAAAGCGGTTGAAATGCAGGGCGCCAAGGTGAAGCTAACGCTAATGGACGACAGTATGCTACTGGTGGATCACGTGATAGTCGCCGTTGGTTCAGATCCGAACACAGACCTCGCGAAATCGTCCGGTCTTGAGGTGGACCGTCAGAATGGGGGATTTTTGGTAGATGCTGAGTTGAGAGCGCGATCAAACGTGTTTGTCGCAGGAGATGCGGCCTGTTTTTACGATACCAAGTTCGGACGGCGAAGAGTGGAGCATCACGATCATGCCATCGTATCTGGCCGTTTGGCTGGAGAGAATATGGTTGGATTAAGTGAGTCTGCTGAACCGTCTGTTTGCTTTCTTAGTTTAATTATCTGCTTTCTCTTCCACCCAGATAAACCATACACGCACCAGAGTATGTTTTGGTCGGATCTTGGACCACGGATTAGCTACGAAGCGATCGGTCTAATAGATTCTTCCCTTCCCACGGTGGCCGTTTTTGCTAAACGGACGGCAGAAGAGATGGCTCGAGCGGTTGCGGACGTCGTTTCCGGTGGGAACGAATCCGAAAAATTGCAAGCAGCCAATGCCAACGTCAGCGTTGATGTTAAAAGCGTGTCTGTTGCAACAAGCGAACAAACAGCTTCGGCGCATGTGGCACCGAAAAAGCACGATCGCGAGGGGGAGCCTGAGGATAGCTTCGACAAAGGTGTGATATTTTATCTGCGAGATAAAAAACTGGTCGGGCTTTTACTGTGGAATGTGTTTAATCGCATGGGAACCGCGAGAAAACTGCTTGACCAGCACACCGAATATGACGATTTGAACGAGGTGGCTAAACTATTCAATCTTCACGAACGGCCGGCAGAAAATGAGGAAATCGAGGCGGAGTAGAGCAAAAATCGTATTTAGCTCCTGGGAGTGAGCCGGAAGTAAAAAAGAGCATTTGGGATTGCAGCGTACGGTTAAGCTAAAAATACAAATTCCCGTGTTGCGGTAAATTAAAACTCTTTGTGTAGCATAGCGAAAGTCTTCCATCTTTCTGTTATTATCATTACTTATGGTTCAATACAAAATACTTTCAATATTGTTTTACTTCAGTTTGGCTTCCGCCCCAGCGTACTTGATCTCGTCAAAGGCCTTGCGGGCCCGTTTCAGTTCCTCGTTCATCGTAAGCAGGTCTTTCACGCGGGCATACTTGCGCGAGTTCTTCCGTACAAGGAACACAATGTCCTCGACCTGCACCCGGCCCGTACGTCCGATTTCCATCGCTCGGTGCGTCATCTCGGTTATAAATTCAACCACTAGATCCTCTAGCAGATCAACGCTTTCGGTGTAGGGATTCTGATCGTCGCCGAAGCCGTACATCATGCAGCGCAGTTCCTTGCTAAACAATCGTTTACGACCCGAGGAAGTTTCAATCTGAACCTCGCCAAGATCGTCATCTTCGAACTGAAAGAGGACACCCGTTTACTCTTAAATTTTGTTCATTCATAATTGCTACCGCTTCCCGAATTGTCGGATCAATTCCCTACCTCCGCTTGATCGAACCCTTCCTCTTGCGGATTCGCTGCCATTTTGAGAATAAATTCACTACACAACAAAACCCAGAGATAGTGCACAAAATAAAAATTATTTATTAACTTGGTTTACGCATATACACACGGAATAGAACGGATGTTTTCTAGAAACGTTGGTACAAAAATGTTTATGTTTGCTCTGTTGACAGCTATGCGCATTGACAATTCACGGCTGCATCGAAGTACCTATTGTAAATAGCTGCGTACATGAGATGCTTTGCTTTTCATGGCTGCGTACTATAATTCGATTAATCTTCCATGGGTTCTAGGCTCTGGAAATACAGGAAATAAGATTTTAAGTAGACTTTTGAATATAAAATAGCCTAAACTCTAAATGTACTGAACATATCACGAAAAATAAGTAATTTACACTCTCGTTTAGTATCATGCATTATCCCGTACCAACTAAACACATAAATCTAAAAGGAAATATTGTACATTACAACAAACGTTCACAACTACTTTTTCCAGTATAATTTTCAAGGACTAACCCTGTTAAAACCAGACTGACTAAGAGCATCAATCGATTTCAATTATAGTATCATCAATTTCTATAACTTGAACGGGACAATCGTTATTCGATTTAAATTGATCGGGAACATCCTCATCCGATTCAACTTGATCGAGAACATCCTCATCCGATTCAACTTGATCGGGAACATCCTCATCTGATCCAACTTGATCCGGAACATCTTCATGCGATGCAACTTGGTCAGGAAAATCGTCATTCGATCCTTCGCTATTCATGCTTAAATTATCTGGATCCTGTAGGAATACTTTAGCATCGGAAATATTTCCCATACTATTCGATTTATAATCGACACTCAAATCCTCCTCGGAATGTGTTAACGAACCGGACACACCCGTATCGTTCGTGGACTCCTCTTCTTCGATCGAATGTGTGGTGTGATTTAAAGCTATTCCAGTACGGGGCGATGGTGTCATGTGCTTGGTGGAAGATAATTTAGAAACCTCAAGAAAAGTGGCACAAAAACTTACATTCGTAGCATCGTAGATGGACTCCTCCTGGAATCCATTGATATCGGGATTATTCACGCCCTGTTCTTCGTTGCCGTTTTCCTCAACAAAGCAGGAGTTATTGAAGCGCTCGCTGAACCCTTTGCGAATCACGAAATTGCCCTTGCCGTTTTCACGGAATTCGCAATTTCCCTCGAAGGTAAACTCGGCTCGTTCAACCGTGTTAAAATCCTCATAAATTTTTGATCTATTGCCAGCTTGATCTTGCGATCCATCCTGACTGCCAACATCATCGTTGAAATCTTCTAGCAGTACGCCATATTGCGAACAATGCGTTACACTGGCGGACTGGAATAAAATACGACACTCATCTAATGTCTCTAGGCCCGTTATACAACGGCTGATGTTCGTATTGATCAGACGGATCGTACAATCATGATTGCTATAGATCCCAGTGGAAAACTCTTTGATGAGGCAATGTTCCAACGTTATGTTACAGTTTCCAAATATTACAATGCCCTGTTTCGTACTCGTGTTCGGTTCTCCGGTGAAGCAACAGTTGCGGAATGTGATGTTTCCCTTTTTGATGACCACACCAGTGCGTACGTTTGAACAATCGAGGTGAACGTTTTCCACTGTAAAATCTCCATCAATAGTTAGCAGAACACTGTCGTCGTTTCTAGATACAATGGTAGGGTTAGTTTTTACTGCAGTTTCATAATCGTCCAGGAAACTCGCGCTGCTGACGCCCTTAAATGATCCGCCACCGTTGAGGTATTCAAGGAATTTTATGTCCTGTCGCGTTCCTGGTGGCAAATAAATGATGCTGTCGGGGCTGCAGTGATCGAGCACGTGCTGTAAGGAATCACACATCATCACAGGCATCTTTTGATCCATTATCTGCTTCGCATTCTCGAGGTAGGTCAGTTGTTCATCTACGGTCACGGCCTGCGTGACAATGTACGACAGCGTTGTGCATCCATTGTTAACAGCAACGCCACCAAAACGCACTTTTTCAAAAACGCTTCGCATCGTGGGATTCTCCAGGATGTCGATCTCGTTTTTGATCGCGTTCAAGCGCAAATTTAACTGCAACAAATCGCTCGAACGGCTGTCCTTCAACATGGATGTCTCAGTGTCCTCTTCATCCTCGTCGTTGTCCTCTTCGTCTAGCTCCCGCTCCAGAAACTCTCGCTTTCGCTGAATGTACCGTGCTTCTGCAAGCAGTGCCAGAGCATGAGAGGACAGTCGCCGCGACATGGTTTTATTCTTCAGGTCGAAGCAGAGCCGTATACGCGATTCCAGATGTTTATCAATCCATCCGTGCTCATCTTCGGTGTCGTTATCCCAGGGCATCCACAAATTCTGGTAGAAAAATCGAAGTTTATCGATACAATCGGCCGTGATGTTAACATTAAGCGCAGGGTTAGCTTGATCGCGAAGAGGCCATAGCTCTTCAAGATCAACCGTGATTTGTTCCTCGGGCAGGTGTACATCGTCATCCTGGATGGCTTCGATGATAAAAACCGCCTTCAATTCGTCAAACAGAACCTGATTGACCGTACCGAGCACAACAAGCGGATACTTGACCGATAGTTGCTCACACACCGGTCGGGAAGCCTTCCAGAGTGCTTGCCAACCCGTCGGTTCGATGGCGACCTCGATAAAATTAGTCCACTCGGAACGGATTGCGGAGGCTGGCACATTTGCATCTCCGGAATTGAGCACATTGCTTGTTTCAAGCAACCGGGTAAGATAACTTTTCTTGAATTCGTACACCTCCATTTTAGCGAAGATAAGAAGATGGTAAAATTCGTTGCCACATTCAAACGAACGATCAATTGTGTCAAGCCCACTTAATGACATAAACAATCGTTTTAGTCAAAAGGAACAGAAAGGCCTTTTGAATTTATGTGCTAATTAAAAATACCTTTTAGGAGATCAAATGCCTTATAATTAGTTTATGCATTGAACTTCTGTAATAGTGAGATTTTAATATAACTATATCTTTAAAAGAGCATATTTTTAGACTATAAAGTTTAGAGAGTTTTTAGCTGCCTGATGAAAACGTCATCTTATATCTGAAACAGATTATCTTACCGTTCAACTGTCAAAACTTGGCTGCTGCTTCAGTATCTGAACATTAAAAGTTATAAGCCAAACGTTTGTTACACAAATTCAGGAGTGAAACCATAGCTCATAGAACACGCGTTACAATCAAGTGGAATCATATTATCCAATTTTGCGGAGATTGTAAGAGTTTGAAAGACATTTTAGAATAGGATTTACAATCACCACTTGCATGAATACCGCGCCTTTCTGATAAGAATACCGGCTGTTTCTTGCATGCACTGGTTCTGTGGCACGTTTCCTTATATTCTCGAAAAGGTAGTGTGTTTCTAAAGATTCATCAAGTCTGTTGTTTAGGACAGATTTAGAGAATATATCATCGAAAAGGGTGTCTCAAAAGTAGAAATTGTTCTACCGATGCGTCGTTGCGTTTTGAAGTCACCGTTTACCGTCCGTTTAAACGAGTTATGTATTCTGGCCGTGTCTTGATAGGAAACTTATTACAAGATATTTGGAGATAAAGAACACATTTTTGGTACGATAATAGAATAGGCATTATGAGTTTTTATGAGAAGTGATTTCATATAATAACACGTGCTTTTAACTAGCATACAGTTCGCGCTGCGGAAAGCAAGTGGCACATGTAAACGGTACCGCATAAGCGAAAGAAACGCAACAACACCTCAGATTTTCGCTTCGCTCTGGACGGACACGAGCGCGTTCAGTCAAAAGTTCATTACCTTTTAAAGTGTGCGGATGTGTGTATCACTGAAAAGGGTGTTATCTCGTGAGTGTTCTAATAGTTAGTCAAAACATCAAAGTGCGTTTCTATCTATCTGCACCGTTCGATCAATGCGATAATGACGAATTTTCTATCCGAACGGATAGTCCACTGGGAATACTGCGGACTTTATGTGCCCCGGGGCTGCATTCTGTGACTAATTGTTTTCTTTTCCCTCTATCGGGCACCATTGCTGCTGGTTTCGCAAAAGCAACCGCAACTCGCAGAACGGTGGGCAAATTCCTCAGAAGTAAACATTGCTGCGCAATCTCTGCCCGATCCAGGACAAGCTGGGGAAAAATGATAGTGCGCAAAGGTGTGTGCCAATGCTTTGGAAGCACTTGAAATCATTTGAGAACTCGAATGTTGCGATTTGTTTGTAGTTACTTTACAAACTAATTTGGATCGTACGAATATTTTCATTCACCAGCAGTGAGTTCGTTTTGTGTGTGACAGTAGATAGCTGCACAGAAAAAAAACGTCATCCAATTGTCACGTCTCGTTGGAAAGAATTGTGTGCAGGTTATTTTTTTTTGCGCAAATTCAATTATCACCTCTAATGCATCGGCCGTTGAACGGGAAGCGGGAGTGCTCGGCTTTCCGCCGCATTCCCAGTTCCCACCCTGGTCCGCACTGTACGCATTAACGGGCAGTTACATAAAAAATACACTGAAACTCGGCAGCAAAATCACCCGCGGATAGGCTTACTCTTACACCGCGGTTCTCAGCATTCAGAAACGCTCGTTTAGTTTTTGGGGCGGCAAATCCGGCAAACAGCAGAGAGATTCGCATACGTTCCGTTCCCCTGTCTCCTGAGTTCTCCGTTTCGTTGCTATCCCGCGGAGGAATCTCCACACTACGGGAGATGGTTTCGACGCGGATACCCATCAGAAAGCCCCGTATGCGTGACGTGTGTGAAGAGAAGCGAAAGAATGTTACTCGTACGAGGAGGAGGAAAAAAAACGCAACGGCTAACAAACGGAGAACTTCCCAAAATACGGCAAAAGAAAAGTGCGGGTTGAGAATGAAGAAGAATTGGCTGCCAAGCAGCGGGCGCATCGCGATACACCAGAACCATGTGCTGCTCTCTGTTGTTCTTGCGTTGATTTACGCGATCCCCGAGTCCTGTCCCACTCACACGCATGGGATTTGCCCGGCAAGGGGGCGCGCATTCACCACACGTATATTTTTCCCGGGGCCTTTTTTTTTGTGTCCTCCTGTCACGCAACAAGCCACCCGCGCCCTTGCCCCCGTGCGGTGAGCCTGGTCGGGTCACACGAGTGACACATCAAGTGAGAGAAAGAGAGAAGGAAAGTGCGAGCAAGCCTAAGTACGAGCGAGCGAGCGGCCACGAGTTGAACTTCCAGGTCACACTCACACACGCTGTGAGTTAACCGATGGTGCTTTCGCGGAAGCACGGAACACAGAGGGACTCGCGAAAGTGGCCAACCAACGCATCTCCGACTTACCCCTGTCCCCTGGTGCGACCTAAGCAGCTACTTCCTCTAACCCAACCACCCCCAGGGTGTTCTGTTTAGGTGCTGCTATGTTTACCTTTTTCGTCCTCGCGTGGCCGAGGTCACGGCGTTCGTGTGGATCGAAGTACACCATGTGTGCTGTTTGCTAGAGAAGCCATTCTTTTGAACGATAATTATCTGAAAAACCGGCAAATTTATCGTACGAATGAAGATGTCTTCATTTTCGGAAGGCGTTTTCTCGGTCGTATTGTATCATTGCACACTTTTCTGGAGGTCGTTTCCGGTTTGTGGGTCCAATGCGCCTTTAGGAGAGGGCTAGTGATTTTGCAAATGCGTCGTAAATTGCTTCAAAGCTCCTGTCAGCTGTAGATTGCATAATTTTATCACCCAGTGTATGTAAACTCATTTTTGGTTTCCTTACCCTACCAGCGCTTTTACAGTTACCGTGAGGAAACGTTTACAGTGCGTGGGAGTGTTGGAAAATCAAATAAAAGGCGTATCCGTCTGCGTCTCGATTTTTAAGTGGATTTAAAAGAAAGTGTCTCCTCTAAATCTCAAACGCGACCAAAAGTGACCGAGTAGTGCATAACAGTGGAAAGTATTTTTTTTGTGTGAATCGTATTTGAGTGTGTTTTTGGTACATTTTTGTCGTATTTTTTTATTAAATCTTTACATCATAATAAACGCGTGTTTATTGAGCAAGTGTGAAAGTGTGCCAGCCGTGTTTTGTGCATTAAATCATAGTGGGTGTGACTAGAAGAAATCAACAGTGTGGGATTTGCATCGGATAAGTGCTCACAAGTTTCTGGAATAAATCGTACCTCGTTCCGGTGAAGTGATCGCAGCAGGCTGTTCGAATCAATCTATCGAAAGGTAAGAGCAAAAAAAGATACATGATTGACGATGGGTATAGGTTCATTGCTGGGAAAAAGGTTATCCTGTCGCTAGGAACCAATGCTCCTTGAGCTGCAGTTGAACAATATATTGTTCTTTTTCTATCGCGCTTGCCCGAACCATCTTAGGCTTTCGTGGGAGAGCAGGATGACAGAGACTAGCCTAGGGCTCGTTGGGATAACCTTGAACTTGAAAATAAAAACGCATTTTCTAAGAAGCATTATTTTTTTAAAAACACATGTCTACTTCGTAGATGTTTTGTAAGATTAAATGATTTGTTCAATACAAATTATAAAAAAGGAAATTCCTTTAACATGTTTTTTTTTGCATTTTAAAATAATGTGCTATCATTTCAATATAAAAATGATTAGTATTAAACCAGCTATATTTTTACCTTCATCGCTCTTGAAAGAATCGATTAGATATTCTATTTTCTTTATGCTGATATGCACCATGACCTCCCCGAATGAGCCCACCGCGCTTCAAGTTTCTTCCTTCCCACGATTGCGTGTTTGTTGTTTATAATTAGCTGCTTGAAGCAGCTTTTTTTGTTGGTTGCTAGCTGCTTAGGATGGAATGCTATAAATATGTCATATTTTGTGCTTGTACGCTAGGGTGGTGTTCGATTTGTAGCTATTTTTATAAATTTCATTTTCTTTTAATGTTGGCTGAAGCATTGAAGCGCAGTCTAAACAACATTTATTAAAAAAGCAATTAGAATGGGCATATAAAAATATCCATGTAAGAGTAACCAACAAAGCCTTCAAATGCTGGATGGATGTTGTATGTTTTTCTTCTACAATGCGCTATGGAATTAAGAGAATGATGATATTTAAGTGAGGTTTGTTTTACGAACAATTGCAACCGACTCAGAAAACAACTCTTCTAATATCGTAAAGTTACGTAAACGGCTGGCTGCGCGTATATGATCCTCTTCACGTTCCTCATTCTGGAAACGAAATAACTAACACGTGCGTGAAACTCGGACCAAACACACATAGACGCTGAACTAACGCCTAGAATCGCACACGCCAGCCAATGCTTTAAAGTGGGTGCTCTCAAAACTGGCATGCCGCAGGCCGAACGTCTGTGGATCGTTAAGCAAAAGGCACAATGTTATAATCTTACTCAATTTCAAACATATATCTCACACATCCCCAAACGAAATTGTTTTCGAGAGGAAGTGTGTATTGAAGGCACAATTTTCCACTGGTGGTTTGATTTTCTATGCAAGCGAAAGAGCGTCCCGATACACCCACATAGAAAAGGTAATATAATTTCCCAAACACACGACCCTTTCCATGTGACGAGGGGAGCGGACTTTAGCAAACGGTGAATGAAGAGCCCAGGGACTATGTCGTATGGCTACAGTGGCAGCCGATAAGATAAGAGCAAATCAAAGTTTTCTTTTGGTCGACATCGACTAGCATGGGAGAAGAAGTATTGACTTAAACACCCATAGCACACAAATTAAGAAAAACCATCCCACCAAGTGACAACCCTCTGATAAAGTTGATTGGAACTTGGTAACAATCGAACCTGTCGGAACAATCGACGTGTGTGATATGTTTGCGTTGGAAATTCACACAAATCCATTCATTCGTTGCCTGGGTTTCGAGGTTGGAAAAATAAATGCGCTAGAGGGAATTTGTACACCCGTGGCTCGGACTTTCAAGCACACAAGGTGACTGGGCTATTCAACAACCCTGCCGCGATAAGCAGCGTGACTAGCAGTTGAAGCAATGCATGTGTATCGGTGCCGACTCTCCCTGCACCAGTGGAAAGTGTGTTCGTGTTGTGCTTTTTTGTGCAAAAAGATTATCTTTCCTCCGCTGGTTGGCATCTTTTTGGCATCATTAATCACTGCTACTGCTCGCACCCTCTGAGCAGGGCTCTGTCGCAAAGTTCAAACGAGATGGCGAATGGACACGTCCTCTTCACCCCATTTCGGTTTAACTTACATTTGGCATGCACATGGGGGGAGGCCTGTTTTTTGTGTGTGGTATGTCCATTATATATTTTGCGAGCTGAAGCATAAATGAGTTTCCGGTGACTGTGTGTCAGAATAGTGGTTGTCATGTTGAGGATCGCAGAGTTCGGTTGAAATGACCACGAAGAAAAAACCCAAGATCAAGTAAAAATGGCTAATGTTCATTTTTTCTATTTTCAATACAGTAACTGAAAGTATGCTTGATAAAAAGCATGTACTGTACTCTGTGAATTTGTCGTTTATATAAATGCTTTAATTAACACACAGCTTTTTTGCATTGACATTGTTCCTTTAGTTCATATTCCAAAACCCAAGAATTCAGAGCATCTGCTATTGGTATCATAACGTAAACAAACTCCAAGAAATAGGTACAATTTGTACAACCTTATCTCGATCAGACCCCCCGTCCCACGCTGATGCAAATTGGGAGAATTTTCGGTCCTTTGCTTCTCGCTTTCTCGCTTCCGTCTCGCTTCCGTTCTATCTTATCCACGATCGCGGGATGCGTAAAGGTTTGATAAATATTCGCACACCACCCAAAATGAATAAGAAGCGCAGCCAAACAACCAAACTGAGTGTCCATCCGGCGGCAACCAAATAGCGGGAACCAAGTTTGGAAGCGCCAAATTTCTTCTCAACGTTCCAGCTCTTGCAGGCGTCCGTGTTTCGAGTGGAAAACAAAACGATAACAACATGCCAGCTCGTCGCGATCGAAGCCAGTCTTCAAGTGGTGGAGTCAATGCCCAATTTTCCCCCTCAAAAAAGACCCCCATGGGCTTCCTCTCGACGAAGCTCATTAGCGGCTAGAGGGTGTCGCTGCTGGATGCTGCTTGTGTTTCGCTCGAAAGCAGCAGAACGCCGCTGCTTGTTGCTTCTTTTTTGAGGATGTCTTTATCTGATTCTCTTTCACCGAAAACGGACGGAGGCGACGGAAAATCAACGAGTGGTGGAACCGATCGATTGGGGTTCGAGGTGGGTGAATTCTTTCTTTCTTCGTTTGTGTTGCCTCGTGAAGCTGGGCTAAAAGGGGCGCGATCGGTGGATCGAAGTGGCTAACGGGAAATACAGCGACCCGAAACAACGTGCGGATAAGAATTCGTTCTCTCAGGCACTGGTGTTGTCGAAGTATGCCGCTTATGCCATTGTTGTTGCTCATGAAAAATTAAGATAAACACACTTGAATTCCTCCGAAGGGAGAAGATGCCTTGAAGAAGTTTTTCGCTTGAAGGCAGCATACTCTGACACCCGATTATTAGGGCAAAAATGTTTCTATATTCACTACCAAGAGCAACACAACACTTAGCAGCTGGGCGGAATTTATTTTACTGGCCAAAATTGCGATAGTAACAATTTTACAGCTGCCCACAAGCGTTCTGTGCGGTGTAAATAAGCAGCAAAAAAAAAAAACAACACGTATAAGCACTTTGATAAGCCGAGTCAAGAAGATGCCTCCGTGGAGATGTTAAAGATTAGAAAATCACGACGCTGCACATGCATCGCGATGGGGGCAGGTGTTTGGAAGGGCACACTAAGACATCCGTGGGCGGCAGGTGGCAATGATTTATGGAAATTTATCTCCACACGCTGGAACCGGCTTAGAATTTTCTCTCGCTCAACGCAGCGCACGTTGCAGCGAATGGAACACCTTTTCGCGGATGTTCAAGCCGTTGGTTATCTCGCCACTTAGCGAACGTTTCGTAACCATGTTTGTATGAGGTGAGCTTCACAGAGCAGGTTCCTCCTTCACCCTTACTGCGTTCGTCATTCTGATGCTTGCGTGATCATCATCACCTGAGCGCTAGATTTGGCACTTCCAGTAGAGGGTGGCCACGAGGACTAAGTTTGTTTCGAATCATAATTTTGTTCCTCCTTCGGTTCTTATCGAGCTCCTTCTCTGATGGAATGAATCAAACTATGAACGAGACGTGAAAACGATTAATGTCTCCTTCGCTCCCTCTCTGTCTCTTGTCGTTTGGGGTGGAAAAGAATAAATGTCCATCGCTAATGTACATTCATTCATTCTTTGGCTCCGTTCTTTGGAGTTGGCAGTCAAGAGTGATGCTGGACGACATCGATGACCGGATCGAACCCCCCAGCGAACGTTACGGACAGAACCGGCAGATACGATCTCGGAAGCCAAACCGACGTTGAAGGTTAACGTCCAGCATGGAATGTCCGTCTCACGAGATCGCTGGCTTTTCGTTCAGATTGGGGGCTCCTCACTCCTTCCCAAAAAAAAGGGCTCATTTTAGTGTGTGTTTGTGGGGGCGCGGGATCTTTTCCTCCCCATTTTTGTTGGTGGGAGTGTTGACACCGAATCCCCTTTTCGTTTCATCCACCGGTTCGCGATGGACCGGTTATCATTGGGTACGATTTACGCTACGATGGCGTCGAAATTCCACCGCTTCAAGTCAATCATGGCATCCAAGCAAGCGTGTGTCCACCTGTCACCGTATCGTGAGGTCCTTCACGGAGTTTTTACACTCGTTCCGACTTCAGAAAAATGCGAAAACCCATGCGATGGAGTGTGTTTAACGGGTCGAAGCTCTCCTGTGGCTCCGGTTCTTTCGAAACGTTCCGATATCTTATCAGGTGCGTGTAAAATTTTCCGAACACCACCCTCCGCACTGCGTCCACTTAAACTTCACTGTTGGCTTACGTAAGCATGCTGCGGGTGCTTTTTTTTGTTGTTGTTTTGTTGTTTTATGTTGGTGTTTCAATTTGTGATAAAAATAAACGATGATATCAGCATGTGGGGCAAGGTGAGATATGAACCGAGGATTCATCCATGGGAGGAGGGAAAAGAGGAATTATGTAGTGCAAGGCGTATCTTCCAGCCAGTGGGTTAAAATAGTAGGGTTATCATTTTTCAAAGGCTGCTTCGTTCATAGTTTAGGTGTGTGAAAAAAAAAATCCACCACGTGGCTTGAGATAGAGATTATGCAAATAACGGTCGCGTCTTGGGGAGCGTTTTCAGGTTAAAATGCCAGCCATACCGTTTCCATCATCAGTATATCATGTTGATTATTTTTTTTGCGATAGTCTAGTCGCACAGTCCCTAAGAAAATCCTGTTTTGTCACCGTATAATACAGCACCTCGAAGATATCTTCTTTCGTTTGCCTAAATGGAAGCCGTTTAGTTCATGTTTCTGGTCAATAAAATATGGTGCCCAATTTGTTTTCCTCCACACTGAAGGAATGAAGGATACGTGTCCTATATCCTACACGTTATCCTAGCCATTTGCAACTTCTGTGCGTTTTTTCCTCCGGCACTGGTGCCGGTCACGCTCCAATTTAGCCCCGACCACGATCGGCTTCTCATCAACGAACCATTGCGACATCATAATTGTTGCGGATTGTCCAATCCAATTAGGTGGGTCGGCGGGAACACATACGGTCATACGGGCGCCCCCTTGAGGGTGTTTGCCACCCGCACTACTAATGCGATTGGGCGAGCAAAAGTAGTCGCGCTGGAGGAGAAAAGTAAGCTTTTTAGAGGACATCGATCGTCGGGCAGGTGAAAAACGCGTGCGCCTCCATTGCGTACCTTCCAAAC